>NC_134354.1:163122033-163434533 GCF_048569485.1 Anomaloglossus baeobatrachus
ATGCTGACCGTGTGCATTGGGGCCACACCTGTGGACAGCAGGCGCATCAGCAGCAGCAGGCCTGTTAATGCCACTGGGCTGCACAAGCAGGACTGGTAGGACAGGAGCTAGTCTTAACCGTTCTGCATTACCAACTGTGGTGGTGGCCTGCATCGACGCCCTATCCCTGCCTACCTCTGGCCTAAAGCCGCAATGGGTGCAACACATAGAAGTGTGCTCTTTCGGAGCATAATAGAAGACTGCGCACCTCCTAGTAGGCTCCAGCCCGTTTTATAACCTGGGTCCGCCCCAAACCAGGGTGGACCACAATGCAGCTCCTGGAGACAAATGCAGAGTGACACGTCATGAGTGGCATAACTAGCGTCCTATTTGGAACCGCAACTTCAATAATGACCTCATGGCTGCCACGACACAAACACCTCACCAGTCATAGTCTGACCATCAATAATGAGGTAACAAGTCATAGTGGCGGGCCTCTGCAAGCCATTTGGGAGTGGCCTGGCCACATCGTCAGGACACCTGATGCCCTGTGGTCTATATGGGCCCCCCACATCAGGGGCAGGGCCAAAGAGTTCATTACCGGGCCTAGTCTCTGATGCAGTAAGTGCCTGAGCATGCTCAGTAGCATGAAAAACAGTCTCTGAAAAAAGACTATCAGCTTTAGCATGGTGTCTAGGCACAAAACAGGACTTAGACCCAGCATGGAGTGCAAGTACCTGTGCAAAGAGGCTTTTCGCACTAAGTGTGGGAGAATGTGCTGTATCCCGAAATGAAGACTTAGCCTCAGGAATGGCACAGTCAAGCTGAGCATACTCACTAGGCGAAACACTGTAGTTAGGCTGCGGGTGGGGTAAATCGGCACACGCATGCGCACTAGCTGCCTCTCCACACTTAGACGTGGAGGAGAAATTGCTCTTCGGGTGTGGTCTTGGAGATGCTGTCTATGAACAGAAGGAAAAGCTAAAGATGTGTGTCACAGCAAGGAGCCACCGCGGAAACACTTCGTTCAATTGTGAGGGCAGTCATTTTGGAGTTTGGTGAGGAGTACCGTAACGCCAGTGAGCAGCATCCTGTGCCACAGACCAACATTCTTACGGTGCTGTCTATACTGCTTACCGTGAGAGGAGCGTAAAGTCTGTATTTCTGGCAACTGGACATCACAGTACCCGGGTACGGTAGACTGTGCCCAGACAATAATGCGATCACGCAACACTTTGTTTTATTAGCAAAACACATATCTGTTCTGGGTAGGCCGACTATTTATAGACAATAAGACTTGCTGCCTCTGCACTGTCAAATTGTCACGTACAGTTTAAATCATAGAGGGACAGCGACACATGTTTGCATTCACTGTTGATTTTCAAGATTTCCATGACTGTGTTGCAGAGCTGTGTGGTTTGCATTCACACTGTTATCATCTGCCTTATCTGTGAGGCTTCAGCTAACAAGGGTATTCAGGGGGGGTAATGTGTTTTGTCTATGTTTAGGTAGATAACTGGGAAGCTCTTGTGATACGCCACTGGTAAGTCGTGTTCGCACACACACACACACACACACACACACACACACGCACAAACACACAATTACTGCTATGCAGCGGGATTAGAAGGTAGTAGGCAACAGAATAGATTGTTCAATTATTTAAATTGTATGCATGGTTCTTATTGTTTGTTTTGGTAAAGTTAAACAATCTTTTATCAACCCAACTGACTAGAGTCCTTTTCCTGTTGCCTGGTTTTGCTGCATACTGGGGAGCCCACCCTGTACACGACTTAAAATGAAGCATAAGTCGCAATGTGAATTTCACTGTGCTACAATGCGGCCTAGCGTGCCTGTGCAACCACCGCCTGCCCCATCAAGTGCATCTGCGTGCTCTTCATCCTCTGTGACTGTGGGGACAGCAGTCACACATGGTTTTTCACACTGAACTTCCACCCCTTTACACGCAACAGGGAGTGTGATTGGAAGGTCATCACTTGTTTTGGAAGTGGAAACAGATGGTATTGTTGAGCTGTCAGACATCGAGAAAACCAACATTGGATGCAGGATACATTATATCCACACCTGCACCTTCGTCACAGATTGGCTGGACTACCTGCAGTTAGTAATCCAGAAATGGAAAGGAGTGTAGAATGCACATGTGTTGTACCTTGCTTGGCAGCAAAGGAACACTAACTTAGTATTACAGACAATTTTAGGAAGGCAGAAAAAGAGTCAGCTCTTTGGGCAAATTAAATAGCGTGGGAAACGTGGACAGGTGGGTACAGTGGCCGTGTTCTGTGGGTACCAGGACAGTAAAGGAAGCCTCACTTTCTATCCCTCCGAATGATCAAATGCAGCAAGGAATTCCCTGAGTTTGCTATAAAACTAGCATAGCAAAATGTGCATTAGGGTGTCATGCAGAGGTGCTGCAAATAGCTTTTCACCAGTGGGGCACTAATGGAGTACAACAGCCACTTCTTGTATGCCACTAAATGGCAGCATTTTTTGCTATTATTATAGCTTATTAAAAACAGAGCAGGAGGGTGTCATGCAGAGGTGCTAGAAATAGCTTGGCACCAGTGGGGCACTAATGGAAGTCCAACAGCCACTTCTTCTATGCCACTAAATGGCAGCATTTTTTGCTATTATTATAGCTTATTAAAAACAGAGCAGGAGGGTGTCATGCAGAGGTGCTAGAAATAGCTTGGCACCAGTGGGACACTAATGGAGTACAACAGCCACTTCTTGTATGCCACTAAATGGCAGCATTTTTTGCTATTATTATAGCTTATTAAAAACAGAGCAGGAGGGTGTCATGCAGAGGTGCTAGAAATAGCTTGGCACCAGTGGGACACTAATGGAGTACAACAGCCCCTTCTTGTATGCCACTAAATGGCAGCATTTTTTGCTATTATTATAGCTTATTAAAAACAGAGCAGGAGGGTGTCATGCAGAGGTGCTAGAAATAGCTTTGCACCAGTGGAACACTAATGGAGTACAACAGCCACTTCTTGTATGCCACTAAATGGCAGCATTTTTTGCTATTATTCTAGCTTATTAAAAACAGAGCAGGAGGGTGTCATGCAGAGGTGCTAGAAATAGCTTGGCACCAGTGGGACACTAATGGAGTACAACAGCCCCTTCTTGTATGCCACTAAATGGCAGCATTTTTTGCTATTATTATAGCTTATTAAAAACAGAGCAGGAGGGTGTCATGCAGAGGTGCTAGAAATAGCTTGGCACCAGTGGGGCACTAATGGAAGTCCAACAGCCACTTCTTCTATGCCACTAAATGGCAGCATTTTTTGCTATTATTATAGCTTATTAAAAACAGAGCAGGAGGGTGTCATGCAGAGGTGCTAGAAATAGCTTGGCACCAGTGGGACACTAATGGAGTACAACAGCCCCTTCTTGTATGCCACTAAATGGCAGCATTTTTTGCTATTATTATAGCTTATTAAAAACAGAGCAGGAGGGTGTCATGCAGAGGTGCTAGAAATAGCTTGGCACCAGTGGGACACTAATGGAGTACAACAGCCACGTCTTGTATGCCACTAAATGGCAGCATTTTTTGCTATTATTATAGCTTATTAAAAACAGAGCAGGAGGGTGTCATGCAGAGGTGCTAGAAATAGCTTTGCACCAGTGGGACAATAATGAAGTCCAACAGCCACTTTTAGGATGCCACTAAGTTTACTCAGTGTTTGCTAGTATAATAGCTTAGTAACAATGAGTTTGAGTAGGCAATGCAGAGGTGCTGCACATAGGTTTGCACCAGTGGGACACTAATAGAAGTCCAACAGCCACTTTTAGGATGCCACTAAGTTTCCTCAGTGTTTGCTAGTATAATGGCTTAGTAACAATGAGTTTGAGTGTGCAAAGGGCAGGAGGGTACAGTGGCAGGGTTGTGGGTCTGGGTACAGGAAAGGAAGCCTCCCTTTCTATCCCTCCTAATGGGGAAATGCAGTGAGGAAATCCCTGACCTTAGCTACACAGACGCTGTCATCTTGTGTAGCTGTTAAAATCTGTTTTCACGGACCTGACTGTCACCTATGGCTCTGACCCTGCCGGTATTAGCCCTTACAAGGGCTTAAAGAAATTTCTATCCCTATTCTGTATAGCGCTGTGTATAGAGCATACACAGCAGTATCGGGAGACAGGAGCTACACCAGCGGTGACTGACACCAAGACGCAGAAGACAGATAATGGCGTGCTGGAGGAAAATGTCCATTTTTATAATGCAGGGACATGTGACATGGACATCCTATCACACATGCCGTTGCTGGCTAAAAGTCCACTTAGCTGTGTGTGTGTCTGGGATTGGCTGACATGCTGGCCCGCCCCACTACACGCGCGCGCTTAGGGAAGGAAGACAAGGAAAAAAAAAAAAATGGCGATCGCCATTATCCAAACAGCAGTGATCTGAATGCGCTGTTCCCGCACACTATACGCTGAAATTTCATAATAGTGTGAGTCACAGAGTGACTTACACTATTACAGCGGAAAGCCAGCTAGTAATTAGCTTGTCCTTTGCTGCTAGAACCATTCTCGAACGTATCTAGAAGTATCGAGCTTTAGCAAAAAGCTCGAGTTCTAGTTCAATCTAGAACAGCCCCCAAAATCACTCGAGCCGCGAACTGGAGAACCGCGAACCGCGCTCAACTCTACTAATAAGCATTGGTCTTCCCAGCCTGAGAATACCATTCCACAACTGTCCGGCTTTATTATGGCTTGGTATGAGCTCTACAGCTGGGGGTTGGTATTCTCAGGCTGGACAGACCTATTCTTATTGGACCACCCCAGCCTAAAAACAGCAGCCTGCAGCCACCAAGGATTGTCGCATCTATTAGATGTGACAATCCCAGAACTTTACCTGGCTTTTCCCAATTGCCCTGGTGCGGTAGCAATAGGGGTAATAAAAGTACCAGTCTAGGGCTCACAGCTGCCACTAAGCCCTGGATTTGTAATGGAAGGCATCAATGAGAACCCCCACTACTGATCTAAGAGGGACTATAAATAAACATAAATACAAAAAAATCCCTTATTTTAAATAAAAGACAAAAAACACCCTCTTTCACCAATTTATTAACCCCAGAAACACCCAGGTACGACATAATCCACACGAGGTTCCATGATGATTCCAGCTCTGATACATCTGAAGGCACAATGCGTCCACAAAACAATGACCACCCACTGTGAGCTTCAGGCAGAGACTGAGGTGCAGAGTTGAGCGGACGTCATTTGGGTTATTTGTGGTGACAGCTGGAGGTTCCCATGGACCTTCACCTATGATCGCAGATAACCTGACCACAGGTGACCTCATTAAATTCAGTGAACTCACCTACATCTCCTGGAAGAAAACCACTATTTTTTTGGCAAGAGATGCAGATTTGGTGTTAACCTTTTTACACCATATTCCTGCCCCCATTCTACACCTCCTGGAAAAAAATCTCATCACTACCGCACCATACTGCATGCGGTTTTGATGTGTTTCTGTCAATTTCATCACCAAATTTTCAGCTCTTGGCTAAAAAATACACAAAAAAACAGTTTAGATGCCATTTCAGTACAGTTTACTGCCAGGAGGTGCACATTTGGTGCTGTAATGTCTGCACCAGATTTCAGCACCAAATTTGCATCTCCTGACAGAAAACCACAGCGAAACTTTGTGAAAATCATTTTTTTGCATTTTTGGGTCAAGAGATGCAAATTTGGTGATGACATTTTTACACCATAATCCTACACGCAATCTATACCTCCTGTCAAAAAAATCGCATCATTATCACAACATACTGCATGCAGTAGTGATGTAGTTTTTTTGCCAGGAGGTGTAACTTGGGTGAAGGACTATGCTATTGAAATTTCAGCACCAAATATGAATCTCATGGCAGATGCAGGTGTTTGAACTCAGTGGCCTCACCTGAGGAAAGGTCACTGACTTTACTGAGGCCAGCTGAGGTAAGGTTACCTGGGGTCACAGGTAGAGGACCATGGGAACCTCCAGCTGTGACCACAAATAACCTGAGTGACATCTGCTCATCACTGTGGCTCACTCTCTGCCTGAACCTCACAGTGGGTGGTCATTGTTCTATGGCCGCCCACTGTCACTTCAGATGTAGCAGAGCTGGAATCGTTGTTGGACCTCATGTAAATTATGTCAGACCTGGGTGTTAACAAATTGGTGAAAGAGGGTGTTTTTTTTGTCTTTTATTTCAAATAAAGGATGTTTTTGGTGTTTATGTTTATTTCTTTTCACTTACAGATTAGTAATGGGGATCTTATAAATGCCTCCCATTACTAGTCTCCTGCTTAGTGGCAGCTGTGGGCTGTTATTTACCCCTTATAACCCTCATTAGCTTTGCACCAGGGCAATCGGAAAGAGCCAGGTAAAGTTCTGGGATTATCACAGCTAATGGATATGACAGTCCTGCGTAGCTGCAGGCTGTTATTTTTAAGCTGGGGAGCAAAATAAGCATGAGTCTCCCCAGCCTTAGAATACCAGTCCCCAACGGAGAACAAATGCTGTTTTTTTAAATTATTTATTTAAATAATAATAAAAAAATGCATGCATGCAGTTCTTTTTATTTTGATACACAGCCAAGATAAGCACACAGCTGGGGGCTGCAGCCTGTAGCCGTATGCTTTATCTGTGATGGGTATCATAACATTGGGAACTTATGCCAATTTTATTTATTTTTATACCAGAATAGTGACCTGCTAAGAGGGTCTTTGATCACAAGCATTCAGACGCTGTCACACAGGCTGGGTGTGCATCTGACTCCAACCAATCACAGATGCCAGGACTACTGGGGGGTGGGAGAAGCAGTGAATATTTATGAGCAATAATGAGTGGCCCCAGAAGAAGAGTAAGCAGCCTGGAAGCAGTTACAGCTGCGCCAGAGATTAGGTAAGTATAGCGCACTTGCTTTATTTTTATTTTTCCTTTTTTTTGTATTACCCGAGTTGCCAGACCCTGATCATTAATTAGAGTTCCTTGGGAACTCTGGGCCTGGGACTGGCACTCATACATTTTTGAAACCGTGCGGATCCGGACTTCAACAGTCTAGGTCCACCCATCACTATTTCCGAGGTCTTACAAAACGTGTCCATTTTAAGATTGAAACCGATACAGCAGACAGTAGATTGCAGCAAGTTCTGCAACAAAATGTTGACCATTTATTAAATTAAGTCTTTAGTTAATAAAGTTATGAGTAGAATGAAACCTGCCTCCATGTGCCCTAAAACATAATACACCAAATAGGTATATAAGGTGAGTCCTTCTCTCTTCCTTTGAGGGACCTTGTTCTTGTGATATTCACAAAAAGGATTGACAATTGAAGCAGTACGTATTTGTACTGTATCTTCAGGCTGAGATATTGAGGGGATCTATTTGATATGTCTGTGTATATATTTCCACTTCATCCATACACCTGTGAAATGAGGCAAATGAGTTTACTCATAATTATTAAGTACTCATATTACTCAGTAATAATGTTTACTAATAATATTTTATTTATTATTTTACTTTATTTTTATTTTTTGATGGTAAAATGATAAATACATTAAACTTAAAACACCATTAAATATTATTTAATTTTATTATATGCATAGATTTTTATTTTTATTTTAACACAAATAAAACATTCTAATTAATTTACTAACATACAATAAAGAAACTTTAACACATTACACTAGGCACAATTTGTAGGATTGAAAAAAAGCCCAAACTGATTCCCAGAGCGAAATGTGATTTATTCCAGATCCTCAAGTATCAACATAGCTTTCAATCCAACATTTTGTCATATCCTGTTTTCAATGTCTTCAGGGTTGAAATGTATTCTCCAAACAGTGTACAGACAAGTTTAATGTTTGAAAGCAGTTTAACAGCAGTTTTAGTGAAAGCTAGCGGGAAAGTGCATAATAAGCTTATTGAAACTATTATGCTGACAATTACATTTTTCATAGACTGCTATTAAGTGCAGTCCTTCCAGAGGATTACACAATGCACAAGATGTTTCCCTTAAAACTTTATTACAAAAGTATTTCATTTGTATGTGCAGTTAAAATGTAATAAATAAAGATTAAGAATCAAAAGGTTAGATGTAATGAAATATAAATAGTATTTTGAAATCAATAAATAGAATATTTAATGAGCAAAATAATGTGGTAGAAAAAAGTATTTGACTTAAAATGTTTGTTTTCTTGCAGATTCTCAATTTCAATTTAACATAAAACCACTTGACAAAGCACAACAGAGTTTTGACAAAAAGTCTTTTCGGTTTTTTAAGAAACTTTGTGATCCAGTTCGTGCCATACAAGTAACTGCCCAATGAGTTATTCAGTCAACCATAAGACCAAATGTAATTGAATCGCTAAAATGTCCCATCAAGCATCACAAATATTAAAAAACAAGTTCTTGAGCTTTGCAAATTGTATGCATGGCAGAGTCCCATGGTGAGGAACGTAAAGAAAAGATTTATATTCGCAAAAAAAAAACCTCTTATTGACCCCCTGCCTTGTGAGATCACATTCTATTCGGTGTGAAGAAAGTGGAATTCTCTGAAGACATTGCTTATTATTATTTTAAAAATAATACAGAATTTCATAATAAAAATGTAATGCTAACAGACTTCGAGGGGTAGTATGATGATTTGGGAATGTTCTGCTGACTCAAGGTCTGACCAAATTGCCATAATCAATGAAAAAAAGTTCTGTTTCTAAATCGGAAATCTTAAAGGAAAATGTCTAGACATTTGTTCATGATCTGAGGTTGTAAATTGGATTATGAAGTGAAAAGATCAAGTCAACCTTAAATTTTTGTCCTGTTTTTTACATATTACAATATATATATGAAGGGTATTAAATTCATACTTCTTCCTGTTCTTTCAAGAAACAACACATGTACATAGCCACAATGCTCAGTGGCTTTTGTGTTGAAGCATAAAGTGAATGTATACAATGCTCATTGTGAAGGGAGGAGACTAGGGTACGCTGTGAAATTACTTCTTGTGATTGGTGGATCCTGTGTTATCAGGATACCGACTCTGTCCTCACCTGTTGTACCCTCACCCATTCCCTGTAGACTGTGAGCCCTCGCGGGCAGGGTCCTCTCTCCTCCTGTACCAGTCTGTTTTGTACTGTTAATGATTGTTGTACTAGTTTTTATGTATACCTTTTTCACTTGCAAAGCACCATGGAGTTAATGGCGCTATAATAATAATAAATAATAATAATAATAATAATAATAATAATAATAATCAGCTGTTACACAGGTGTTACCTGTCATTGTAATCCTGCTTTTCATAATAAGACTTGCTGCCAACTCCTCCTGAAAGTAAAGGAAATATGAGTCTAAAAAAGATTATTATAAAAGAAGCCAGATTTTTTTTTTTTTAAATAAAGATATGATATAACAATGAATAGTGCCAACATTTTTATAAAAAAATAAACGTAACACAAGAATCTGATGATTTAAACCGTTCTGGTGATGGCTAAAGGCTGCTTTACACCTTACAATTATACATGCAATCTCGTATGCGATCGCACACGCCCCATCGTGTGCGATCACATTCAATTTGTTGCCCGTGTCGCACAAACTATTAAATCCCGTCACACGTACTTACCTTCCATACGACCTCTCTGTGGGCGGCGAACATCCACTTCCTGGAGTGGGAGGGACGTTCGGCATCACAGCGACGTCACACGGCAGCCGGCCAATAGAAGCGGAGGGGCGGAGATGAGCGGGATGTAAACATCCCACCCACCTCCTTCCTTCCGCATAGCCGGCCGGAGCCACGGGACGCAGGTAAGCTGTGTTCATCATTCCCGGGGTGTCACACACTGCGATGTGTGCTGCCCTCGGGAACACTGAACAACCGGACGTTCAATTTTTAGTAATTGAACGACGTGTATGCGATCAATGGTTTTTCTTTCAATCGCAATCGCACGTAGGTTTCACACACTACAATATCACTAACAATGCCGGATGTGCGTCACTTACGACGTGACCCCACTGACACATCGTTATGTTGTAGCGTGTAAAGCCCGCTTTATCTTTAGAGTACCACTCCAGGTACCTGTTTACTATTGCCAGAAATATGTGCCAAAATGATGGCACAAAGAGACAAATATGAAATCTTTTCTCTTTGTAGTGAAGCACTGTCATGTGTTGTGTCTTTAGAAGTATCTAGGATAACAATTTTGCTTGAATTCTGCCATATTTACCCTTTTATACTTCCTTATTGGTACCAATATAGCAAGACACATTGCTGTCTTTAGAGGCTGTCCTAACTTTATAACCAAGTGCTATGATCAAGTAGACAAACTTGCTGGTGAAGATCTACTCCAGTAGCCAGGAAATATGCCCCAGCTTCCACCCTAAAGTTCTGCACCCGTAATAATAAGATAAATGTAATATCTGCAATGCAATTAAGCTGAAATTATTGCTCATTTGCATTGTTTGTGTGATATATGCACATTTAGTATCACATATAACATATCTAAAAGAGTAAATCCCCAAAAACTATAGGCAACACGGCGCTCTTGGAGATTGTAGGTGCCCGATTAGGATCCAACTCCGTATAATGCAGACGCAAACAAAATCCGGCACTCTGAGGTAAGTGTGTTTCAGGTGGTGAATTTATTTGTGATCAAATGGAAATAGTATAAAACGTGTGATGTTTCGGTCAGAAAAAAATCCCAAACACAAACTAGGTAGGATAACAAAGAAAGGACTTTGTAAAAAAAAAATCACAATAAACAGAATGATTAATCTCTTTATGAAAGCATTACGTGTTAAAACGATGTCAGAAGAGGGTACGTATACTGATCCGCTGTTTTAAAACGGTGGTAAAAAAAATTAAATATTACCCCCCCAGCGTCGGAAAAATCTCCAGGGTTTCCACTACTGGGGGTAGCTGAGACACTTGAGATCACCATTTGGGCATTTTTTTCCGGTCCCTGGTCACGTGATCACTGGTACACAACGGAGAATCATGATCACATTGCAGAAAAAGGAAGCGCTGGTAAAAAATGATTTATCTCCCACCTGGCATGATCAAACATGTCAGATGGGAGATAAATGACCTCCCTCGTTCCCAGTGTGGCAAAGTGCCCCCACCCCCATTCCATCTTCCCCTCCCTCTCACAGTAAACGTGTTGTGCGTCACCTGCGCGCGTTCTCCCCCTCTAATTCCTGCCTCATCTGACATGTCAGATGAGGCAGAAAAGTAATTCCCAGGTCCAACCAGACTGACTCGCACATCCAACAGATGTGAACAGGTGCTAGCTGAAAACATATTATAACTACAAAAGATATACCGCCACATACTGAAATGCTAACAATGAATAAAGGAACTCTGGTATTACATTACTGCTGTAGGAATATTTTGAAAAAAGAGAGATATTTAGCATATGTATTGGCCAATGCATGTGAGCCCAGCAACCAACAGCAAGGTAATCTCTGAACCTAACCTGTAATGCCACTATCTGAGTTGATAACCTCCATGTCTGGGCAGCTAGACTAAAAACCTAACAACTTGAAATGCCACTATCTGGATTAAAACCTCCATGTGTGGGCAGCAAGATTCCAGATATAAAGGGGAGTGAACAAGTGGCACCTCTGAGCCTTCAGTCACCACAGAGGTACTGCACCTCATCCAGAGGTGTGATATTCCATCCTGGGTAAGGAGGAGGTCAACACCGATTCACACAAAAGCACAACATCCAGGCTCATAAACACCTTATCTGACATGGAAAGGGAGTGATTATACCCGAAGCAAGGCTAGGTGAGTGGCAACACAGTACAAGTGGGAACCCAGTGTAGAGTGTGGAGGAGAGAAAGAGGAGCAGTAGAGGAGCTAAGACCCGCGGCCTGGAGCAGGTACCGCTCAGCCCGGGCACAGAGAGTAGGGGTCCTAGAGAACACAGGAGCATCATAACCTCTCATGGCCTTGTTCCACATATAATCTACGGGTGGAAAGACTCGGTGGCAACACACGAACTAGTCCCTAGGCTAGAGGAGAAGAACCTATGGGATCCACTAGCAAAACCAGTGGCTAAGGTGACTTTAAGCACTGCAGCCACACACTGCACACAAATTCGCTGGAAGGTGACCAAAAAGGACCAAGGGATAGAGCTTCATGCCACCCCAAAAGGGTCAACGGGCACTGGCACAGGGTTCAGTGAGTGAGGGCGCAAGGCAGGAGGGCGAAGCAAGCGCAGAGATGACCAGGAAAGGGACACTTAAGAAAGGTGCACTGGACTCAACTTCCGAACTACCTGGGATCGGCTGGAGCCCATCACGGTAGATACCGGCACTCCAAAGGAGTTTCATGGCGTGTGTATAACCTTGGAACTGGCTACAGTGAGTAAAAACATTAAGACTGCATCCCTGTGTTGCTCCTTTATGCGCCCGCGCCCGCCATCATAGACTACTACTACCACCCCCATCCGCACTGGGGCCCAGCTCTGCCTGTGGAGAGCTATACCATCTAAGCTGCGTCATCATCTGCCCCAGAGGCCCCCATCTCACAGCAGTAGCATCCCATTTGCGCATACCACAGGTGGTGTCACGAACTAACGTTACGAACTAACATCCCCATCATCCATTCTTCCCCCCTTCTTTTGATTGACACCGCCAGGCTCACAGAATCAAAGCAAAGACACCGCAGCCCAGTGCTGAGTAATCCCCATGGCCCTTGAGTGGGCGTGTTATTTTGTTGTCACGAATAGGATTCCGTGCTCGTCCTAATGGGTACTGTGTGCCTTAACAGACTGTGTGAAAAGACTATGCGCTGGCGACCATTGAAAAAGAACAAGCGCCATGTGCAACCATATAGCTTGGGTGTATCCGCCCTTCATGGGCTGGATAGTTGTCTGGCGTGAAAAGCCTTACCCGACCCCTGCAGCACCAGAGCAAAAACAAAACTTACCCAAGGTAAGTGGTCCTGCCTCCTTTGGAAGTGGCAAAGGGTGGGATAACTGCGCAGAAAGATTTGGAGTGCGCCATGGCAAGTCACAACTGGGACAACTTGAAACGCGGGGTGGCAGTGACCAGCTCCCCTTGCTGTCCGAAGAATGGCCAGATGCCACGACTAGTCCTGGATCCCGACATCCTCTAGGAAGAGGTGAAGCAGCTGGGACGCAGGCTGCTGGAGCTCCAAGCAAGTGCGGTCCAGCAATAGCAGGCATCCATGATGGAAGTGGTGGCGGATGTACATGCCCTGATGGGGTGCATCACCAGCTCAGGAGGAGGAAAAGACCAGCACCGGAGAGGTAATGGAGACAACAACCCCTGTTGCCACGGTCGCTGAGCACACACTATTTGGAACCCATTAAAGCTCCCCCTGCCCTTGCACCCGGTCAGGTGCAGCGACGCTTGGCCTGGCATGTCTTGACCGGGGATGGGAGAAGACTGGCGGCACTTTTAACTCCTTCCCTGACTGCCAGTGCCATTGCCGTGTCCTGCCAGCTGCAGTTGCTGAAACTGCAAGCGGAGGGGGAACAGAGCCAGGTGAGATGGGAGGAGATGGAAGCCCGCAACATGGCCACAAAGAAACGGCTCTGCAAGGTCCGATCATCAGAGTGGGGACCGCTAAGCTATGGGACAGTCATCCAGTTCGACCTAGAGAAAGGATATGGCTTTTCTAAAGAGACTGGTCTCGCGAAGGACATCTTCATGTCACGGCGGGACGTGGAAGCCCACCTTCAAAAAGGCCATCCAAAATTTGACCTCTACCTCGGTGATGTGGTCATGTACAACTGCTATAAAGGCGAGCGTGGGTGGTATGCCCTAAATGTCCAGCGCCTGGAGATCGCATTAGAGTTTGCATCAGACAGGGACGCTGCCAACTAAGTCTTGATAATGTCTCATGTGAATAGGTTAATAATATTGATAATGTTTTCTTTTTGATACTGCATTATGTGCGTGAGTTAAATGGACAACTTGGCCACTGGACTATGTGTGGCCAGGACTTACTGTGTAAATAGTTGCATTGATTACAGTGCCCTCTAGCAGAATTCTCAGATCACATGAGATAAAATCCGTTTGGTGTGGCAGAAGCAATGAAGCGTGATCAGGAACGCTCTGTCACCCATCCAGAGCCTATGTTGGGAATCTTCTTGTGGCGGGTCCCCCACTTTGTTTATTTGCTGCTACAAGTTTGCACATCATAGGAGCGGTGCAAAGACACTTGGCATCGTGCTCTTCAACAAAAGTGTTATTATACTGATGTTTTATATTGTCAAGTTTTTATAGTGTAATGTAAGAGTTTATCATGTTGGTAACGTTCAAGAGAGTGCCTCCCATAAAAGGAAGAAAATGTTTATAATGTTTATAGCATACAAAAATTTGCAAGTCTTAACCACTGTATTTTGTTTTGTTCCAGCCCGAGGATGTGCTGGGATTTGCTGTGGGGGAATGTGGTGCCACTGAGACTTCAGTTGCCACAGAGGTACTGCACTTCATCTAGAGGTATAGTATTCCATCCTGGGTAAAGAGGAGGTCAACACCAGTTCACACAAAAGAACGACACCCAGGCTCAGAAACACCTCATCAGACATGGAAAGGGCGTGATTATACCCAAAACCAGGCTAGGGGGTGGAGTCTTAGGAGTGGGAACACAGTACAAGTGGGAACACAGTGTAGAGTGTGAAGGAGAGAAAGAGGAGCAGTAGAGGAGCTAAGATCCGCGACCTGGAGCAGGTACCGCTTGGCTAGGGCACAGACAGAAGGGGTCCTAGAAACCACGGGAGCGTCAAAATCTCTCGTGGACTTGTTCCACATATAATCTACGGGTGGAAGGACTTGGTCGCAACACGTGGACTGGTCCCTAGGCTAGAGAAGGACCTACGGGCTCCGCTAGCAAAACCAGCAGCTGAGGTGACTTCAAGCACCACAGCCACACACTGCACACAAATTCGCTGGAAGGTGACCCAAAAGGAACAAGGGATAGAGCTTCACGACACCCCAATAGAGTCCACGGGCACTGGCACAGGGTTTAGTGAGCAAGGGCGCAAGGCAGGAGGGCGAAGCAAGTGTAGAGATGACCTCCGAACTACCCGGGATCGGCTGGAGCCCATCACAGTGGATCCCGGCACTCCAAAGGCGGTTCCTGGCATATGTATTACCTTGGAACCGGCTACAGTTAGTAAAAACCTTGAGACTGCATCTCTGTGTCACTCCGTTATTCGCCTGCGCACGCCATCATAGACTACAACTACCACCCCCATCTTCCCTGGGGCCAAGCTCTGTCTGTGAAGAGCTATACCATCTAAGCTGCATTATCATCTGCCCCAGAGGCCCCCATCCCACAGCGGCGGCATCCGATTTGCCACATACCACAGGTGGCATCACGAACTAACATCTCCATCATTGACGCTTCCCCCCCTCCTTTTGATTGACACCGCCGGGGTCATGGAACCTGGCCTTGCCATGGGTGGCGTCCCCAAAGCAAAGCCTCCGTGGCCTGGTGACGATTAATCCCCACGGCCCTGGCGTGGGCGTGTCAAACACAGCCTAGTTATACGGCAGAGTGTGGGATTAATTACCTCCCAGAATGTTTTTCCATATATTATCATGATGATGATAATATGATGATAATATATGAACAAAATAATCTATTGGGGTTTTTTTGATCACTCACTAATATTTTTAATTTTTCCTTGTCCTTAATGTGGACATAAGGATTAATGACTTTCCTCAGAATCACTAAAGCACTATTTTTGCTTTTTGTTCAAACCTAGATGTCTTTCTCTTTATTCTCAATCTCTGTTATTCTTTTATTCTTTGTTCACCTTTTTCTTGATAACGTTTAAATATACTTTTTTCTTTTTTAATTTACTCTGCTGTATATGACCAAAATGTAAGAATTCATCATTTCATTAAGAAGATCAGCTTCTTAATGTCACGTCAGGTGATTGCACTAAATGGAAAGACAAGGCTGCACTGCTAATGGTAACAACAGATTAACACAACAATGAGGGTGCAAAGCCTACAAGGGTAATGTAAAGGAGAGAGAAAAGAGTAGGCAAAAAAGCACTCAACTCATCAAATATAGTCAAAATATATATACAAATATTTATTAGGAACATGAAAGTGCAAAACACCGTTAAAACCACTTAAAAACACATGGACACCTGTCCCATGGACCCAACAATACGGCACTAATACATACAAAATGTACATCCATACATGATAATACAAGATGTTACAGAAATCTAAAGGGCAAATGAAGGTAACAAGACCTGGAATAACCTAATATAGATCTCCTAAAGGAGCATTGCCCTAAAACATGCAAAGGACCATAATAAGCCACAAAACAAGAGGTCCAGAGGGGAACACTTACAAAAGTAGAGGCAAAAATTCAGCCATGGTAAGGTGCCAGACAGATAAGCACCGACCCTACGCGTGTCGCCCTAATACAAGGGCTTCATCAGGTGATTGCACGTCACCCGCGCGCCTCTTTTTGGATGTCACCGTTCTATTTAAAGAGATCGTCTCTATGGACTGTGTAATGTACATTATGATTTTATTCCTGAAGGAGGGGTTATACAGCTCTAAAATGCATAGAACAATAAAATCAAAAGCTTTAATCCCAATTGATTTTTAGTGATCTTCCTCTGGCAGCGCGGATTAACCCTTTTCTTCCATCTCCTTCGTTGTCAAGTGGATGGCAGAGGATGGAGCTGTTGGTGATGATACGTTCCATTCAGCAAGAGTGCGGATATGATGTGGATGGATGGCAATGAATGGCATGTGTAAGTACCAGTAGAGACAAATGCTTTGCATATCAGAATTGGGTACACCGTGCGGGATTGAGCTGATAGCTAGAGAGAATAGTATGGAACAAATAAATGTAAAGTAGGGAGAAAAGACAAGAGAAAAGACAAAGCAGGCAATCAGTTCAAAATGGGGTAATGCATGAAAAAATTATTGAAAAATAAAAATAAAGAAAAAATAAATAAATATAAAATAAAAACTAATGGAAAAAAAGAAAGAAAAAAAGAATAAATGTAAAATAGAAAAGTTAAAAAATAGAAAGCAAAAAATAAAAAATGGCAAAAAAATTAATAAAATTAATTAAAAAAAAATGAAAAAAAAAAAGTAAAATGAAAATTAAATAAAAAAAAATAAAATAATTTAAAAATAAAATAACAGGAACAAATGAGTACGAGAAATGCAATATATTCAAATACCCAGTGTTGCTAGAGGGGATCTCACAGTCTAGAGATGGTTATGATTGGTGCTAAAAATAAAAAGAAAGACAAATAAATACAGCATAGCGTTGTGCATGACTGTACTGTAAAGAAAAAAATAGCAATAAAAGTTAGATGTACAAGAAATCGAAAGGTCACTGGTTCAAATTGAGGAGCTGACATGAAGAAGGTTTCCCACGAAAAGAGAAACAGCATCATCCATCTCATTGATGAACTGTATCCTGTCAAAGATGCAGGGCCTACCCCCCGGAACCCAGAAGACCAGTGCCGATAGCACCAAAAGATTCATACAATCCCTGTTTTCTCTTCCGCCCAAAACTGGTGACAGGCTAGGGTTGGACCCAATGGATGGCCACTTGGATGTGGAACCGATCCAGTCTACTAGATGACAACCAGTGAGGAGGGGTCAGACAGTCAGTATGTGAAAGTGAAAGGAGATGGACCTAACGGTACTGACAGGAGAGTGCAGCAGTGACCTGTTAGGCTCAGGCGTGTGGTTGCCAAAGGAGTACGGTGGAGTACTCTCGGTGATAGCACTGGCGTGGTGCTGAGTGCTAGGTAAGGAAAATGCTCCAGGCAGACCTGATAACATCAGCACGATGAGGGGACCATCCAGGACCTCACCAACCTAAAAGTTCGGGACACACTAACAATGGGAGAACCTGGGAGCGAGACAGACATCTGGCCCAACAGGGTTCAAGTTACCTGTCGTACGGACTAAGAGGTACTTTGCACGTTGCGACATCGCTAGCATCGGCTAGCGATGCCGAGCGCGATAGTACCCGCCCCTCGTCGCACATGCGATATCTTGTGATAGCTGCCGTAGCGAACATTATCGCTACGGCAGCTTCACACGCACTTACCTGCCCTGCGACCCGCCTCCTTCTCAAGGGGGCGGGTCATGCGGCGTCACAGCGACGTCACATGGCAGGCGGCCAATAGAAGCGGAGGGGCGGAGATGAGCGGGACGTAAACATCCCGCCCACCTCCTTCCTTCCGCATAGCCGGTGGAGGCAGGTAAGGAGATGTTCCTCGCTCCTGCGGCTTCACACACAGTGATGTGTGGTGCTGCAGGAATGAGGAACAACATTGTATCTCCTATTGGTGTGAAATTATGAAAATGACCGACGCTACACAGATCACCGATTTTCGACGCTTTTGCGATCGTTTATCGGCGCATCTAGGCATTACACGATGTGACGTCGTTACCGGCGCCAGATGTGCGTCACTTTCGATTTGACCCCGACGATATCGCAGTAGCGATGTTTCAGCGTGCAAAGTACCCCTAAGACTGAAAGACAACCAGGAAGGGACCCCCAGACACTCCAAGCCACGGGGACCCACCAACTAGAGACAGGTGCAGGGGAAAAAAGCCACCAGGTCACCACACCGGCACTGCAACTAAGGGGACCAGTGGTGAGAACCAGCCTCCATTGGTTGCCAGCAACAACAACACTGTGAGTAAAAAGAACCAGTTACACTGCAATCCCTTGTGTGGCTTACCTTTTTTACGCACCCAGTATTATCAGCAGACCCCAGCAACAAACACCATCATCTATCCCCTGGGGCCTGGCCCTACTTGTGGAGGGCCCAACATCCAGGCTGCCATTAATATCAGCCCCAACAGCGAGAGACTGTGCAGTGGCGGCTCCATCTAAATAGCTGCAACCTGCAAGTGGCGTCACGACAAAAAATTTATTATCATTCCCATGTACATAACCCCTTTTAAGTGACCCCCAGTGTCACAAACTGGGTAACGGCCACCCAGTGAACTGTCCCAGTAGATATACTGCCCGGGACAGAGTACCCCAAAGCCCTGGGGTGCATCAGCTTTTTGGTGTGACGAACAGGATTGGACTAGACACATTAACACTGGGTGACGTGCGCCTTATGGACTGTTTTTGTGATTGGTGAAACTGCCACCATATTGGTGTGAAAAGGGTGGTGAAAAGTGATGAAAAGGGCGCAAAAGGGGATCCTGCCCACGACTAAGGCCAGTGCGGGCGAAATGGGGCAGTGACCCGACCCGGAAGTGCTCCAGACCCAGCGAAAGAGTGGTAAGAAAAAAAACAAGGGGGACGAGAAAATGGAGGCGTGAGGTGACGGGAATGCAGCCGGGCCTGGTCTGGCCATTGAAGCGGCAGCGCCCGGAGTGGTGGCACTGATCATGCCGATCACTCTGCCATATGTCCCAGGAGCGGCATAGCTGCCCCAGTATGATGGCAAACCGGATGCCTTAATCAGGTTCAAAAATAAAATATGCACTGTATTGGACATGTATGCAATGACTGACAAACAAAGAGCATCTGTGGTGCTGGGAAAGTTAACGGGTGCAGCAGAACTGAAAGTAGAGATTTGGTCAGATGTAGACTGGGAATCAGTGAACACCATCTTTGAAAAGTTGAAAATTGCTTTTGAAACCCATACGGCGGCAGAATTGAGAATGGGATTTTACAATTGCAGGCAGAGGCTACAGGACAGTATCAGAGACTACACTTTACAATTACAAGCAGCCCTGCGGACCTTGAAACATGTGGACCCCATTAGTGCTCCGGAAGGGAACAAGATGATGATTGAAAAGTGCCTGCAGGGGTTACAATCCATGGAGGACCGCAAGCAGCTACATCTGTGGGCCCTGGAACACCCGGATGTGGACTTTGTTGTTCTAAAGGACCGGGCCATAAAAGCCCTGCAATCCCCTGTGACCACAGCCTCTTCCCCTGAGTCCTAACCAAGCCAGCACCTCACCTTTGAGAGTGGAGCCCTCATCCTTAACTGTGGTGGAGGCTAATGGACAGGCTGCGCCACCGGGTGCTTCAAATGACTTGTGTTCCCAGGTGCAACAGCTGAGCAAGGATGTGGCCATGATCCTACAAGTGATGCAGCTCAAGCCAGAACCCAAGCCATCGGAGAAGATCCAGCTGGCCGACTGCCCTGAGGAGGTCCCATGGATGCTAGGAAGGAGGATCCCATCATCACGAGGAAGGAGTAGTGATCACTACGACTCGTCTGGAAAGCCCATATGTCGTCGTTCCAATAAAAGCCGGTCATTTTGCAAGAGTGTGTCCTTTAAACTGGCAATCCCTGGGGCCAAGGGCCAACCGCCAGGAATAGGACGACAAGGCCAATCTGACTGGCGCAACAGGTATGTGGGAGGACGACCAGTTCTGTCCATCACCCTGAACGGAATTCCCACATCTGCCTTGTTAGACACCAGCTCACAGGTAACAACCATTCTGTATGAACTCATCCGTCCGGACTCGGGCCTGACTATATATGCTGTCAATGGATTTGAGTTAAAAGGTCAAGGATTGATTGTAGTCGAAAATGATGCCAATGATAAGAATCTACAGATGATTTTGGGTACAAATGTAATTGAAAATTTTGTGAGGGAAGTGTTGTTCTTACTCCAACAGATTGCAGCAACTGCTGGTGCCATGCAGCAGAGGGTCTTACAAAGAGAAATTAGAGCCCTCCTGCAGAGGCAACAGGTAAACCTATCTGGTGGGGAGATTGGTAATGTACGGGTAATAGACTCTGGTCCCATTGTGATAGCCCCACGAAGTGAAATGATGATATGGTATCGGGCAGCAATAGGCCTCAAAGGGTAAGATCACCATGCAATGGTGGAGCCCATATATTCTGAGACTTGGTCTACAGTCCTGACAGCCAGGGGAGCGGTTGATGTCCGCAAGGGGAGAGTGCCCATGCGAGTGTTAAATTGTGGGGAGGAGGAAACTAAATTGCCCAGGTACGCTACCATTGCCAAATTGTTTACTGTAACAGATGATTCTATCCAGGCACTGGAGTCCCTGACCCCATCAGAACCAGCAGAAGTTGATAGTCCCCAAGAACAGTTAGAGTGTTGGAGTTAGGAACTGCATGTAGGTACTGATTCCACCTCTATACACCAGAAACACGAAGTTTATCGGGTAGTGCAGGAATACGAACAAGTTTTCAGTAAGCACCCATTAGATTTTGGGAGGATAAAAGGGGTACATCATCACATACCCACAGGAAATCATCCCCCTATCAAAAAGAGATACAGACCTATGCCACAAATTCACTTTCAGTGTGCCAAGGAGATGCCAAGGAGATGCTGAGGAACATGAAGGAGGCTGGGATTATTAGAGATAGTTGTAGCCCCTGGGCAGCTCCACTGGTTCTAGTTAGAAAGAAGGATGGCACCATGAGGATGTGCATGGACTATAGGCAAATCAATCGAATAACCCATAAGGATGCTTACCCGCTTGCCCGCATAGAAGAATCACTGGCCACACTGAAGGCTGCTAACTATTTTTCTATCCTAGATCTCACTAGTGGTTATTGGCAGATCTAGCCAAAGAGGATCGAGAGAATACTGTATTCACCACAACTAATGGGCCTGTGTGAGCTTAATAGCATGCTGTTTGGACTCTGTAACACACCTGGAACATTCCAAAGACTAATGGAATACTGCCTGGGACACCGCAACTTCGAGACAGTACTGCTTTACCTGGATGATGTTATCGTGTATTCGAAAACCTATGAGGAACATCTAGAACATCTAGCTGAGGTATTTGAAGCATTGTCAAAGTACGGAATGAAGTTGAAACCATCAAAGTGCCATCTGTTAAAACCCAAGGTTCAGTATTGGGTTCAGTACAAGGTTCAGTACAGAGAGGGCTCCTAAACTCAGGAGTTTAGCGGTCACCGGTGAGTCTTCACTGGTGACCGCTAATCAGGACGCGACACAGACAGAGCCGCAGCATGACAATGAAGTCGGGTGAGGTTCACCCGAGTTCATTCTGACAGTGCGGCTCTGTCTGTGTCTGCTGTCATCTGCCATTCAGCTCTGCTACATGGCTGTCTGTGTCTGCTGTTAGCGGCCATGTAGCAGAGCTGAATGGCAGATGACATAGTAAAAACGCATCCCTACACATTACACACGCTTGGCAAGTCAATAATTAAAAAAAAAAAAAAAAGTGCCCAATGCATACGTCACAGAACACATGATCTAAAGGATCGCACATAAAATTGATCAATTTAACATAGACTACTAACGCACGTGTGACAGCAAATGAACGACCTACGTGCAATCTCATAAGATCCCGTATGCAACCTGGGCGTGTCACATCGCAAATGCAATTGTACAACTAATTGCAATGTGTAAAGCAGGCTTAAGGCCAGGAACTCCAACTTGAATGAGCTGTAGTTTTCAGGATTCCTCTCGGTAGGATGGAGCTTTCTGCTTGCATAGGCAATCACTCATTCTTTGCCGTTCTGCACTTGAGATAGCACGGCTCCCAATCCCACATTGCTGGCATCAGTATACAGCACAAAGGGTAAGTTGTAGTCAGGGTAAGCCAGATCACCAGTCAGGGCCCACTTCATCTGTCTGAAGGAGTTTTCTTATCCTTCTCTGTAGCGCCTGGTCCCACCAGACCCCGTGGGGGGTGCGCTCCCTCACATGTGCCCAGTCCCAGCATGGCTCCCACTAGCACTCCCAGTCATAGCCTCAGGCAGCGACGGCCTTTCTCTTACCAGTCCCATGGCTCTGCAGGCGCTGCTCCTGCTCCCAGGCATGCTGCAGCCTCTTCCTGTCTCCCTTCCTTACACAGAGCTGCAGTAAGTGACTCTAGGCTGCGCGCGAGGCCACGCCCCCTTTCTTAAAGCGGTATGCACCGTTTTCTGGAAGTGACCTCAGAGGTCACCTGTTACCTAATGGGTATTTAGGTTCACCTCCCCCAGCAGCAGGCGCCCGAGCAACGCTTCCATTAGAGCCTTGCCAGTGTCCAGACCCCTTGTGCTGTTATCTGTTTTCTGTGCATTGATACCTGGTTCTAATCCCTTGTCTCACCGTAGTGCCATCCGTACCATTCCGGCTGGGGACGTCACCGCTCATACCGACAGTGGACGTCACCGTGCCCTACCTTCCGTGGACATTATCTGTGCCGTACCTGCTGTGGACGTCACCGCTCATACCGACAGTGGACGTCACCGTGCCCTACCTGTCGTGGACATTATCCGTGCCGTACCTGCGGCAGACGTCACCTGCTGTAAACATCTCCGGTGCAGTTTCCGTGTCCTGCCGGCTGTGGACGTCACAACCTTGCTACACCTGGCCCTACAGAGACTCCTACTACCGGTTGCTGGCTGCCCTGCATTTAGGCCTTCTGGGGAGGCGCCGCACAGTCCCTGTATAGGGGTTCGCTGCTGGTCGCCTTCTCAGGGGAGTCCGGTGCACGGTCCAGTGGGTCCACCTCCGGACGCTCGCCGCTCCTCGGTGAGCGTAACATTCACCTCATTCAAATAGAGGACCAGAAGACATGGAGGGCTTTTTTGGGCTGATTAAAGTGGTTAACCAGGGTATATGTTTGTGTTTTTTATTTCTAATAAAGGATTTTTTCGGGTGTGTGTGTTTATTTACTGTCACTTACAGATTAATCATGGAAGGTATCTCGTGGAGACGCCTGACATGATTAATCTAGGACTTATTGGCAGCTATGGGCTGCCAATAACTCCTTATTACCCCGATTTGCCAACGCACCAGGGCAAATCGGGAAGAGCCGGGTACAGTCCCAGAACTGTCGGATCTAATGTATGCGGCAATTCTGGGCGGCTGCTGGCTGATATTGTTAGGCTGGGGGGCTCCCCATAACGTGGAGCTCCCCATCCTGAGAATACCAGCCTTCAGCCGTATGGCTTTATCTGGCTGGTTTTAAAATTGGGGGGGACCGCACGCCGTTTTTTTTAATTATTTAATTATTTATTTCACTACACAGTATAGACACACCCACCGGCTGCTGTGATTGGGTGCAGTGTAACACCTGTCACTCAGCGTGGGGGCGTGTCTCACTGTAACCAATCATAGGCGCCGGTGGGCGGGGATAGCAGGGAATACGAGATTGTTTAATGGGCGGCCGGCTTTTTCAAAACAGTAAAAGCCGCCGGAGCAGTGTGAACGCCGTGCAGCGCCGGACATCGGGGATCGGTAAGTATATGAGAGAGGGGGATAGACTGACATGGACAGAGAGTGAGGGACAGAGATAGTGACCGACTGACAGAGATTAGTGAATGACAGACATTGTGAGGCGCTTCAGAACACAGCTTTTCAGCTGCGCTCTGAAGCGGACCTTTTTTAAGCTGCGGTGCAGAGCGCACACCTGCGCACATAGCCTCAGACACCAAAATCGTATGAGGGATGTCACACGTTACAATTGACTAGGTTCGTGCAACAAAACGCTCAATTCTAGACAAAGATACGATGTGTTTGCGATCAACGGTTTTGCGTTCAATCCTGATCGCACGTAGATGTCACACGCAGATACCTCACAAACGATGCCGGATGTGCGTCACTTACAACTTGACCCCAACGACGGATTGTGAGATATATTGAAGCGTGTAAAGCGGGCTTTAGTCTGGGCTATCACTGATTGGTTTAAACATTACTTGGCAGCTGCGAAGTTCACCGTCTTCACGGACAATAACCCTCTGACCTATCTTGATATGGCAAAGATAGGTGCACTGGAGCAACGTTGGGTGGCTAACAAACTGTGATTTCACCATCAAGTATCGGGCTGGTCGCAAGAATGCCAACATGGATGTGTTATCCAGGATGCCTCACCTATCAGAGGAGGGAGAAGATGTGGATGAGCTAGAAGAGATCAAGTTACCAGCTTTCCACTGCCACAGTGCATCCCAGTGTCAACAATCTGGTAGTAAGCATATAGAGGCTGCCTTGAACCCGCTACCTCATCACGGGTGGAAGGAAACACAAGATAATGACCCTGCAGTTAGACTGGTCAAGGAACTGATCACCCAACCAGGGTCATGCCTAGGTCCTGATGCTCTGCTGGAAGCTCAACATCTATTGAAAGAGAGGAGCCAGCTGTGTATTCATCCAGGCAAACTGTGCAGAAGTGTTACTAACCCTAAAACCCATGAGAGGGTATGTCAATTGGTGGTACATAAGAACAATGTCCATATGGAGCTAGAAGCGTTCTACGCGAGAAGGACACTTCGGGTGGAAAAAGTTGGAAGCGTTGCTGCGTGACCGGATCTACTGGGTTGGAATGAGAACCACTATAGAAAAATGGTGCAGAAACTGCGGTCCCTGCAATCTGAGAAGGAAAGACCGTGACAGCCAAAGAGCACCGCTGTGACCCATTATCACCAAGCAGCCATTGGAAATTGTAACCCTGGACCATGTGAAATTAGCACCCAGTTGGACAGGTTATACATATGCTCTCACAATGGTGGATCATTACTCCAGATTTTTGATGGTCGTTCCAGTGAAGGACTTGACAGCAAAGACCCCAGCAAAAACCTTTCAGGCTTACTTTTGTAGACCACACGGATACCCAGAGCAGGTATTAACAGATCAAGGTTCTGCATTTAAAGCTGAAATATTCCAAGAGTTCTGCAACCTGTATGGATATAAGAAAATTCATACTACGCCTTACCATCCACAGACTAACGATATGTGTGAGAAGATGAACCAGGTAGCCATTGACCTGCTTAAGACTTTACCACTAGAAGAAAGGAACATGTGGCCAGAAAAGTTACCTGACTTAGTGGATATGTACAACAACATTCCTGTGAGTTCTACCAACTTTAAACCAGCGTACCTAATGAGAGCAAGACCTGGAAAATTGTCAGTTGATCTTGAAATGGGATTTGTCATTCCACAAATCGATTCATCAGATGCGGATTGAGACTCTAATCGTCAAGCACATTACAGGAGAATACAAGAATGTGTCGATAAAAGCTTGAACCAAAGTCAAGAAAAACAAGAGAAGGATTACAATAAAAACGCACAAGCTGTTTCCTTAACACCTGGAGAAATAGTTCTAAAAAGAAAAAGAATGGTCCATAAACTTGATGATCAGTGGGAAGCAGAGTGTTACCTTCTAATTCTGATAATCATAAAACTTGCTTAATCAGCAAAGATAAAGGAAAAACTTTGTCAACAGTCTCACGGGATCATTTGAAGAGATGCCCAGAACCATTGAAACCCAAGGAAGAAGTTCCCAATACACCTCAAGTACCAAAGAAGAAAGAAAAGGTGATACATACAATACTTGGAGACTTTCCTGAGAACTGGACTCAGTGTGATGGAGCCATAATAGTGCCAGTAATTACCTTTCCACAGCCAGTGGAAGAACCAGCTCAAGTTCCAGAAGAACCACCTGTTGTAGCGGAACCAGAAGAGTCTACAAACAGTGGATCCATCAGCTTAACAAGAAGACTAAGAAGTAGCAGAAAATTACGTAGTTTACCTACAGACATTAGTGGGACATTTACACTAGACACCAGAGCACAACAGGGACCAGCTCAGACACTAGAGTTACGTAGATCTAGTCATAGTAACCTTGGTCAGCTCCTGCTCAGGTACAGAGAATAGGTGTCAACAGAAAAAAAATTGTATATTGATGTTGTGAAGTTGATAATGTTAATGTTAATATAGTATGTGAATAATGTTGCCTTTGCTTTAACCTGGTTATAATAATGTTGATATAAGAATGGACCAAAACTGCTGGACTGGTAGCAGTAAAAACTTTCCTTTGTAAATAGTTGCACCAGTTGTGCAAACTACCAGTCAATCCAGGTACAGTCTTTCGAAGAGGACCCTCACTAAATACCACAGTTTTTCAAAAAGGACCCTTATTTTACCACAAAGTTTAGGGAGAGGACAGGTCGCAGGAAGGGTCTGCGGCAGAGGCGGCCGACACTCAGTCTTCATAGCATCCGGCGACATACCTCCCAGGGACTCTGGTGGTGGTTGGTGGGAAGGGTACCTCATGCACCAGTTCTTGGGTTAATGAAACGTTTAAGAGAAGTGCCTCCCTTGTATGGAAAGGAAGTTGTTATGTTTGAAAAGTAATTAAAGTGTTAACCTTTGTTCACCTTTGCAGCCCGAGGACGTACTAGAATTTACCAAGGGGGAATGTAGCGCCCCTGAGCCATCAAGAGCTACAAGGAACTACTTCCTGTCAAAGATGCAGGGCCTATCCCCTGGAACCCAGAAGACCAGTTCCAGTAACACCAAAACATTCATAGAATCCCTGTTTTCTCCCCCCAAAACTGGTGATGGGCTAGGGTTGGACCCAATAAATGGCCACTTGGGGTTGGAACCGATCCAGTCCACTAGGTGACAACCAGGGAGGAGGAATCAGACAGTCAGTATGTGGAAATGAAAAGAGACAGACGTAACGGTAGTGATGGGAGAGAGTAGCAGTGACCTGTTAGGCTCAGGCGTGTGGTTGCCGAAGGAGAATGGTGGAGTACTCTCAGAACCATAGCACCGGCGGGGTGCAGAGCCCTAGGTCAGGAAAACGCTCTAGGCAGACCTGATAAAAATCTGCACGGTGAGGGGACCATCCAGGACCTCACCGACCTAAAAGTTCGGGGCACAGTAACGATGGGAGAACCTGGGAACAAGACAGAGATCTGGCCCAACAGGGTACAAGTTACCTGTCATACGGACTAAGACTGAAAGACAACCAGGAGGGGACCCCCAGACACTCCAAGCCACAGGGACCACTAACAAGAGACAGGTGCAGGGGAAGAAAGCCACCAGGTCACCACACCGGCACTGGAACTAAGGGGACCAGTGGTGAGGAACAGCCTCCATTGGTTGCCAGCAACAACAACGCTCTGAGTAAAAATAGCCAGTTACACTGCAATCTCTTGTGTGGCTTACCTTCTTTCCGCACCCAGTATTATCAGCAGACCCCAGCAACAAACGCCAGCATCTATCCCCTGGGGCCTGGCCCTACTTGCGGAGGGCCCAACATCCAGGCTGCCATTAATATCAGCCCCAGCAGCAAGAGACTGTGCAGTGGCGGCTCCATCTAAATAGCTACAACCCGCAAGTGGCGTCACGACTAAAACTTTATTATCATTCCCATGTACATAACCCCTTTTAAGTGACCCCCAGGGTCACGCAACCGGGCAATGGCCACCCAGTGAACTGTCCCAGTAAATATACTGCCCGGGACCGAGTACCCCAAAGCCCTGGGGTGCATCAATAACAGTCTTTCGGCCAAGAAAATAGTCAAACTTCACCATGTGAGTGCCATGACAGTTGAAAGAATACAAAATTAAGTCTGTCCCTCCATGCATGTCCAGGCAAAATATCTGTGTCAACGGGTGATTTGGAGAGATAAGATGAAAGTCTATAGACTAGGTGCAAATTGGTCTGGAGGAAATAAGCAAAGAAGTGGTTAATGGATCAAGAAATTGAAGAAACTGTAAAGTTCAGTAGAGGAAACCTAAGGATATGGAGTTGTTTCATAGCCAAAGGCATTGGATACTTGACCGGTATCGATGGTGGTCTCAATGCTGAACTATATGTTAGTATCCTACAAGGCGAATTACTTCGTACACTTGAGTACAATGGGCATGACAAAGACGACATTGTCTTCCAGCAGTACAACGACCCAAAGCATACGTCAAGATTGGCGAAGAAATGGTTCAAAGACAAGGAAGTAGAAGTAATGGCTCCTACAGTCGCCTGATCTCAACCCAATTGAACACTTGTGGGTAGAGCTGAAGAAAAAGCTGTATACATGCCCAAGTGAGTCAACCAGTATGCAACAACATTGGGAACATGTAGAATAAACTTTGGACCAAATTTTGCTCTATACATGCTTGAATCTGATTGAAATCATGTCCTCAAGGATTTAGGCAGTGTTGAAAGCCAAAGTTGGATTTACAAAATACTAACAAAAAATTAAAATTTAGATTTTTAGAAGCCAAACAGTAACAATGCAGTGACATCACAAGAATCTGCATAACTAATTATATGCTAAAAAGGTGAAAATTAAATTTATGTATGAGATAACCAAGATCATTGTCTATAAAATGAAGGTAGTCTCTGCCATGGGTGACAGACTGTCATGTGGTTTCTGGCAATAGAAAGCCACAGCATCTGGCTGCACAGAATGTTCCCTGACTTTTCATTCTTTCTGCTGTCAGTATTCATTGGCATAGGTAGCTTTCCTGCTGGATTCATCTCTCTCTTTCTCTCTCTGAGAATGGCGCCCTATACAAGCCATTTGTGTGCAATTTTAAAACTAGGCAATCACTCCCTCCATGGAGTGGCAGTGTGTGAGTGGTTGCTCCATCAGGGTTTTGCACCTGTTGCCTCCATCTTTATTTTGCTGCATCTTGTGAGTACATTTGATTCTGTGGCCTGGGCAGGTAAACATTCTTACCCTTTTGTTGCTTCTCCCTTTTTCAATGGTCATTATGGCCAAACAGTTCAATTTTAGATTTGTTAGACCACAGGACATGTCTCCAAAAATTAAGGTCTTTGTGCCTGTGTTCATTTGCAAACATTATTCTGTTTTTTTTTTTTATGTTTCTTTTGCAGTAATGGCTTCTTCCTGGCAGAGTGGCCTTTCAGCCCATGTTGATACAGTATCCTCACAAGACCTTTTGCTTTCTCGCTCTCACATTATTCTGGCATTTGGAAAATATAAATAATTTAGGTTCCTAATTAACTTAAAATAGGAAAGGTTTATTCTAATTTCAAGTCAGATACTGAGAAAAAAGTGCATATGTGTCTTTTTAGATAGTGTATGTAAACTTCTGGTTTTAGTTTTATTTTTCCGGTACTCCTCCTTAGGCCCCCTTCAAACGTGCATGTAAATCAGGTACGTGTTATGCGTTCCGTATTTCATGTACGTGTTGTGTTTTTAACGTCCGTTTTCTGGCTCCATGTGTGATGCGTGTGTCATCCGTATGTCCTATGAGATGCGCGTGTGTCCGTGTTTGTAGTCCGTATGTAATCCGTATTCCATCCGTATGCCTTCCGTTTTGCTAGTACGTGTAGCTGGAAAAAATCATTTAATGAATGGGATAATATGTTGCTGGTGTGTTCAATTCAGTCATCCTCACTGTGTCCTGCAAGATAAATTAGATTTCCTAGGGTTTTTTCTAATCATATGCACCTGTTCCAAAATGATACAATCATTGCCATATTTGCAAAAAAACGGACACGACCATACGGACATGTATCCGTGTCACATACGTGTGCTCACAGACCCATTGAGTTTAATGGGTGCGTGTGTGCGTGTTCCGTGAGAAAAACTGACATGCTTCCGTATTTAACGCACCAAAAACGTATCACGCACACGGACACACACTCCGTATGGAAAAACGAAAGTGTAACTCAGTACATTGATTAACATTGGAGTACGTGTGCCCGTGTGAAGGGGGCCTTAAACTGAATGTCAGTGATAGTGATAGCACAAAGATATTCCTTTTTTCACATATATTCAGAGTACACTGCTTTCTTTAAGGCCCGCAACACACATCTGTTGAAAACGTGCGTGTTTGGTCTGTTTCCGTATATACTGGAGACACGGCCAAACGTGCACCAATGTTATTTATTGTTTGAGGACACGTGCGTTTTTCATTAAGGTCCGTGGGTCCGTGTGCGTGCTACGTTTGTGTCTCCGTTTTGCACGGAAGCATGTCCGTTTTCAGCACGCAACACGCAGCACGGACCCAATGTAAGTCAATGGGTCTGTGCGCACGTCCGAGTGACACGGACGCATCTCTGTTTGTTCCCTGTACGTTTTGTGCTTTCTTCATGTGATGCCTGTCTTTTTTCTTTTTCTGTTTCGTTCTCTCCCTCAGTCCGTCAGTCAGTCGGTCTCTCTCTATGTCTGTCGGTCGGTCTCTCTGTCTTATCTGTCCCTCTCGCTGTCTGTCGGTCAGTTCCCCCCCTCTCTCATACTTGCCGTTCCCCGATCTCTGGCGCGGCGCTGCACGACTGTTCTCTAAACTCCGAGGCTTTTCCTCTTTTGAAAAAGCCGTCCGCTCATTAATCAATCTCGTATTCCCTGCTTTCCCCGCCCATCGGCAAATATGATTGGTTGCATTGAGACACGCCCACACGCTGAGCTGTCTAACTGCAACCAATCACAGCCGCCGGTGGGCGTGTCACTATGGAGCAGAGAAATAAATAAATAAATAATTAAAAAAAACGGCGTGCGGTCCCCCCCATTGTAATACCAGCCAGATAAAGCCATACGGCTGCAGGCTGGTATTCTCAGGATGGGGAGCCCCACGTTATGGGGAGCCCCCCAGCCTAACAATATCAGCCAGCAGACGCCCAGAATTGCCGCATACATTATATGCGACAGTTCTGGGACTGTACCCGATTCTTCCCGATTTGCCCTGGTCATTGGCAATCGGGGTAATAAGGAGCTCTGCTGCATGAAGGTGACAGCAGCAGCAGAATACACCGCCGCTCCTGTCAGCTCCACGCAACAAATGAGGTGAGTAGCGCGATGTATTCTGCTGCTCCTGTCACCTTCATAAAAACAAAAAAACAAAAAAAAAAAACAAAAAAAAAACAAAAAAGTGAGCCGGAGTGTGAGATGGTATACATGGAACTTGTCCCCCTGACTGTGTGTGTCCTGTTGGGACCCGGTCGCTCTAAGCCCTTAGCCACATTGAAAAAGCCTATCTTAGACCCATGGTAAGGTTTTAATATTAGAGAGTGTAGGTACTATCCCAACTGGGTACACCTTGACGTTTGGTGGGATAGCTTTATGCTTTTTTTGATCAAAAACAGTGTTTACTAAGTACCCTATGTTTATATGCACTATGCTTTTATTTAGTTACAGCAGGGTATGTTTTCACAATTTTTTCCTTGGTTTCTCTTTGTCTCATGGCCAGTGTGAACATGGTCTCACAAGTTCCATGTATACCATCTCACACTCCGGCTCACTTTTTTTGTTTTTATGTAGTTTTTTTGTATTCAGTACAAACAGAGAGTGGCCCCCTTCTCAGCGAGCTGGACATTTCATTCTGTGAATCCCCCTGACTGTGTGTGTCCTGTTGGGACCCGGTCGCTCTCAGCCCTTAGCCACATTGAGGCCTATCTTAGACCCATGGTAAGGTTTTAATATTAGAGAGTGTAGGTACTATCCCAACTGGGTACACCTTGACGTTTGTATTTAGTTACAGCAGGGTATGTTTTCACAATTTTTTCCTTGGTTTCTCCTGTCACCTTCATGTAGCAGCGCTGGATGCGACGCTGGAGGTCCGTGGATTACGCCAGACATGGAGGGCTTTGTTGGGGTTAATAAATTGGTAATGAGGGAATTTGTTAGTGTTTTTTATTTCTAATAAAAGATTTTTCGGGTGTGTCTGTTTTTTAACTGTAACTTACAGATTAATCATGGAAGGTATCTCGGGGAGACGCCTGACATGATTAATCTAGGATTTAGTGGCAGCTATGGGCTGCCATTAACTCCTTATTACCCGGATTGCCAATGCACCAGGACAAATCGTGAAGAGCCGGGTACAGTCCCAGAACTGTCGCATATAATGTATGCGGCAATTCTGGGCGTCTGCTGGCTGATATTGTTAGACTGGGGGCTCCCCATAACGTGGGGCTCCCCATCCTGAGAATACCAGCCTGCAGCCGTATGGCTTTATCTGGCTGGTTTTAAAATAGGGGGGGACCGCACGCCGTTTTTTTTAATTATTTATTTATTTATTTTACTGCACAGTATAGACACGCCCACCGGCTGCTGTGATTGGGTGCAGTGACACAGCTGTCACTCAGCGTGGTGGGCGTGTGTAACTGCAACCAATCACAGGCGCCTGTGGGCGGGGAAAGCAGGGAATACGAGATTGGTTAATGAGCGGCCGGCTTTTTCAAAATAGTAAAAGCCGCCGGAGTTTTTATAACAGCTGTGCAGCGCCGCGCCGGAGATCAGGGAACGGTGAGTATGAGAGAGGGCTGCTCAATTCAGTCACTCAGGGGATTAGCGGTCACCGGTGAGTCCTTCACGGGTGACCGCTAATCAGTACGCGGCACACAGACAGAGCCGCAGCATGACAATGAAGTCGGGTGAAGTTCACCCGAGTTCATTCTCATTGCGCATCTCTGTCTGCTGTCAGCCAACATGTATCAACGACATTGTGCATCACACACACACACGGAACATTTCACACGGGCAACACACACACACAAGTCAGTTATTTCACTCACGCACACACGGACATTCCACACGCACATATGGCTAGCATACGGGATACACACGCAGGCCGCACATACCATAAAAACGGACCTAAAAAACGGAAAACGGACCCAAAAAACGGCCCGTTTTACACGGACGTGGTTTTAACGGATGTGTGTTTTCGGCCTCATGTAGCGCACAACTTATGGGCTTTTTTCTTTGGTTTTCAATGCATTTCATAGAACATTTTTTCTCCTGAATTTTAAATAATGAAAATTAGTTATATTTAATCATTTGAACAAATGAACAATTTTTTATTATTTCAACTTTTTTCTTCTTTTAGGTCATGTCCTTTGCACACTAATATTTTGGTTTGCTCAGTGTATAACGGTTCGTCTGTTTACACTATTTCCTCTTTTTTATCGCAATATGCTAAATATATTAGATGTTAACTGCTTGTTCCTAAGTTTGAATTCACAGTACATCTGGAAAGTGTTACATATTAAACATTTTTCCAACTATCTTTCTAGAAAACGAGCATGAAGGATAAAAAAAAAATGTTCAGTAACACTGGCTACTGGATGTAAATGCAAATCAAACACCAGACGTATGTGATAGATTCATAAAACTGTTGGCTGGTCCATAATTTCTGTTGAGTGATGCCAGCAATTAGCAATTTCTAAACTTAGGTGATGAATAAATCTGGGCACTGAAAACTGTTACAGCTTTGAAGTCTGAAAAAAAGATTTATTGTATGTTGCTGTATATCAATTCCAAAATTAATGACCACCACATGTTTGACAGCAAAGTAGCCCTGAAAAACATTTATGTAGAAGTCTGTAGCTAAAGAATTGCTGATAAGACTCATGAGTATAGATTCTGCCAAATTATAGAAGTACTTGAATATTGAAAAAAGGGAAAGGGTATAATACCGCGCTGCCACCAATATTGATAACTAATGTTGAGTTTATTTATTTCAGGTCGACGCATTTCTGGGATCAACGTCCCCTTCCTCAGGACCAAAGAAATACAACAAATGATATATGATATGATATGATATATTGTATTTATTTGGTCCTAAGGAAGGGACGTTGATCCCAGAAATGCGTCGACCTGAAATAAACTCAACATAAATTATCAATATTGGTGGCAGCGCCACTCTCTTTTGTCAACATCCAAAAATTTCCACATGGGACTACGGCAGCCGCCATTATCTTTTAGGCTTACAGAGGAGTTGTGCCTTTCACAACCTCGCCAGGTGAGTGTCTCTTCACATGTACCTCACTTTTTAATCAGTTAAAACCCTATTGCGCTCTCTATTTCTATAAAATATAGAAGTAGTAGTAAAAGTATTATTAGAGGTAGTAGTAGAAGTAGTGATGGTAGGTGTAGTAGTGAAAGTATTAGTAGAGCTAGTAGTAGTAGATGTAGTTGAAGGCATAGGAGAAGGAGTAACGGAAGTAGTAGTAGTATTGGTAGTAGTATAAGTTGTAAAAGTAGTGGTAATAGAATTATTAATAAAGGTAGTACTAGAAGCAGTTGAAGTAGTATTAGAAGTAGTAGAAGTAATGGACCTAATAGTAAAAGTAGTGGTGGTAGTAGTAGTAGTAAAGGTATTGGAGGTAGTGGTAGTAGTTTGTAGTAATAGTTGTAGTAGAATAGAAGTATTAGTAGAGGTAATACACGTAATAGTAGTAGTACTAATAATAGTAGTAAAAATATTACTAGAGGTAGTAGCAGTAGTAGAAGAAGTAGAAACAGTTGAAATAGAATAGTAATAGAGGTGGTAGTAGTAGTAGTAGTAGTAGTAGAGATAATAGCAATATTAGTAGAAGTAATAGAAGTGGTAGTAGTAGAAGTAGTAGTAGTAGATGTAATAATAGAGGTATTAGTAGTAGAAGTAGTCGTAGAAGTAGATGTCGCAGAAGTAGTAGTAGTATTAATAGAAGTAATGGAAGTAGTAGATGTAAAATTATTATTAGTAGTAGTGGTAGACTTAGTAGTAGTAGAAGTAGTAAAAGTAGTGGTAGTATAAGTAGTAGATGTAGTAATAGTTGTAGTAGAAGTAATACAAGTAGTAGTATAAGTAATAGTAGCAAAAGTATGAACAGAAGTCGTAGTAGAAGTAGTAATTTTGGTAGTAGTAGTAGACGTAGTAGCAGAAATAATAGAAGTAGTAGTAGAAGTGATAATAGAGGTGGTAGTATTAGTAGTGGTAGAAATAGTAGAAGTAATAGTTTTATTACTATTTTGTAATTTTTACTACTATTCTAAAACATAAAGAGGAATAATAGAGGAATTGCACATTGCAGAGCTCTCAGGAAAAATAGTCTACATATGAAATTTTAAAGTGCCATAACATTATTTTTTCATTGATTAAGATAGTAGCGCTTGTTTTTTTTTTTTACAGGAAGGGTTGTATTGTTCACCTGCTATACAAGGTACAGTGCAATGATAGCGGTCCACCAGAGACGCTTCAATCAGTTAATCTATCAGGTGTTAATTTGATATACAGTACATAGTTTATGCCAGCTACAAGTCATTAATATGAATACTGGGAAATCCCTTTAATTCCTCTATTTTTCAAACTAAAATCCTCAAATTTCCTTAGTCTTAGTCATTATGTAAACTTGTGACATAGTTATATATACCTAATTCAATTTTACTGGGCTTACTTCCCATTTCTACAGTTATTGAAAATGTATCATAAATAGTGTTTCTGATTTCTAATACTGGACAAAAAAAACCTAATACTGCAAATCATACAGACAATTTTTACCATTTTCCTTTTCAATTTTCAAATTTAGGTAGAAAAGAGTAAACAAATAATTGATTTAATTGGTAAAAATAATGCCTTGAATGAGGTTTAATGTGAAGCAGAAAAAGCAATATGTAATGAAAATATTATAAAACTAGTGTTGGGTGAAAAAAACCCTGATATATTGAAATAGTTTCCAAACAGTAAAGTAAGGCTATGTGCGCACGTTGCGTAAAAACATGCAGTTACGCTGCGCTTTGTAGCGCAGCGTAACTGCATGCGTCCTGCGGCCCCTGCACAGTCTATGGAGATTGTGCAGGGGCCGTGCGCACGTGGCGTCTAAGAGCGCAGCGCTTCGGCTACTGCCGAAGCGCTGCGCAAAAAGAAGTGACATGTCACTTCTTTCCTGCGCTTTGCCGGCAGCTCCTGCTCTGTCTATGGCAGGAGGTGCAGGCAGAGCGCATGGAATCGGCGCTCACTACGGACATTTCTGCAGCGATCTAAAGCGCACATGTGCTCTTCAGATCGCTGCAGAAATTTCTGCATGGCTTGTACGCAACGTGCGCACATAGCATAAGAGGGGGTTATAAAAAAATATTCTCCTTTGCACGTTATTTAGTTATACAAAAAATAATAGGAGAGTTTGGGAAGAATGAGGTGTTTATAAACGGTTTGATTTTAATGGCTATATCCAGGATGTACTTCATACACATCACAAACATGGAATCCAAAAAATATTACTCTCCCATACTGTCCCTCTGAAGAGAATTATCTCTCATTGAGTTTCTAAGAATTTGGAAAAAAAACAATCTTGGCAAGTTTAAAGAAATATATACAATATATATAGTACAGAGCAAAAGTTTGGACACACTTTCTCATTCAAAGAGTTTTCTTTATTTTCATGACTTTGAAAATTGTAGATTCACATTGAAGGCATTAAAACTTTGAATTAACACATGTGGAATGGAATACTTAACAAAAAAGTGTGAAACAACTGAAAATATGTCTAATATTCTAGGTTCTTCAAAGTAGCCACCTTGTGCTTTGATTACTTTTTTGCACACTCTTGGCATTCTCTTGATGAGCTTCAAGAGGTAGTCACCGGAAATGGTTTTCCAACAGTTTTGAAGGAGTTCCCAAAGATGCTTAGCACTTGTTGTCCCTCTTGCCTTCACTCTGCGGTCCAGCTCACCCCAAACCATCTCGATTGGGTTCAGGTCTTGTTCCTCTGCATGAATGCCTGAGTAGATTTGGAGCGGTGTTTTGGATCATTGTCTTGCTGAAATATCCATCCCCTGCGTAACTTCAACTTCGTCACTGATTCTTGTACATTATTGTCAAGAATCTGCTGATACTGAGTTGAATCCATGCGACCCTCAACTTTAACAAGAATCCCGGTGCCGGCATTGGCCACACAGCCCCAAAGCATGATGGAACCTCCACCAAATTTTACTGTGGGTAGCAAGTGCTTTTCTTGGAATGCTGTGTTTTTTTGCCTCCATGCATAACGCCTTTTTGTATGACCAAACAACTCAATCTTTGCTTCATCAGTCCACAGAACCTTCGTCAAAAATGTAACTGGCTTGTCCAAATGTGCTTTTGCATACCTCAGGCGACTTTGTTTGTGGCGTGCTTGCAGAAATGGCTTCTTTCGCATCACTCTCCCATACGGCTTCTCCTTGTGCAACATGCGCTGTATTGTTGACCGATGCACATTGACACCATCTGCAGCAAGTTGAAGCTGCAGGTCTTTGGAGGTGGTCTGTGGATTGTCCTTGACTGTTCTCACCATTCTTCTTCTCTGCCTTTCTGATATTTTTCTTGACCTGCCACTTCTGGGCTTAACAAGAACTGTACCTGTGTTCTTCCATTTCCTTACTATGTTCCTCACAGTGGAAACTGACAGTTTAAATCTCTGAGACAATGTTTTGTATCCTTCCCCTGAACAACTATGTTGAATAATCTTTGTTTTCAGATCATTTGAGATTTGTTTTGAGGAGCCCATGATGCCACTCTTCATAGGAGATTCAAATAGGAGAACAACTTGCAAGTGGCCACCTTAAATACCTTTTCTCATGATTGGATACACCTGCCTATGAAGTTCAAAGCTCAATGAGGTTACAAAACAAATTTAGTGCTTTAGTAAGTCAGTAAAAACTAGTTAGGAGTGTTCAAATCAAGAAATTGATAAGGGTGGCTATACTTTTGCGCCGGTAAAATTTTGTTTAAATGTGGATTGCACATTTTCTGTTAGTACAATAAACCTCATTTCAATCCAGAAATATTACTCAGTCCATCAGTTATTAGATATATGAAACAGAAATAGCTGTTGCAAAACCCCAATTTGTTATAAAGAAAAAAGGTTAACATTAATAGGGGTGCCCAAACTTTTTCATATGACTGTATGGTCTTACAAGGGATTTATAGAGGGGTAACAATACATTGGGATCCCAGGATCTAATCTCTCTTTTTATACACCCTTAAATCTTGTTTGCTTTAGCAGCTGCTGCTTGACATTACATACTGCTGCTCAGCTTATTTGTGAATGAGAATACCCTAGTCCTTCTCCTGTTCTGTAGTCCCTAGTTTACTTCCATTTAATGTATACACAGCTATAGGATTACTCCATCCTAGGTGCATTACTTTACATTTATCAACATTAAATCTCATTTGCCAAGTATCAGCCCATTCTGACATCTTATCCAGATCATTTTGTAATATTGTACTATCAAGGTCAGTTTTTAATATCCTACATAGTTTGGTGTCATCAGCAAAGACTGATGCTTTACTATCAATCCCATCTACAAGGTCATTAATATAGAATTTAAAAAGATTCGGTCCTAGCACAGATCCCTGCGGTACACCACTGCTGACTATAGCCCATTTAGAGAATGTACCATTTATGACTACTCTTTGTTTCCTATGTTTAGCCAATTCCTTACCCAGTTGCATATAGTTTCCCCTAGTTCTTGCTTTTGGAGTTTTAGTATAAGGCTATCATGTAAAAAAGGGGTATACATAATAGAACAAGAGCAATACTCATGGACAATACGAGGCAAAGACTGGTATAAAAAGAAAGAGAACCTGACCGGGAGGGATCACAGTCTACAGGGGATGGGTTAGGATACAGTAGTTGAGGGTAAAGCTGGTGTTGCGCCCTGGACTAGCCAGGTCATCACAGGTACTACAACACAACACCCCCACCCCGAGATAGGCACATCAGTAAGACACAAATCCTTGTTGCCTTCCTCCAGGGGCTGATGTCCACACCAGGTGGGGTGGAGCCAGGCGGTTGGCCCCACCCACTGAGGAGTTCACAGTCCTGGAGGCGGGAGAAGGAAGTCAGTCAGGGAAGTGTGAAGTTAGGGAAGTGGAAGAGTGAGGAGTAAAGTGGTAGTAGAGGAGCAAACTGACTGTGTCCGGGTACGTGGCCCGGGCACCGAGAGCAAGGTTGGCAGACGGTGGTGGCCGTCTGCAGGAGAGGCAGATCAATGCGGAACCGTAGGACCGGGGACGGGCGGTGGCCCGCCGGTACTGAACCGGGGAGCGAAGTGAAGTCAGCACACACCGGCAGGGCCTGCGGACCCCGACCAGGCTTGGAGTCGCCGTTAAACAGGTCAAATCCGTTAGTGACCGGAACCCCAGGGGTTTCCAAACAGCCAAGACCCGATTGAAGGCAACCGTCCAAACAGCAAAAAGGAAATACAGCTACCGCCACAGCTAGAGTTCCCAGGGCCAGAGCCTGTGGGGAAAAGGGCTCCTCCGGCACATATCCACGCTGGGGAGCGGGTTACCGGTGGGAAGCCATCTGGACCGAAGATACACAAAAGATGCAGGGAAAGGCAGCCACCACCAACCGTCCGGGAGAAACCACAGCAGCCAGCTGCGGGACCCGTCCATCCAGCCGTTTGTTTTACCAGAGACTTGCATCCATTTGTGGCTGAGTGAGTACTACCATGCCGTCCGGCACTGCGCTGCACAGTCCAAGAGCCCCCTGCACCTTGCCCGACCCTGCCTCCCCGTCACCTCACCAGGCCCCGGGTCCACCAACCCCTACCCACGGAGGGGGAAACAACATCCCAGCTGCTCCCTGCCATCGCTCCCGGGATCCCCATCAACAGCAGCGGTGGTGTCCAACCTCACCACAAACCGTGGGTGGCGTCATGGACCAAATCCCCAAACCAAACTACCCCCTTTCACTCACGGGCGAGGAGCGCCACTCGAGTCCCCGGATCCGGCCCACCGCTCGAGCCACCGAGCAGTAGCAGCAGCAGTGGCGGACCCGAGCGTGGTGAGCACAGCGCACTCCCCGTCCGCGACAACTTGGCGTCACGAACAGGATCTTACCGTTCTACCGGCTGGTAGAAGTGCGCCTTGTGTCCCGCCGGTGGTGTCCGGCCAAAAAATTTCAGAAGCCGCCATCTTGGCCATGAAGATTTTCCCGCTCGAGCGTCTTCTCGAGCAGTGGAGGCATGAAAGCCGAGGCTCTGCCCCTGAAGAGGAGGTGCTGAGAAAAGACCAAGGGGGACGGATGGCGTCCGGCCGCATGTAAACCACGGCTATAAAAGCAGGGACGCCAGGACTCTGCGGCCATATTTGGTTCCTGGAAGATACCGCTGCCAGTATGCACCATTCGTCCGGTAACCCCGCAGTCCCCGCGCTCGTGCCCGCGCCTGGTACCGCAGTGTGGGTGGAGATCCGGACCGTTCAGCTGAGCAGCCGCCTGCAGGTCCGAATGCAGCTCCTCCTGGAGGAGTGGGAGGCCGACATGGCGGACATGGTGGCGGCCATACGGAGACGCGAGGTGGAGGAAGAATTGGAAGAGCGGGTAAAGGACCCACGCCCCTGTGTTCCTACAGGATCGGTCATTGCGGCTGAGGGGCCCGGTCTGCGCCCGCTCGCCCTGCTGCCTCCCCCGCTACCCGTGTTGGCTGCTGCTGCCCCGCCACTAGGCCCGCTACTCCCGCAACCAGTAGTGGAACCCTGCCTGTCCGCCCAAGCGGACCAGCCTGCAGCTGAAGCCCGTAGCCGCCCCGAGCCGCTTCCCTCGAAGCTCCCGAAGACATCACCCATCGGCGAAGACGTACCAGTGGCACCAGAAGTAACTGTGCCTAGTCCCGTTCTGGCTTCGGTGATCCGTCCCGTGCAGGAGGAGGCGGAGGTCAAGCGGGAGAGGACCCCTGTACCCATCCCCCACGCCTCGGCTGAAGCTGCTCCGGGTTGTTGCTGCGAGGCAGCGCCCCAGGCCATGTCACCGCGGGATCTTCCACCGAGGGCGCCAGTAGTGGGCAGTGTAGTGGAAATCCCGTGGGGCCCGACCCGTGTGCAGGGGCAAGCAGCAGCCCCTTACTGGGACAGGGAACCGACCCCGCTGGGCCGAGAAATTGCAGAGAGGAAAAAGCGGAAGGCTGAGCTGATATCCCGCACCATACAGGAAAAGGAGAGCCTCCGCAGAGCCACCTTCCGGGTACGGGCCCGATTCACGAGGGGCAAGTAAGAAGGTTTGATATCCGTCGGGGATATGGATTCATTTTTGAGCCGGGCTTGGAGGCCGAGGTGTTTGTGGCCCGCCGGGACGTTATTGCTCATCTGCCAGAGGGCCACCCGGGCCACAACCTGCTCCCAGGCGACTTAGTCACGTACACACGGCACTGTGGAGAGAGGGGCTGGTTTGCCCTGGATGCCAAGTTCAGAGGAGGCCAGGAGTAGAGTTGAGCGCGGTTCGCGGTTCGAGGTTCTCCAGTTCTAGGCTCGAGTGATTTTGGGGCCTGTTCTAGATCGAACTAGAACTCGAGCTTTTTGCAAAAGCTCGATAGTTCTAGAAACGTTCGAGAACGGTTCTAGCAGCAAAAAAACAGCTAATTCCTAGCTGGCTTTCTGCTGTAATAGTGTAAGTCACTCTGTGACTCACACTATTATGACATTTCAGTGTATAGTGTGCGGGAACAGCGCCTTCAGATCACTGCTGTTTGTATAATGGCGATCGCCATTTTTTTTTTTTTTTCCTTGTCTTCCTTCCCTAAGCGTGCGCGTCTTGTGGGGCGGGCCAGCATGTCAGCCAATCCCAGACACACACACAGCTAAGTGGACTTTTAGCCAGAGAAGCAACGGCATGTGTGATAGGATGTCCATGTCACATGTCCCTGCATTATAAAACCGGACATTTTCCTCCAGGACGCCATTATCTCTTCTGCGTCTTTGGTGTCAGACATCACTGTCGCAGCTCCGTCCTTTGTCCTATCGCTGATACAGCTGTATGCGCTCCATACACAGCGCTGGACAGCTCAGGGAGAGCACTTTCTATCAGTCCTTTTAAGGGCTCAAACCGGTAGGGTCAGAGCCATAGGTGACAGGTCCTGAAAACAGCGACAGCGTCTGTGTAGCAAAGGTCAGGGATTTCCTCCCTGCATTTCCCTATTAGGAGGGAATAGAAAGGCAGGCTTCCTTTCCTCTACCCAGAGCCCCACAATCCTGGCACTGTACCCTCCTGTCCTCTGCACACTCCAACTCATTATAACTAAGCCATTATACTAGCAAACACTCAGTGTACCTAGTGGCATCCTAAACGTGGCTATTGGACATTTGTCTAGTCACACTAGTGCAAAGACATTTGCAGCACCTCTGCCTGCATTGCACACTCCAACTCATTATAACTAAGCCATTATATTAGCAAACACTCAGTGTACCTAGTGGCATCCTAAACGTGGCAATTGGACTTTGCTATAGTCCCACTAGTGCAAAGACATTTGCAGCACCTCTGCCTGCATTGCACACTCCAACTCATTATAACTAAGCCATTATACTAGCAAACACTCAGTGTACCTAGTGGCATCCTAAACGTGGCTATTGGACATTTGTCTAGTCACACTAGTGCAAAGACATTTGCAGCACCTCTGCCTGCATTGCACACTCCAACTCATTATAACTAAGCCATTATTAGAGTTGAGCGCGGTTCGTGGTTCGTGGTTCTCCAGTTCGCGGCTCGAGTGATTTTGGGGCATGTTCTAGATCGAACTAGAACTCGAGCTTTTTGCAAAAGCTCGGTAGTTCTAGAAACGTTCGAGAACGGTTCTAGCAGCCAAAAAACAGCTAAATCATAGCTTGGTTTCTGCTGTAATAGTGTAAGTCACTCTGTGAATCAAACTATTATCACATTTCAGTGTATAGTGTGCGTGAACAGCGCCTTCAGATCACTGCTGTTTCTATAATGGCGATCGCCATTTTTTTTTTTTTTTTTTCTTGTCTTCCTTCCCTAAGTGCGCGCGTCTTGTGGGGCGGGCCAGCATGTCAGCCAATCCCAGACACACACACAGCTAAGTGGACTTTGAGCCAGAGAAGCAACGGCATGTGTGATAGGATCTGCATGTCACATGTCCCTGCATTATAAAACCGGACATTTTCTTCACGGACGCCATTATCTGCCTTCTGCGTCTTTGGTGTCAGACATCACTGTCGCAGCTCCGTCTTCCTGAGTCCTATAGCCGATACAGCTGTATGCGCTGCATACACAGCGTTAGACAGCTTAGGGAGAGCACTTTATAGCAGTCCTTTTAAGGGCTCCAACCGGCAGGGTCAGAGAGCCATAGGTGACAGGTCCTGCAAACAGCAACAGCGTCTGTGTAGCCCAGGTCAGGGATTTCCTACCTGCATTTCACCATTAGGAGGGAATAGAAAGGCAGGCTTCCATTCCTCTACCCAGAGCACCACAATCCTGCCACTGTACCCTCTTGTCCTCTGCACACTCCAACTGATAACTAAGCCATTATACTAGCAAACACTCAGTGTACCTAGTGGCATCCTATACGTGGCTATTGGACTTTGCTATAGTCCCACTAGTGCAAAGACATTTGCAGAGCGCGTCTGCCTGCATTGCACACTACAACTCATTCTAACCAAGCCATTATACTAGCAAACACTCAGTGTACCTAGTGGCATCCTATACGTGGCTATTGGACTTTGCTATAGTCCCACTAGTGCAAAGACATTTGCAGAGCGCGTCTGCCTGCATTGCACACTACAACTCATTCTAACCAAGCCATTATACTAGCAAACACTCAGTGTACCTAGTGGCATCCTATACGTGGCTATTGGACTTTGCTATAGTCCCACTAGTGCAAAGACATTTGCAGAGCGCGTCTGCCTGCATTGCACACTCCAACTCATTAAAACCAAGCCATTATACTAGCAAACACTCAGTGTACCTAGTGGCATCCTATACGTGGCTATTGGACTTTGCTATAGTCCCACTAGTGCAAAGACATTTGCATAGCGCGTCTGCCGGCATTGCACACTCAAACTCATTTTAACTAAGCCATTATACTAGCAAACACTCAGTGTACCTAGTGGCATCCTATACGTGGCTATTGGACTTTGCTATAGTCCCACTAGTGCAAAGACATTAGCAGAGCACATCTGCCTGCATTGCACACTACAACTCATTCTAACCAAGCCATTATACTAGCAAACACTCAGTGTACCTAGTGGCATCCTATACGTGGCTATTGGACTTTGCTATAGTCCCACTAGTGCAAAGACATTTGCATAGCGCGTCTGCCTGCATTGCACACTCAAACTCATTTTAACTAAGCCATTATACTAGCAAACACTCAGTGTACCTAGTGGCATCCTATACGTGGCTATTGGACTTTGCTATAGTCCCACTAGTGCAAAGACATTAGCAGAGCACATCTGCCTGCATTGCACACTACAACTCATTCTAACCAAGCCATTATACTAGCAAACACTCAGTGTACCTAGTGGCATCCTATACGTGGCTATTGGACTTTGCTATAGTCCCACTAGTGCAAAGACATTTGCAGAGCGCGTCTGGCTGCATTGCACACTCCAACTCATTAAAACCAAGCCATTATACTAGCAAACACTCAGTGTACCTAGTGGCATCCTATACGTGGCTATTGGACTTTGCTATAGTCCCACTAGTGCAAAGACATTTGCATAGCGCGTCTGCCTGCATTGCACACTCAAACTCATTTTAACTAAGCCATTATACTAGCAAACACTCAGTGTACCTAGTGGCATCCTATACGTGGCTATTGGACTTTGCTATAGTCCCACTAGTGCAAAGATATTAGCAGAGCACATCTGCCTGCATTGCACACTCCAACTTTTTTAAACTAAGCAATTTTACTAGCAAACACTCAGTGTACCTAGTGGCATCCTAAACGTGGCTATTGGACTTTGCTATAGTCCCACTAGTGCAAAGACATTTGCAGAGCACGTCTGCCTGCATTGCACACTACAACTCATTGTTACTAAGCCATTATACTAGCAAACACTCAGTGTACCTAGTTGTATCCTAAACGTGGCTATTGTACTTTTGTCTATTCACAGTATTGGAACGATATTTGCAGCACGTCTGCCTGCATTGCACACTCTAACTTTTTTAAACTCAGCCATTTATAGTAGCAAACACTCAGTGTACCTAGTTGTATCCTAAACGTGGCTATTGTACTTTTGTCAATTCACAGTATTGGAACGTTATTTGCAGCACGTCTGCCTGCATTGCACACTCAAACTTTTTTAAACTCAGCCATTTATAGTAGGAAACACTCAGTGTACCTAGTTGTATCCTAAACGTGGCTATTGTACTTTTGTCTATTCACAGTATTGGAACGATATTTGCAGCACGTCTGCCTGCATTGCACACTCTAACTTTTTTAAACTCAGCCATTATACTAGCAAACACTCAGTGTACCTAGTGGCATCCTATACGTGGCTATTGGACTTTGCTATAGTCCCACTAGTGCAAAGACATTAGCAGAGCACATCTGCCTGCATTGCACACTACAACTCATTGTAACCAAGCCATTATACTAGCAAACACTCAGTGTACCTAGTGGCATCCTATACGTGGCTATTGGACTTTGCTATAGTCCCACTAGTGCAAAGACATTTGCAGAGCGCGTCTGCCTGCATTGCACACTCCAACTCATTAAAACCAAGCCATTATACTAGCAAACACTCAGTGTACCTAGTGGCATCCTATACGTGGCTATTGGACTTTGCTATAGTCCCACTAGTGCAAAGACATTTGCATAGCGCGTCTGCCTGCATTGCACACTCAAACTCATTTTAACTAAGCCATTATACTAGCAAACACTCAGTGTACCTAGTGGCATCCTATACGTGGCTATTGGACTTTGCTATAGTCCCACTAGTGCAAAGATATTAGCAGAGCACATCTGCCTGCATTGCACACTCCAACTTTTTTAAACTAAGCAATTTTACTAGCAAACACTCAGTGTACCTAGTGGCATCCTAAACGTGGCTATTGGACTTTGCTATAGTCCCACTAGTGCAAAGACATTTGCAGAGCACGTCTGCCTGCATTGCACACTACAACTCATTGTTACTAAGCCATTATACTAGCAAACACTCAGTGTACCTAGTTGTATCCTAAACGTGGCTATTGTACTTTTGTCTATTCACAGTATTGGAACGATATTTGCAGCACGTCTGCCTGCATTGCACACTCTAACTTTTTTAAACTCAGCCATTTATAGTAGCAAACACTCAGTGTACCTAGTTGTATCCTAAACGTGGCTATTGTACTTTTGTCTATTCACAGTATTGGAACGATATTTGCAGCACGTCTGCCTGCATTGCACACTCTAACTTTTTTAAACTCAGCCATTATACTAGCAAACACTCAGTGTACCTAGTTGTATCCTAAACGTGGCTATTGTACTTTTGTCAATTCACAGTATTGGAACGTTATTTGCAGCACGTCTGCCTGCATTGCACACTCAAACTTTTTTAAACTCAGCCATTTATAGTAGCAAACACTCAGTGTACCTAGTTGTATCCTAAACGTGGCTATTGTACTTTTGTCAATTCACAGTATTGGAACGTTATTTGCAGCACGTCTGCCTGCATTGCACACTCAAACTTTTTTAAACTCAGCCATTTATAGTAGCAAACACTCAGTGTACCTAGTTGTATCCTAAACGTGGCTATTGTACTTTTGTCTATTCACAGTATTGGAACGTTATTTGCAGCACGTCTGCCTGCATTGCACACTCAAACTTTTTTAAACTCAGCCATTATACTAGCAAACACTCACTGTACCTAGTTGTATCCTAAACGTGGCTATTGTACTTTTGTCAATTCACAGTATTGGAACGTTATTTGCAGCACGTCTGCCTGCATTGCACACTCAAACTTTTTTAAACTCAGCCATTATACTAGCAAACACTCACTGTACCTAGTTGTATCCTAAACGTGGCTATTGTACTTTTGTCTATTCACACTACTGCAAATCTATGTGCAGCACCTCTGCATGACAACCTCGTGCTCTGTTTTTAATAAGCTATAATGATAGCACAAAATACTGCCATTTTGTGGCATCATAGAACTGGCTGTTGTATTCCATTAGTGCCCCACTGGTGACAAGCTATTTCTAGCACCTCTACATCACACCCTCATGCACATTTAGCTACGCTAATGTTATAGCAAACTCATGGAATTCATTGCTGCATTTCATAATTCGGAGGGATAGAAAGTCAGGCTTCCTTTAGCTTTTCCTTCTGTTCATAGACAGCATCTCCAAGACAAATTTCCCCTCCACGTCTAAGTGTGGAGAGGCAGCTAGTGCGCATGCGTGTGCCGATGTACCCCAGCTGCAGCATAATTACAGTGTTTCGCCTAGTGAGTATGCTCAGCCTGACTGTGCCATTCCTGACGCTAAGTCTTCATTTCGGGATACAGCGCATGCTCCCACACTAAGTGTGAAAAGCCTCTTTGCACAGGTGCTTGCATTCTGTGCCGGGTCTAAGTCCTGTTTTGTGCCTAGACACCATGCTAAAGCTGATAGTCTTTTTTCAGAGACTGTATTTCATGCTACTGAGCATGCTCAGGCACTTCCTGCATCAGAGACTAGGTCCGGTAATGAACTCTTTGGCCCTGGCCCTGATGTGGGGGTCCCATATAGACCACAGGGCATCAGGTGTCCTCCCAAATGGCTTGCAGAGGCCCACACCTATGACTTGTCACCGCATTATTGATGGTCAGACGATGACTGGTGAGGTGTTTGGGTCATGGCAGCCATGAGGTCATCATTGAAGTTGCGTTTCCAAATAGGACGCTAGTTATGCCACTCATGACGTGTCACTCTGCTTTTGTCTCCAGGAGGTGCATTGTGGTTCACCCTGGTTTGGGGCGGACCCAGGTTATAAAAGGGGCTGGAGCCAACAAGGAGGTGCGCAGTCTTCTATTATGCTCCGAAAGAGCACACCTCCATGTGTTGAACCCATTGCGGCTTTAGGCCAGAGGTAGGCAGGGATAGGGTGGTGGATGCAGGCCACCACCACAGTTGGTAACGCAGAACGGTTAAGACCAGCTCCTGTCCTAACAGTCCTGCTTGTGCAGCCCAGTGGCATTAACAGGCCTGCTGCTGCTGATGCGCCTGCTGTCCACAGGTGTGGCCCCTACGCACACGGTCAGCGTACTCAATGGCCCCTGTGTTGTTAACAGGGAGTTCCTGGGCTGGGTGGGCATGTGGACCCTGTGACGCTAACAGGGCTCACAGTCTCCAGATCCGAATGGCGTCTAACTCGGTTCAGGCTACTATTAGTTTCATAGCCACACAGCTCTGTATCCTCCACCAAACCTTCAAGTTGCCAACCTCTCCTTTTCCAACTGGGAGCACGGTGGACACTGACTGCTGAAGGTGATATATACCTTTCTCTTTCTTTTCTTATTAATTTTTGTTATATAGCGGTCACAGATTATATACCACTTTATCCAAATCTGCCAGTCCCACTGTAACAGATGTTGTTTCTTCAGCAAATGTTACAGTTGTTTAACCACCAAATCCACGGACCAAAATTTTTTTCCCCTTTCCAACACACCTGTTCCCCTTTCCAACAGCATCTGTCCTTTTTCAACTCATTTTGGGATATGACCAAAAGTGCAACTGTGCAGGGACACCGTACTCAACGCCATCTCAGCACAGCAGCCATCCCTCGGTCCCTCCGATGTGGACAAGTAAAAGACCATTTCCTCCTATCCATGACAAAGTGTTGAGATTCACTCTGTGCAGCACTGGTGTTTAGTGGAAAAGTAGATCTAAGATTGCGTACCACATTCTGCAGATACTCCTGTATACGTGCGTCTATTTCTATGGCAGGAATTAGTTCGCCAAATTTTGTCTTGTACCGGGGATCTAACAGTGTGGCAACCCAGTATTCAGGATTACTTCAAATTCATACAATCCGAGGGTCATGTAGGTAGTGCAGCAAGAAGGCGCTCATGTGTCTTGTGCATCCAGGAGGACCAAGTCCTTGGTGTGTTGGTGGCAGAGAGGTGAGAATCGTGCATCCTTCCTCTGCCCTCTACCCACAACCTCGCACAACCGAAATGTGAGCAAGCTCTCACTCATCTGCTGAGTCTTCCATGCCCATCGCCAGTTCGTCCTCCATTTCTTCATGGGCTCCTGCACTTTCATCAACACTTTTTGCTGATACTATGCGCCCTTGTTAATCCCTCTCCCTCACCATGACTGCCGCATAGGTGCCGCTGACCATCTGGACCTCGTAGATCTTGTTATCCCTTCCGCATATGACTCCTCCTGTACTTCCTCCCCTTCCTCTTGTCCCAACACCTGACTCCGAATAATAATTACAGTGTGCTCCATCATGTAGATGACCAGAATTGTCACGCTGAGAATGACATTGCCAGTGCTAAACATCTTCGTCGACATTTCAAAACTGTGTAGCAGGGTGCATAGGTCCTTGATCTGACACCACTCCAGCAGCGTGATCTGCACCACCTCTGGATCAACTTATCCCAGGCTATATGTCTTACCGTATTTCAGCAGGGCTCTGCGGTGCTGCCACACACGCTGCAACATGTGCAGATTCCAATTCCTGCGTGTCGGAACATCGCATTTCCGGCGTTTAACTGCCAGACCCTAAGACTTCCGGAGTGATGAAAGTTGTTGAGCTGCTGTGTGCGCACGATGGAAGTGAGCACATAGCGAGCGTGCCCGCTGCACAAGGCCATGTAGGCCGTGATGGTGTTTTAAAAATTGCTGGAGAATTCGGATCAACACGTGAGCCATAAAAGGCACGTGTGTCACATTGCCCTGAGGATGGCCCGCAGCCAGGTTTGCATCATTGCCGCACACGGCTGTTAAGTCACCAACGGAGTCCGCTCCGTCAATTTGTACTCCGGTCGCCAGGTGACAACGTGTTCCTTTCATGAATAGTGCTGATGATGGGAGAGTAGTCGATGCCAGCGGCGCAGGTGGACGCAGGTTATGCTCACCCACTGGGCTGCATTACCTTGACAGATGCAGAATCTCTGGCTGAATGTAGCTGGTGGGTATCTCACAGATGAAATACCATCATTCAGCTACAACCAATGGGAAGACACCACACCCTTTTTTATGCCCATCCTGTCTGCAGACCACTGCCAGACATAGCTATGAACCTCTGGTTAATTTTACCCCCAGTTCAGTTTTATGATTTTGTGTGCTTGTTACCTGACTACTTTTCCTGCTTGCTGTTTATGTACCTTGTTGGCCGATACGCATTTCACCTCTGCTTGTTTTCTGATTAAGTCCTGGCCGTCCCATTCTGTTCCTGTTCCTCAATTAATGTTTTGACCCTGCCTGACTACTATTCTCTGTAATAGCGGTGTGACTCACATTTCCCATACATTTCAAAGTAAAACTTTGACCGCCTGATGGCATTGAGCTCTGCTGCCAGCATAGTAAGGAGGTGTGTGGTAGTCCTTGTGCGCAGTTGCAAGGAAGGGTGGCCTGACCACACAGGGTTTGCGCAAAGGTAGAGGACCCACACGAGGTTGAAGAGGCAGAAGCAGTGTATTAACTTCTACATACAGAACAAGGATTGAAACAACTCGTGGGGACGGCAAGACTTGTACAGCAGACCCTTCTCCATCTCTCACCATAGTTTGCCAGTGCCCAGTCAGTGACATGTAATGACCCTGTCTATGCTTACTGGTCCAAGTATCTGTGTTGAAATGCACCCTGTCGCACACAGATTTTCTCAAGGAAGTGGTGATGTTGTGTGCGACATGCCGGTGTAGCGCGGGCATGCTTTTCTTGGAGAAGCAGTGGTGATTGGGCATCTGGTACTGGGGCACAGTGACAGACATAAGGTCTGTAAAATCCTGTGTGTCCACTACGCGTAAAGGCAGCATTTCGGTAGCCAACAGCTTACAGAGGGATAGAGTCAACCACTTAGCTTTGTCATGGGTCGCAGTAAGTGGCCTTTTATTTGACCACATCTGAGGGACAGAGATCTGGCTGCTGTCTGTAGACGGTGTTGAGTAGGGTGTCCCTGGAAAAATGCAGGTTTGTGAGAAAAGTGCAGGCGGAGACATGATGTTGGCTTCATCTTGCCTTCAGATCTGTTCATCTTGTATCATTTTTAAAAAACACAGCAAGCAAGGGTTACTCCAAGCGGAGTCTCCCTTTTTTTCCAAAAATTGGGCCCCACACAGACACCTTATCAGTGGCAGCACTTGTGCCCTAGTTGCAAACAGGATGTTTTGATTTGCATCAAGCACATTCCAAATCCACAAGCATTTACTCTCCCCAGGATGACACAGGGGTAGTAAATTCCTTCTGGATCCATGACTTGTTCATTTTGATGAACGTCAGTCTGTCCACATTGTCACTGGACAGACGCGTGCGCTTATCTGTCAGCACACACCCAGCAGCACTGAAGACACGTTCAGAGACAACGCTGGCAGCTGGACACGACAAAATCTTCGAGGCGTAACTGGAGAGCTCTTGACATTTTTCTAGATTTGAAGCACAAAAGGAGCAAGGCTCCATTTGCAAAGTCATTGCATCGATGTTCATTTGGAGATACTCCTGTATCATCCTCTCCATCCGTTGACTATGTGTCAGACTTGTTGTCTCTGGTGGCCTTGCAAAGGAGGGTCTAAAAAAATTATGAAAAGATTCCATAAAATTGCTGTTACCAGCACCAGATACGGTCCTACTGGTACGGGTAGACTGTTGAAGATGACGAGGCCGTCCCATGTTTGTCAAGTTACAACTGGGAGAATCACTCCCTTCACCTGCACGGTTGTTTGGTGGAAAAGCCGAGCTAAGATCGAGTAACAGCTTCTGCTGATACTCCTGCATACGTGCGTCCCTTTCTATGGGTGGAATTATGTCACAAAATTTGGACTTGTCCCGGGGATCTAATAGTGTGGCAAGCCAGTAGTCATCATCACTTCTAATTTTGACAATACGAGGGTCATGTTGGAGGTAGTGCAACAAGAAGGCACTCATGTGTCTTGCGCAGCCATGCGCACCAAGTCCACGCTGTGTTTGTGGCATAGAGGTGCTAACCGTTCTTTCTTCCTCTGTCATCTCCCCCCAACCTCTTTCAACTGAAATTTGACCAAGGTCCCCCTCATCTGCTGAGTCTTCCATGTCCATGGACAGTTCGTCCTCCATATCTTCATGTCCTCCTGCACCTTCCTCAACATCTCACCTGCTACCATGCGCCCTTGTTGATCCCTGTCCCCCATGGTCCCATGCCTGCCGCGTTGGTGATGATGAACGTCTGGACCTTGGTGATGTTGTTGTGTCTTGCGCATATGAATCCTCCTGTAGTTCCTCCCCTTCCTGTTGTCCCACCCCCTGACTACGAATAGTGTTTAGCGTGTGCTCCAGCATGTAAATGACTGTAATCGTCATGCTGATAATGGCATTGTCAGCGCTAAACATATTCGTCGCCATGTCGAAACTGTGCAGAAGGGTGCATAGGTCCTTGATCTGAGATCACTCCATCAGGGTGATCTGCCCCACTTCTGCATCTCGTTGGCCCAGGCTATACATCATGACGTATTGCACCAGGGCTCGCCGGTGCTGCCACAGTCGCTGTAACATGTGGAGAGTTGAATTCCAGCGTGTCGCCACATCGCATTTCAGGCGATGAACCGGCAGGCCGAAAGACTTCTGGAGCGATGCAAGTCGCTCAGGTGCGGCGGTTGAACGGCGGAAGTGAGCACTGCAGACAGTTTCCGTGCCCTGGTCAGAAGGCCATCTAGGCCGGGATAGTGTGTTAAAAATTGCTGGACAACAAGGTTAAACACGTGAGCCATACAAGGCACGTGTGTCACCTTGCCCAGGCGAAGGGCCGCACCCAGGTTTGCAGCATTGTCGCACACGGCCTTACCAGGCTGCAGGTTGAGTGGAGACAACCATTTATCAAAATCAGTCTCCAGAGCTGCCCACAACTCAGTCGCTGTGTGACTCCTATTTCAAAGACATGTCAAGCTAAAGACCGCCTGATGCCGTTGCGCTCTGCTACCAGCATAGTAATGAGGGGTGCGTGATTCCTTCTGCGCAGTGAGAACGCTGGTGGCCTGACCAGGCAGGCTTGGGGCGGAGGTGGAGGACCCAGATGAGGTGGAGGATGCAGAAGCAGTGGCGGAACTTGGACAGACAGAGGATTGACACACAAGTCGTGGGGACGGCAAGACTTGTGCAGCAGACCCTTCACCATCTATCACCATAGTTACCCAGTGGCCAGTCAGCGACATGTAACGTCCCTGTCCATGCTTACTGGTCCAAGTATCGGTGGTGAAATGCACCCGTTCACACACAGAGTTTCTCAAGGAAGCGGTGATGTTGTGTGCGACATGCTGGTGTAGCGCGGGCACACCTTTCTTAGAGAAGTAGTGGCGACTAGGCATCTGGTACTGGGGCACAGCGACAGACATAAGGTCTCTAAAATCCTGTGTGTCCACTAGGCGGAAAGGCAGCATTTCTGTAGTCAACAGCTTACAGAGGGATAGAGTCAACCTCTTCGCTTTGTCATGGGTCGCAGGAAGTGGCCTTTTATTTGACCACATCTGAGGGACAGAGATCTGGCTGCTGTGTGTAGACGGTGTTGAGTCGGGTGTCCCTGGAAAAATGCAGCTTTGTGAGGAAAGTGCAGGCGGAGACATGATGTTGCCTTCATCCAAAGTTGGTGCTATCGATGTCTGAGAGAGCTGTACACACTCACTTGTTTCCCCTTCCAAACCAACTGACGACCTACCAAGCAAACTGCCTGTTGCGGTTACAGTGGTGGAAGTTGTGGGTGGAAAAACAGGTGTGACAGCTGTCACCACAGTCCTAGAAGATGACGAGCGCGCAGATGCACTGGAAGGGGCAGGCGGTGGATGGTTCGCTCCGCTAGGCCGCATTGCAGCACGGTGAGCTTCCCATCGGGCCATATGATATTTATTCATGTGACGATTCATGGAAGAAGTTGTCAAACTGCTGAGGTTTTGACCTCTACTAAGAGAACCATGACAAATTTTACAGATCACATAATTTGGGCGAACTTTTTCTATGTCAAAAAAGGACCTGGCTAGGCAAGGCTTAGAGGCCATGCGACCTGTTGATCCACCCCGAATAATGCTCAGAGGCAGAGTGGTGGCTGAGGATGCAGTTGTAGACGTGCTACCAGTGCTCCGACTGTGTCCAGGAAGGCGCCAGGTTACTTCGACGTCGGTTGCATCCTCCTCCACCGCCTCTGTTGACCTCCTCGAGTGTCTGACTGTGGGTTGACAGTAGGTGTGATCTAGAACTTAATCATCAATTGTTGTGTTTGCACTCCCCTACCCCTCAGACCGAGTTTCTTCTTGCCCTGACCGAATATTTAAGTTGTCATCCCAATCGGGTATCTGCGTCTCATCTTCATCAGTATGTTCCTCATTGCCTATAACCACAGTTGTTGGAAAGGCAGCATTTTGGTAGCCAACAGTTTGCATATGATGAAAGTCAACCTCCAAGCCATTTCATGCCCTTCTAAAAGCATGTAAAACACAGCGAGGGGACTCCAACCACAGTCTCCCTCGTTGCCACTAACTGGGCCACACACACCCCACTTGACTGGCATCGGTTGAGCCCCCTTTTGAAAAAGAAAAAGATGCTTTGCATGAAGCACTCTCAAAAATACGCGTGCCTTTCCCGTCCCCTGGCTGACCCAGGGGAAGAAAAGTCCTCTGAGAGCCATGACTTGTTCATCTTGGTTCTTTTAGAGACACAGCGAGGGGACTCCAACCACAGTCTCCCTCGTTGCCACTAACTGGGCCACACACACCCCACTTGACTGGCATCGGTTGAGCCCCCTTTTGAAAAAGAAAAAGATGCTTTGCATGAAGCACTCTCAAAAATACGCGTGCCTTTCCCGTCCCCTGGCTGACCCAGGGGAAGAAAAGTCCTCTGAGAGCCATGACTTGTTCATCTTGGTTCTTTTAGAGACACAGCGAGGGGACTCCAACCACAGTCTCCCTCGTTGCCACTAACTGGGCCACACACACCCCACTTGACTGGCATCGGTTGAGCCCCCTTTTGAAAAAGAAAAAGATGCTTTGCATGAAGCACTCTCAAAAATACGCGTGCCTTTCCCGTCCCCTGGCTGACCCAGGGGAAGAAAAGTCCTCTGAGAGCCATGACTTGTTCATCTTGGTTCTTTTAGAGACACAGCGAGGGGACTCCAACCACAGTCTCCCTCGTTGCCACTAACTGGGCCACACACACCCCACTTGACTGGCATCGGTTGAGCCCCCTTTTGAAAAAGAAAAAGATGCTTTGCATGAAGCACTCTCAAAAATACGCGTGCCTTTCCCGTCCCCTGGCTGACCCAGGGGAAGAAAAGTCCTCTGAGAGCCATGACTTGTTCATCTTGGTTCTTTTAGAGACACAGCGAGGGGACTCCAACCACAGTCTCCCTCGTTGCCACTAACTGGGCCACACACACCCCACTTGACTGGCATCGGTTGAGCCCCCTTTTGAAAAAGAAAAAGATGCTTTGCATGAAGCACTCTCAAAAATACGCGTGCCTTTCCCGTCCCCTGGCTGACCCAGGGGAAGAAAAGTCCTCTGAGAGCCATGACTTGTTCATCTTGGTTCTTTTAGAGACACAGCGAGGGGACTCCAACCACAGTCTCCCTCGTTGCCACTAACTGGGCCACACACACCCCACTTGACTGGCATCGGTTGAGCACCCTTTTGAAAAAGAAAAAGATGCTTTGCATGAAGCACTCTCAAAAATACGCGTGCCTTTCCCGTCCCCTGGCTGACCCAGGGGAAGAAAAGTCCTCTGAGAGCCATGACTTGTTCATCTTGGTTCTTTTAGAGACACAGCGAGGGGACTCCAACCACAGTCTCCCTCGTTGCCACTAACTGGGCCACACACACCCCACTTGACTGGCATCGGTTGAGCCCCCTTTTGAAAAAGAAAAAGATGCTTTGCATGAAGCACTCTCAAAAATACGCGTGCCTTTCCCGTCCCCTGGCTGACCCAGGGGAAGAAAAGTCCTCTGAGAGCCATGACTTGTTCATCTTGGTTCTTTTAGAGACACAGCGAGGGGACTCCAACCACAGTCTCCCTCGTTGCCACTAACTGGGCCACACACACCCCACTTGACTGGCATCGGTTGAGCCCCCTTTTGAAAAAGAAAAAGATGCTTTGCATGAAGCACTCTCAAAAATACGCGTGCCTTTCCCGTCCCCTGGCTGACCCAGGGGAAGAAAAGTCCTCTGAGAGCCATGACTTGTTCATCTTGGTTCTTTTAGAGACACAGCGAGGGGACTCCAACCACAGTCTCCCTCGTTGCCACTAACTGGGCCACACACACCCCACTTGACTGGCATCGGTTGAGCCCCCCTTTTGACAAAGAAAAAGATGCTTTGCATGAAGCACTCTCAAAAATACGCGTGCCTTTCGCCTCCCCTGGCTGACCCAGGGGAAGAAAAGTCCTCTGAGAGCCAGGTCCACATTGTCAGTGGACAGACACGTGTGCTTATCTGCCAGCAGACCCCCAGCAGCACTGAAGACAGGTTCCGAGAGAACGCTGGCTGCAGGACACGACAAGATCCTCAAGGCGTACGTGGCGAGCTCAGGCAATTTATCCAGATTGGAAGCCTAAAATGAGCAGGGCTCAAGTTGCACAATAATGGAATCGATGTTTCTTTGCATATACTCATATATCTGTGTGTCTCCCTCTTTTTCCTTGTCCAGCTGTTTTGTTTTCACATGAGTATATGTCCTTGTCACTTTCCCATGTGTTTGTGTTATGTTGTGAGTTGTTTGTCACCTTTTGGACACCTTTCAGGGTGTTTTCTAGGTGTTTTACTGTGTTTGTGATTGCCTGCCATTGTTTCCTATGGGCTCGAGTTCGGTTCGTCGAACGTTCGACGAGCCGAACTCGAGCCAGACCCCCCGTTCGGCGAACCGCCTCGAGCCGAACCGGGACCGGTTCGCTCATCTCTAGCCATTATACTAGCAAACACTCAGTGTACCTAGTGGCATCCTAAACGTGGCTATTGGACATTTGTCTAGTCACACTAGTGCAAAGACATTTGCAGCACCTCTGCCTGCATTGCACACTCCAACTCATTATAACTAAGCCATTATACTAGCAAACACTCAGTGTACCTAGTGGCATCCTAAACGTGGCTATTGGACATTTGTCTAGTCACACTAGTGCAAAGACATTTGCAGCACCTCTGCCTGCATTGCACACTCCAACTCATTATAACTAAGCCATTATACTAGCAATTTTTGCTGCCAGTTTAAGGGCCGTAGTTGCATTGTCAGGGATATTTATTCTTTATTATTCTGCTGTTAATAAAGCTAGACCACCACTGCAATCTACACCACCTCTCAATTTTTACTACCACATTTTCAGTGCACAATCTTGTCGCAATCAACAAATCAACATGAGTGGCAAAATGACAGATGCTGGTGGAAAGGGGAAGAGGCGTGGTGGAAAAGGCAAAAAAGGTTTTGTCCGTGGGGAAGGTGGCAAAGCTCCATTATCATCTGCTGAAGATAGACCATCTACCAGCAAAAGTAAGATGTCTACTACTTACCGTGGACAATCCGATGTGCTCCCTTTTTTACAGACACGAACAACAGGAACAAAGGTAGATGATGGCCAAAAAAGGAAAATGCTTGAATGGATCTCAAGTGGTCCAACAAGTGCCCTCTCAGCCACTTCAAGTACCGCATCCAAAAAACACCAGTCCTCTGAATTGTCATCCCAATCAAACTTGCTTTCTCCCAGCTCTGAAGTCTCCATCAGCCCTTCACAGTATGGTGGAACTGAGATGGCTGAGTCTGCAGAGCTGTTCAGTCACACTATAGCCTGGGAATCAGAGGTCTGCTCCCAAGCTACAGTGAGTACAGAACAGGAAATGGTCTGCAGTGATGCCCAGAACCTTTGTGACTCTGATTCAGGCCGTGAGGAACAAGTTTCTGAGCATAATGTTGACCCTTTGTCACAAACTGTAACACCTGTGGTTATAGACAATGAGGAACATGCTGATGAAGATGAGACGCAGATACCCGATTGGGATGACAACTTAAATATTCGGTCAGGGCAAGAAGAGGCTCGGTCTGAGGGGGAGGGGAGTGCAAACACAACAATTGATGATGAAGTTCTAGATCCCACCTACTGTCAACCCACAGTCAGGCACTCGAGGAGGTCAACAGAGGTGGTGGAGGAGGATGCATCCGACGACAAAGTTACCTTGCGCCTTCCTGGACAGAGTCGGAGTACTGGTAGCACGTCTACAACTGCATCCTCAGCCACCACTCTGCCTCTGAGCATTATTCGGGGTGGATCAACAGGTCGCATGGCATCTAAGCCTTGCCTAGCCTGGTCCTTTTTTGACATAGAAAAAGAACGCCCAAATTATGTGATCTGTAAAATTTGTCATGGTTCTCTTAGTAGAGGTCAAAACCTCAGCAGTTTGACAACTTCTTCCATGAATCGTCACATGAATAAATATCATATGGCCCGGTGGGAAGCTCACCGTGCTGCAATGCGGCCTAGCGGAGCGAACCATCCACCGCCTGCCCCTTCCAGTGCATCCGCGCGCTCGTCATCTTCTAGGACTGTGGGGACAGCTGTCACACCTATTTTTCCACCCACAACTTCCACCACTGTAACCGCAACAGGCAGTTTGCTTGGTAGGTCGTCAGTTGGTTTGGAAGGGGAAACAAGTGAGTGTGTACAGCTCTCTCAGACATCGATAGCACCAACGTTGGATGAAGGCAACATCATGTCTCCGCCTGCACTTTCCTCACAAACCTGCATATTTCCAGGGACACCCTACTCAACACCGTCTACACACAGCAGCCAGATCTCTGTCCCTCAGATGTGGTCAAATAAAAGGCCACTTCCTGCGACCCATGACAAAGCTAAGAGGTTGACTCTATCCCTCTGTAAGCTGTTGGCTACCGAAATGCTGCCTTTCCGCCTAGTGGACACACAGGATTTTAGAGACCTTATGTCTGTCGCTGTGCCCCAGTACCAGATGCCTAGTCGCCACTACTTCTCTAAGAAAGGTGTGCCCGCGCTACACCAGCATGTCGCACACAACATCACCGCTTCATTGAGAAACTCTGTGTGTGAACGGGTGCATTTCACCACCGATACTTGGACCAGTAAGCATGGACAGGGACGTTACATGTCGCTCACTGGGCACTGGGTAACTATGGTGATAGATGGTGAAGGGTCTGCTGCACAAGTCTTGCCGTCCCCACGACTTGTGTGTCAATCCTCTGTCTGTCCAAGTTCCGCCACTGCTTCTGCATCCTCCACCTCATCTGGGTCCTCCACCTCCGCCCCAAGCCTGCCTGGTCAGGCCACCAGCGTTCTCACTGCGCAGAAGGAATCACGCACCCCTCATTACTATGCTGGCAGCAGAGCGCAACGGCATCAGGCGGTCTTTAGCTTGACATGTCTTGGGAATAAGAGTCACACAGCTGAGGAGTTGTGGTCAGCTCTGCGGTCCGAGTTTAATAAATGGTTGTCTCCACTCAACCTGCAGCCTGGTAAGGCCGTGTGCGACAATGCTGCAAACCTGGGTGCGGCCCTTCGCCTGGGCAAGGTGACACACGTACCTGGTATGGCTCACGTGTTGAACCTTGTCGTGCAGCAATTTTTAACACACTATCCCGGCCTAGATGGCCTTCTGAACAGGGCACGAAAACTGTCTGCTCACTTCCGCCGTTCAAGCGCCGCAGCTGAGCGACTTGCATCGCTCCAGAAGTCTTTCGGCCTGCCGGTTCATCGCCTGAAATGCGATGTGGCGACACGCTGGAATTCAACTCTCCACATGTTACAGCGACTGTGGCAGCACCGCTGTGCCCTGGTGCAATACGTCATGACGTATAGCCTGGGCCAACGAGATGCTGAGGTGGGGCAGATCACCCTGATGGAGTGGTCTCAGATCAAGGACCTATGCACCCTTCTGCACAGTTTCGACATGACGACGAATATGTTTAGCGCTGACAATGCCATTATCAGCATGACGATTCCAGTCATTTACATGCTGGAGCACACGCTAAACACTATTCGGAGTAAGGGGGTGGGACAACAGGAAGGGGATGAACTACAGGATGATTCATATGCGCAAGACACAATAACATCACCAAGGTCCAGACGTTCATCATCACCAAGGCGCCAGGCATGGGACCATGGGGGACAGGGATCAACAAGGGCGCATGGTAGCAGGCGAGATGTTGAGGAAGGTGCAGGAGGACATGAAGATATGGAGGACGAACTGTCCATGGACATGGAAGACTCAGCAGATGAGGGAGACCTTGGTCAAATTTCAGTTGAAAGAGGTTGGGGGGAGATGTCAGAGGAAGAAAGAACGGTTAGCACCTCTATGCCACAAACACAGCGTGGACTTGGTCCGCATGGCTGCGCAAGACACATGAGTGCCTTCTTGTTGCACTACCTCCAACATGACCCTCGTATTGTTAAAATTAGAAGTGATGATGACTACTGGCTTGCCACACTATTAGATCCCCGGTACAAGTCCAAATTTTGTGACATAATTCCAGCCATAGAAAGGGACGCACGTATGCAGGAGTATCAGCAGAAGCTGTTACTCGATCTTAGATCCGCTTTTCCACCAAACAACCGTGCAGGTGCAGGGAGTGAATCTCCCAGTTGTAACTTGACAAACATGGGACGGTCTCGTCATCTTCAACAGTCTACACGTACCAGTAGGACCGTATCTGGTGCTGGTAACAGCAATTTTATGGAATCTTTTCATAATTTTTTTAGACCCTCCTTTGCAAGGCCACCAGAGACAACAAGTCTGACACATAGTCAACGGCTGGAGAGGATGATACAGGAGTATCTACAAATGAACATCGATGCCATGACTTTGCAAATGGAGCCTTGCTCATTTTGGGCTTCAAATCTAGAAAATTGGCCAGAGCTATCCAGTTACGCCTTGGAGATTTTGTCTTGTCCAGCTGCCAGCGTTGTCTCTGAACGTGTCTTCAGTGCTGCTGGGTGTGTGCTGACAGATAAGCGCACGCGTCTGTCCAGTGACAATGTGGACAGACTGACGTTCATTAAAATGAACAAGTCATGGATCCAGAAGGAATTTACAACCCCTGTGTCATCCTGGGGAGAGTAAATGCTTGTGGATTTGGAATGTGCTTGATGCAAATCTAGCTAAGGCTAGTTTCACACTACGTCTTTTTAACATCCGCTGAAAACGTTTTTTTAGCGGAAGTACGGATCCTGCTTTTACAGCAAATAACGTATGCAAACGCATATGTTATTTTGCAGGATCCTGCACTGGATGTTTAGGGGCGGGCATTGGAGTCATGTGATCGGGAGTGAGGGGAACCAGACTGGGAGGAGGCTTCTGACAGCTGCAGACGCTGGTAACCAAGGTAAACATCGGCCTTGGATACCCGATATTTATCTTGGTTACGAGTGTCTGCAGCTGCTAGGAGCAGGGCTGCCTGCACGCGTAACCAACGTAAACATCGGGTAACTAAGAGAAGTGGTTGCGCGATATTTACCTTGGTTACGAGTGTCCGTAGCTCTCAGGTGGGAGAGAGAGGAAGGGGGAAAGACAGAGATAGAGAGAGAGAGGGTGAGGGAGGGAGTAGAGAGATAGACAGATCACGCGAGACTGGTTCTGGGCATGCTCAGTACTTTCTGGGCATGCTCAGTACAAAAGCAGGATCCTGTCTATCAGCACGCCAGCGTTCACCTGCGTTTGCGTGCGTTATAGTCAGGATCCAGCAATTTGCAGTATTTGGACGGAGCTCAAAAACGCTACAAGTAGCGTTTTTGAAACATGTTAAAAAACTGCAAGTCACTGGATCCGCACTATAACGCACGCAAACGCAGGTGAACGGATTTTAACGCGAGTCCATTGCAAATGCATTGAAATGAAAACGCATTTGCACTGGATCCGCTTGTCCGCTAAAATAACGTTAAGGACGGATGTTAAAAAGACGTAGTGTGAAACCAGCCTAAGTGTACAACTAGGGCACAAGTGCTGCCACTGAATAGGTGGGTGTGTGTGGGGCACAATTTTTGGAAAAAAGGGAGGGTCCGCTTGGAGTAACCCTTGCTTGATGTGTTTTTAAAAGAAGCCAAGATGAACAGAGCTGGGATCAGGAAAGACTTTGCTACCTACCCCGGTGTCATCCTGGGGACGGATAAGAATGGCGTATTTTGGAATGTGCTTGATGCAAATCTAGCTGTGAAGTGTACAACTAGGGCACAAGTGCTGCCACTGAATGGGTGGGTGTGTGTGGGGCACAATTTTTGGAAAAAAGGGAGGCTCCGCTTGGAGTAACCCTTGCTTGATGTGTTTTTAAAAGAAGCCAAGATGAACAGAGCTGGGATCAGGAAAGACTTTGCTACCTACCCCGGTGTCATCCTGGGGACGGATAAGAATGGCGTATTTTGGAATGTGCTTGATGCAAATCTAGCTGTGAAGTGTACAACTAGGGCACAAGTGCTGCCACTGAATGGGTGGGTGTGTGTGGGGCACAATTTTTGGAAAAAAGGGAGGCTCCGCTTGGAGTAACCCTTGCTTACATTGTTTTTAAAAGGAGCCAAGATGAACAAGTCATGGTTCAGCAAAGACTTTATCTACCTACCCCGGTGTCATGCTGGGGACGGTTAATTATGGCGTATTTTTGAATGTGCTTGATGCAAATCAAAACATCCTGTTTGCAACTAGGGCACAAGTGCTGCCATTGATGGGGTGTCTGTGTGGCCCAATTTTTTGAAAAAAGGGAGACTCCGCTTGGAGTAACCCTTGCTTACATTGTTTTTAAAAGAAGCCAAGATGAACAGAGCTGGGATCAGGAAAGACTTTGCTACCTACCCTGGTGTCATCCTGGGGACGGTTAATTATGGCGTATTTTTGAATGTGCTTGATGCAAATCTAGCTGTGAATTGTACAACTGGGGCACAACTGCTGCCACTGAAGGGGTGGGTGTGTGTGGGGCACAATTTTTGGAAAAAAGGGAGACTCCGCTTGGAGTAACCCTTGCTTGCTGTGTTTTTTAAAAATGATCCAAGATGAACAGAGCTGGGGTCAGGAAAGACTTTGCTACCTACCCCGGTGTCATCCTGGGGACGGATAAGAATGGCGTATTTTTGAATGTGCTTGATGCAAATCTAGCTGTGAATTGTACAACTGGGGCACAACTGCTGCCACTGAAGGGGTGGGTGTGTGTGGGGCCCAATTTTTGGAAAAAAGGGAGACTCAGCTTGGAGTAACCCTTGCTTGCTGTGTTTTTTAAAAATGATCCAAGATGAACAGAGCTGGGGTCAGGAAAGACTTCGCTACCTACCCCGGTGTCATCCTGGGGACGGATAAGAATGGCGTATTTTTGAATGTGCTTGATGCAAATCTAGCTGTGAATTGTACAACTGGGGCACAACTGCTGCCACTGAAGGGGTGGGTGTGTGTGGGGCCCAATTTTTGGAAAAAAGGGAGACTCCGCTTGGAGTAACCCTTGCTTGCTGTGTTTTTAAAAGAAGCCAAGATGAACAGAGCTGGGATCAGGAAAGACTTTGCTACCTACCCTGGTGTCATCCTGGGGACGGTTAATTATGGCGTATTTTTGAATGTGCTTGATGCAAATCTAGCTGTGAATTGTACAACTGGGGCACAACTGCTGCCACTGAAGGGGTGGGTGTGTGTGGGGCCCAATTTTTGGAAAAAAGTGAGACTCCGCTTGGAGTAACCCTTGCTTGCTGTGTTTTTTAAAAATGATCCAAGATAAACAGAGCTGGGGTCAGGAAAGACTTTGCTACCTACCCCGGTGTCATCCTGGGGACGGATAAGAATGGCGTATTTTTGAATGTGCTTGATGCAAATCTAGCTGTGAATTGTACAACTGGGGCACAACTGCTGCCACTGAAGGGGTGGGTGTGTGTGGGGCCCAATTTTTGGAAAAAAGGGAGACTCTGCTTGGAGTAACCCTTGCTTGCTGTGTTTTTAAAAGAAGCCAAGATGAACAGAGCTGGGATCAGGAAAGACTTTGCTACCTACCCTAGTGTCATCCTGGGGACGGTTAATTATGGCGTATTTTTGAATGTGCTTGATGCAAATCTAGCTGTGAATTGTACAACTGGGGCACAACTGCTGCCACTGAAGGGGTGGGTGTGTGTGGGGCCCAATTTTTGGAAAAAAGGGAGACTCCACTTGGAGTAACCTTTGCTTGCTGTGTTTTTTAAAAATTATCCAAGATGAACAGAGCTGGGGTCAGGAAAGACTTTGCTACTTACCCCGGTGTCATCCTGGGGACGGATAAGAATGGCGTATTTTTGAATGTGCTTGATGCAAATCTAGCTGTGAATTGTACAACTGGGGCACAACTGGGGCACAACTGCTGCCACTGAAGGGGTGGGTGTGTGTGGGGCCCAATTTTTGGAAAAAAGGGAGACTCCGCCGCTTGGAGTAACCCTTGCTTGCTGTGTTTTTAAAAGAAGTCAAGATGAACAGAGCTGGGATCAGGAAAGACTTTGCTACCTACCCTGGTGTCATCCTGGGGACGGTTAATTATGGCGTATTTTTGAATGTGCTTGATGCAAATCTAGCTGTGAATTGTACAACTGGGGCACAACTGCTGCCACTGAAGGGGTGGGTGTGTGTGGCCCCCAATTTTTGGAAAAAAGGGAGACTCCGCTTGGAGTAACCCTTGCTTGCTGTGTTTTTAAAAGAAGCCAAGATGAACAGAGCTGGGATCAGGAAAGACTTTGCTACCTACCCTGGTGTCATCCTGGGGACGGTTAATTATGGCGTATTTTTGAATGTGCTTGATGCAAATCTAGCTGTGAATTGTACAACTGGGGCACAACTGCTGCCACTGAAGGGGTGGGTGTGTGTGGGGCCCAATTTTTGGAAAAAAGGGAGACTCCGCTTGGAGTAACCCTTGCTTGCTGTGTTTTTTAAAAATGATAGAAGATGAACAGAGCTGGGGTCAGGAAAGACTTTGCTACCTACCCCGGTGTCATCCTGGGGACGGATAAGAATGGCGTATTTTTGAATGTGCTTGATGCAAATCTAGCTGTGAATTGTACAACTGGGGCACAACTGCTGCCACTGAAGGGGTGGGTGTGTGTGGGGCCCAATTTTTGGAAAAAAGGGAGACTCCGCTTGGAGTAACCCTTGCTTGCTGTGTTTTTAAAAGAAGCCAAGATGAACAGAGCTGGGATCAGGAAAGACTTTGCTACCTACCCCGGGGTCATCCTGGGGACGGTTAATTATGGCGTATTTTTGAATGTGCTTGATGCAAATCTAGCTGTGAATTGTACAACTGGGGCACAACTGCTGCCACTGAAGGGGTGGGTGTGTGTGGGGCCCAATTTTTGGAAAAAAGGGAGACTCCGCTTGGAGTAACCCTTGCTTGCTGTGTTTTTAAAAGAAGCCAAGATGAACAGAGCTGGGATCAGGAAAGACTTTGCTACCTACCCTGGTGTCATCCTGGGGACGGTTAATTATGGCGTATTTTTGAATGTGCTTGATGCAAATCTAGCTGTGAATTGTACAACTGGGGCACAACTGCTGCCACTGAAGGGGTGGGTGTGTGTGGGGCCCAATTTTTGGAAAAAAGGGAGACTCCACCTGGAGTAACCTTTGCTTGCTGTGTTTTTTAAAAATTATCCAAGATGAACAGAGCTGGGGTCAGGAAAGACTTTGCTACTTACCCCGGTGTCATCCTGGGGACGGATAAGAATGGCGTATTTTTGAATGTGCTTGATGCAAATCTAGCTGTGAATTGTACAACTGGGGCACAACTGGGGCACAACTGCTGCCACTGAAGGGGTGGGTGTGTGTGGGGCCCAATTTTTGGAAAAAAGGGAGACTCCGCTTGGAGTAACCCTTGCTTGCTGTGTTTTTAAAAGAAGCCAAGATGAACAGAGCTGGGATCAGGAAAGACTTTGCTACCTACCCTGGTGTCATCCTGGGGACGGTTAATTATGGCGTATTTTTGAATGTGCTTGATGCAAATCTAGCTGTGAATTGTACAACTGGGGCACAACTGCTGCCACTGAAGGGGTGGGTGTGTGTGGGGCCCAATTTTTGGAAAAAAGGGAGACTCCACCTGGAGTAACCTTTGCTTGCTGTGTTTTTTAAAAATTATCCAAGATGAACAGAGCTGGGGTCAGGAAAGACTTTGCTACTTACCCCGGTGTCATCCTGGGGACGGATAAGAATGGCGTATTTTTGAATGTGCTTGATGCAAATCTAGCTGTGAATTGTACAACTGGGGCACAACTGGGGCACAACTGCTGCCACTGAAGGGGTGGGTGTGTGTGGGGCCCAATTTTTGGAAAAAAGGGAGACTCCGCTTGGAGTAACCCTTGCTTGCTGTGTTTTTAAAAGAAGCCAAGATGAACAGAGCTGGGATCAGGAAAGACTTTGCTACCTACCCTGGTGTCATCCTGGGGACGGTTAATTATGGCGTATTTTTGAATGTGCTTGATGCAAATCTAGCTGTGAATTGTACAACTGGGGCACAACTGCTGCCACTGAAGGGGTGGGTGTGTGTGGCCCCCAATTTTTGGAAAAAAGGGAGACTCCGCTTGGAGTAACCCTTGCTTGCTGTGTTTTTTAAAAATGATCCAAGATGAACAGAGCTGGGGTCAGGAAAGACTTCGCTACCTACCCCGGTGTCATCCTGGGGACGGATAAGAATGGCGTATTTTTGAATGTGCTTGATGCAAATCTAGCTGTGAATTGTACAACTGGGGCACAACTGCTGCCACTGAAGGGGTGGGTGTGTGTGGGGCCCAATTTTTGGAAAAAAGTGAGACTCCACTTGGAGTAACTCTTGCTTGCTGTGTTTTTAAAAGAAGCCAAGATGAACAGAGCTGGGATCAGGAAAGATTTTGCTACCTACCCCGGTGTCATCCTGGGGACGGATAAGAATGGCGTATTTTTGAATGTGCTTGATGCAAATCTAGCTGTGAATTGTACAACTGTGGCACAACTGCTGCCACTGAAGGGGTGGGTGTGTGTGGGGCCCAATTTTTGGAAAAAAGGGAGACTCCGCTTGGAGTAACCCTTGCTTGCTGTGTTTTTTAAAAATGATCCAAGATGAACAGAGCTGGGGTCAGGAAAGACTTTGCTACCTACCCCGGTGTCATCCTGGGGACGGATAAGAATGGCGTATTTTTGAATGTGCTTGATGCAAATCTAGCTGTGAATTGTACAACTGGGGCACAACTGCTGCCACTGAAGGGGTGGGTGTGTGTGGGGCCCAATTTTTATAAAAAAGGGAGACTCCGCTTGGAGTAACCCTTGCTTGCTGTGTTTTTAAAAGAAGCCAAGATGAACAGAGCTGGGATCAGGAAAGACTTTGCTACTTACCCCGGTGTCATCCTGGGGACGGATAAGAATGGCGTATTTTTGAATGTGCTTGATGCAAATCTAGCTGTGAATTGTACAACTGGGGCACAACTGCTGCCACTGAAGGGGTGGGTGTGTGTGGGGCCCAATTTTTGGAAAAAAAGGGAGACTACGCTTGGAGTCACCTTGCGGTGTTTTACATGATTTTAGAAGGGAGTGCCATGCCTATATCTGTGTGTCCTCCTCTTTTTCCTTGTCCAGCTGTTTTGTTTTCGCATGAGTATATGTCCTTGTCACTTTCCTATGTGTTTGAGTTGTTTGTCACCTTTTGGACACCTTTGAGGGTGTTTTCTAGGTGTTTTTATGTGTTTGTGATTGCCTGCCATTGTTTCCTATGCAGTTCGAGTTCGGTTTGTCGAACGTTCGACGAGCCGAACTCGAACGGGACCTCCGTTCGGCGAACCGACCTCGAGCCGAACCGGGACCGGTTCGCTCATCTCTAGCCAGGAGGACCAAGAACCGGCCCAGCCCCCTCATCCGGCCTGCATTGTGGATCTAAAGTGAAGGCAGCGGTCCCTCCGTTGCACCGTTGTCCCCATTGGGACCACCAGTACCGTTACCTGTTAAATGATGAAAGTAATCAACCGAAGTTTTACCTGATTGTCGACTGTGATTGATCCGGCCGTTGCCGGCAAGTAGTCCCCGTAGGGATCCTTTGTACCGTTGCAGAAGAAACTGCTTATGGACATGCCTGAGAACTAGCAGGGCACCCACAAACTAGTGGAAATGTAGGTTGATTTGGAGGATGGGCCTGGAGGGAAGAGATGGCCCAGGCCCGCCACTACCATAACCGGTGGCGATCCTCCGGGGGTCAGGGGTCCCCCATGGACGTGCGGTCCCCTGAAGTGACCGTAGGGTGCGAAACACCTTACCCGTTCCCACTCGGGCAGCCTGGATCTGGACTGGGGTCAAGGGGTGCTGCCCACTTCTTAGGGGCAGCATCAGGGCCAGGTTGTTTGGGTGGGAGAGCGGAAGCCGTCCGTTTTAATAAAAATGTCTACCGTTTGTAACGTTAAAGTACCGTGCCTCCCGTTAAGGAAAGATCCATAAAAATGCTTTGTTGAATGTTTTTCATATGTTTTTCTACCTTTTTCAGTGAAAAATAAAACCGGTGATGTACGGGCAGCCCGCAGACGGTCTGCATTTAACCAAGTGGGAATGTGGCGCCCTGGACTAGCCAGGTCGTCACAGGTACTACAACACAACACCCCCACCCCGAGATAGGCACATCAGTCAGACACAAATCCTTGTTGCCTCCGTCTAGGGGCTGATGTTCACACCAGGTGGGGTGGAGCCAGGCGGTTGGCCCCACCCACTGAGGAGTTCACAGTCTTGGAGGCGGGAGAAGGAAGTCAGTCAGGGAAGTGTGAAGTAAGGGAAGTGGAAGAGTGAGGAGTAAAGTGGCAGTAGAGGAGCAAACTGACTGTGTCCGGGTACGTGGCCCGGGCACCGAGAGCAAGGTTGGCAGACGGTGGTGGCCGTCTGCAGGAGAGGCAGATCAACGCAGAACCGTAGGACCGGAGACGGGCGGTGCCCGCTGGTACCGAACCGGGGAGCGAAGTGAAGCCAGCACAAACCGGCAGGGCCTGCGGACCCCGACCAGGCTTGGAGTCGCCGTTAAACAGGTCAAATCCGTTAGTGACCGGAACCCCAGGGGTTTCCAAACAGCCAAGACCCGATTGAAGGCAACCGTCCAAACAGCAAAAGGGAAATACAGCTACTGCCACAGCTAGAGTTCCCAGGGCCAGAGCCTGCGGGCAAAAGGGCTCCTCCGGCACATATCCACGCTGGGGAGCGGGTTACCGGTGGGAAGCCATCGGGACCGAAGATACACAAAAGGTGCAGGGAAAGGCAGCCACCACCAACCGTCCGGGAGAAACCACAGCAGCCAGCTGCGGGACTCGTCCATCCAGCCGTTTGTTTTACCAGAGACTTGCATCTATTTGTGGCTGAGTGAGTACTACCGTGCCGTCCGGCACTGCGCTGCGCAGTCCAAGCGCCCCCTGCACCTTGCCCGACCCTGCCTCCCCGTCACCTCACCGGGCCCCGGGACCATCAACCTTTACCCACGGAGGGGGAAACAACATCCCAGCTGCTCCCTGCCATCGCTCCCGGGATCCCCGTCAACAGCAGCGGTGGTGTCCAACCTCACCACAACCCGTGGGTGGCGTCACGGACCAAATCCCCAAACCAAACTACCCCCTTTCACTCACGGGCGAGGAGCACCGCTCGGGTCCCCGGATCTGGCCCACCACTCGAGCCACCGAGCAGTAGCAGCAGCAGCGCCGGACCCGAGCATGGTGAGCGCAGCGCCCTCCCCGCCCGCGACACTGGTCTTGCAGCGGTCTAGTATATTGAGGAATTAATGCAGGTTGTAGGCTTGTCAGAAGAGGTAGGTTTTCAGGTTCCTTTTTAAGCTTTCCACGGTGTGTAAAGGAGGGTGCCAGTGGAATTGGGTTAAAAGAGCAGTTATCTGACAGGAGAAAACCAACTACTCCTTAATGTTTGTTCCTGGAGTGGCGTGTGCGAGAAAGATGGAAACCATCATAAGAAAGTTCAGTGGGAGAGGCTGTGTCAGAACGGGGTAAGCCAGGTTTCGTTGATGGCAAGGAAGGAACGTTTGTTAATGGTGAAAAGATCATGGATGTATGAATATTTGTTGCTGACAGAGCGTGCATTCCACATAGCTCCTGTTAGAAGGAATGGGGGAAAGGGGGCTGAGTGAATGGGTATGAGGTTAGCATGGTTGCGGAAAGTCATAGTATATCATGGATGAGGGTAACCAATGACTATGGTGATAAGATGGCTGTGTTTGTCTAGAGACAGAGGATTTTATGTTGAGCAACGGATCTGAGGAGAAGGTGAGATGGATGGAGAGAATGGAAGGAGAGATCACCAGTTCATTGCTAGGTATAGGAATTAGTAGGGATATTAAGAAGTGAAGGACTACAGGAGTAATAGTGGAACGAAACACAAACATTGTTTATAGTGGCTATGGATCCACTTAAATTCAGTTCAGTTAGGACTAAATTCTGCTCTAACCCATTAAAGTACACTTATAGATGCTCTTAGTTGATGCACAAATGCTGCCTTTCCGCTTGTTGGATACAGATGGTTTCTGAGAGCTGATGGGTGTAACAGTTCCCAAGTACGAGTCGACATTACTTGTCTTATAAAGCTGTGCCTGCACTACAACAGCATGTCGCAGACATTAGCTGTTTCTTGAAACACTTTATGTCTGACAGGGTACATTTCACCACTGACACTTGGATGAGCTAGCATGGCAAGGGGCATTACATTTTTCTGACTGGGCACTGGGTGACTATGATGGCTAAGGATCTGGGGGGTAAGGGCTGCTCCACCAGCATTGAAATCCCCCAGGCTTGTTGGACAAACCTCTGTATTTACCACTTCCTCCACTGCTTCTGCCTCTTCCACCTCCTATATGGCCTCCACCTGCACTCTGTCTCCCTCCCTTAATGTAACATGCTTTCCAACAGAGCAGAGGGAACTCCTCTCATCTCTGGACAGCGCATCCAGGGCTCACCACAATTAGGCAGTGTTTAAATTAAAATGTATTGGATAATGCAGTCACCCAGCTGCAAAGTTGTGGACAACTATCAAGGCTGAGTTTTAGAAATGGCTGTCTCTACTGAACCTGGAGCAAGGAAAGGTTGTGTGTATTAACAGTGTGAACATGGTGGCAGCCCTAGGCCTGGGCTACCTCATTCATGTGGTTGCATGGCTCATGTCCTCAACCTTGTTGTACAATAATTTCTAAGCCACTATCCCAGTCTGGATGTGCTGCGGCAGAAGGCATGGTTACTGTGTGCCCACTTCCGCCATTCGTACACCGTGGCTCATCAACATGCAGCACTACAGAGGTATTTCAGCTTAATAGCTAACCGGTTATTATGCAATGTGTAAACACGGTGGAATTCCCCTCTGCACATGTTGCAGTGACTGTGGTCGCAGTTTTCTGCCCCCTGATTGGCTGCCAGAAAATCCACACAGAAAATTAAGGAAAAAAAAGTCCGCCTCTGACCTCTACCTGTCGCCTCTCTTCATCAAACACATACCCTCGCTTATTATACAGTATCACTTTAATAGACAAAGTAATTAGAAAAGCTGCAAATAGTTATGGAACAAAAACCGAACTGCCAACTTTTGGGAAATGTGTTTGGACTGAACCTGCCAAGGCTTGTACCGAATTTCAGATTGGGAAACCTTTGTCAAACAAGTTCACCCATCTCTACTCAGAAGCACCTGGTGCAGAAGAGACAAATAAAGAAGTATGGAACAATTTGAAACAATTCAGGCCAGTTACCCATTTGTGGTAGTAAGCTGCTCCAGATTGGCATTGATTTGGGAAAGCGAATGAATTAGAGATGCATATTCTGTGGACTTTTACAGCAAGGGCTTATTTATTTTACTTTTATTGTATTACCCTTTTGCACAGTACTTTATGGACATTTTCATCACTGTTGGGGCTAACAATCTAAATTCCCTATCATTACATCTTAGACATTTGAGAGGAAATCTATACAATCATGGGGAGAACGTACAAACTCATTAGATATGTCCTTGGTGGGATTTGAACCACAGTGCTACATATCAACAGTTCTAACCACTCAGCCACCATGATGTCCATGCATCAAAAGTTGTATGAACAGAAAGGATAATAGAAGCACGACTGCAAATTTGTACATGCTGTAGTATTACGCTTGCCTGCATAGATACAGTCAAAGGATTATTTTCCTACAATTGTTACTTTGAAAAAGACCCTTTACAAGTATTTAGACTTTTTTTTGTATTTTTAGTGTGACATATCATGACTTTCTTTAATAGCGTTTCTGTGGCTGTCTGTATTCACCTATTCCTCAGGTTTCCTTTTTAATATCACATTCTATGTAAAGCTGAAGAACACTTCAGTTTGATGCATTCTTAATATTAGGGGACATGTGGCATATTTGTTTTTCACAGCACATATTTACGTAACTTGTCAGTTGTTCATCATTGCTTAAAACTGAAGGCATTATTATCCGAGTCAAAGAAAATTCTATAACTTCCTTGAGGCATTTATCCTCCTGATGACCCCCCTGAAGCTCTCAGTTGATGAATTGTTCTCCTGATACCACCTGCACCTCTGTACAACATATACCTTATAAAGCCTGTCAAATATAAATTACAGAAAAACAAGCTTCCCAGCTACAGAAATGAAACAATTTCTGAAAAGGAGCTATCTTTATATAGATAGGCCAATATCAGTCTAAAAGAAGGCTACATGTTTTATGGTACTTTACAAGTTTTTTAGCAATTGTATATACAAACAATGTTAGTTTATATAATATAAAATGGTACTATATATATAAATATATTTTATACCTTTCAATAGTGAGATTACTTAGAGCTATTGGTGTATATAGAGTGGCTAAAATATGGAGGAGACCAACAAATACCTTTTCTGAGGTAGAGAGACCCGGTAGTAACTTTTTTTTTGTCTAGTTTCACTATATGGGTTTTATCATCCAGAGAAGGCTTCTAGCCCTTAGATAATAGAGAGCTGCGTGCCTCCTTGTAAACAAACCCTCTTATAGCCATAAAATGAAATTTAAAATCTGTGTTTTCTTGTACAAATTTTTACTTCTGGCTTCCCAATCTTTATATACCACTAGCTGTAGTAGTAGTAGTACCCGGTGTTGCCCAGGATGGTAACTGTCTCTCTGTCTCTCTCCCTCTTTTTCTCTCTGTCTGTCTCTCTATCTCTCTCTATGTCTCTGTCTGTCTGTATCTCTCTCTATCTCCCTGTCTGTCTCTCTCTCTATCTTCTCTCTGTTTGTCTCTTTCCCTGTCTCTCTCTTTCCTTGTTTGTCTCTTTCCCTGTCTGTCCCTGTGTCTCTGTTTCTTTGTCTTTCTCTTTGTCTGCCTGGTTGTCTGTCTCTTTCCCTCTCTGTCTGTCTCTGCCTGCCTGTGTCTGTATCTTTCCCTGTTTGTCTCTTTTGCTGTCTGTCCCTTTCCCTGTCTGTCTCTTTTCCTGTCTGTCTGTGTCTGTTTGTTTGTATATCTGTATATTTCCCTTTCTGTCTCTCTCACTGTCTCTCTCTTTCCCTTTTTGTTTTTCCCTGTTTCTTTTTCTGTGTCTGTCTCTGTCTATGTCTGTCTGTCTCTAGCCCTGTCTGCCTTTGGCTTTTCATCTGTCTGTCTGTCTGTCTGTCTCTTTCCCTATCTGTATCTTTAATAATATAATAATAATTTATTCATTTATATATCTTTCACTGTCTCTCTTTCCCTGTCTGTCTGTTTCTTTACCTGTCTGTCTTTTTCCTTTTTTGTCTGTCTCTGTCTGTCTGTGTTTGTCTCTGTCTGTCGCTATCTGTCTAATTCCCTGTCTGTCTCTCTCCCTGTCTGTCTCTCTCCCTGTCTGTCTCTCTCCCTGTCTGTCTCTCTCCCTGTCTGACTCTCTCCCTGTCTGACTCTCTCCCTGTCTGACTCTCTCCCTGTCTGTATCTTTCACTTTATGTCTCTTTCACTGTATGTCTCTTTCCCTGTTTGTATATCTCTTTCTGTCTTTGTCTATTTGTCTCTTTCCATGTCTGCCTCTGTCTCTTCGTATGTCTGTCTATCTTTTTCCCTGTCTGTCTGTATCATTCCCTGTCTCTCTGTCCCTGTCTGTCTGTCTCTTTACCGGTCTGTCTTTTTCCTTGTTTGTCTGTCTCTCTCTATCTCTCTGTCTGTCTCTGTCTGTCTGTCCCTATCTGTCTATTTCCCTGTCTGTCTCTTTACCTGTATGTCTCTGTCTGTATCTGTCTGTATGTATGTTTCCCTGTCTGTCTCTCCCTGTCTGTCTCTCTCACTGTCTGTCTCTGTCTGCCTTTCTCTTTCCCTGTTTGTCTCTTTCCCTTTGTCTGTCTCTGTCTGTCTGTCTCTTTCCCAGTCTACCTCTGTTTTAGTCTGTCTGTGTCTATTTGTCTATCTCTTTCCCTGTCTGTCTTTGTCTGTCTATCTCTGTTTGTCTGTCTCTGTCTGTCTGACTCTTTCCCTGTCAGCCTCTTTCGCTGTCTGATTCTTTCCCTGTCTACCTCTTTATGTCTGTCTCTTTCCCTGTCTGTCTTTCTCTTTCTTTCTATGTCTGCCTCTTTCCCTGTCTGTCTCTGTCTCTTTCCCTGTCTGTATCTGTCTGTCTCTCTCTATCCGTCTCTCCACCAACATAATGTTACCTCACACATAAGCTTCTTGTACTAGTAATGTCCTTTGTTGCCTATAACAACCAATTTGAACTCCTACTAATAGCCTGTAGCTCCCAGCTCTATTGACTTTAATGTAACCAGGTTATTTGGCAAATAACTGTAAAGCGCGGGGTTAAATTTTCCCCTCGAAACATAGTCTATGACGTTTCCCCAGTCAAATGAGTGCAAAATTTTGTTATTCTAAATGCGATGGTGCGGATTCTTTAGTGGGCATACACACATACATACATACAGTCAGCTTTACAGTATATATTAGACTTACACTGTCCTCTTATAGTAGAGAAACAGTAGGGTCCAATTAGCTGTAAGAGGTGCACTTCCAAATTCCAACAATTTTAGATATACAAAATCCCTCGTTAAAAACAATGAAAATGCAGAAAGAATATATGTCACAATTTTATCATAAAATATTGTTACAAGGTTCACTCATTTTCACCACTATTCACATACAGCCTAATGTTTTTCAGCCATTAAATTCATAAAGTCATTTTTAAATCAAGATCAACCAAAAAAACAGTATAGGGATTTTTACAATACGGGAGACAGTTTTTCAGGATGAGGGACATTATAACAGGATGGGGCCCAGATCAGGGGTGAGACTAAAACACAGCATGTGAGTCATTCAAAAATGTAGTGGTGAACCTCGTTGGCAACAATAAAGCACTAACTATAGAGATCTGTGAGTTATTACAATGCTACAAAGAATTGGGATGCAAAATGTCTCTCAAAATACATTTCCTGGACTCCCATTTAGATTACCCCCCCTCGATAATCTTTGGGATATCAGTAACAAGCACAGGAAGCGGTTTCATCAGAACACTGCGCTACTTGAAGGCCGTTATAAAGGGAAATGGAGCACCAAAATGCTCACAGAGTACTGTTGGAGACTAAAAAGGAATGCGCCTGCAGCTAAATATTCAAGAAAAGTGAACAAATTTTTTTTTTTAAAAAAAACTAAAATTTGTATTAAATAATTACTATTAAAATAAAATTTTTCAAAAATGTAAATGAATTACTCAAAATCCCTGCTTGATAGAAAAATCATGGAAGCAGATTTAGAATCAGGTGACATGTTAACATAAGAAACAGCCTTTTATGCATTTGTAACAAAAAAGTAAAATTTTGTCGGTCAGTATAATAGCCCCTGTCCTTGGCTCTTTATTTAATAATGTCCCTTGTCATTGGTCCTTCTATAATAATATCCTTCATCCTGGGCTCCATCCTGTAATAATGAACCCCCTTCTGCATCTCACCTCAAACACAATAAAAAATATATGAATATTCTTACCTTTTCTCATTTCCGCAGCAAGCAGGGTTTTCTTCCTCCTCCACGGGTCTCTTCACAGTCGCTCTTTCTGCAGCTGTGAACTTTACACCATGGACATGTTAGTGTTTTTCACTGTGCTGTATTATTGATTGCATCTGGCAGAACAAAAATATTAATCCTGCCAAATACTGGACTGATTGATTAAAAGGCTGGTAGATTTGCACAAAGCATATGCATTTTTTTGTTTGCTTTATTATCTTTATCTAATAATGATAAGTGTATACTGTTTATTTTATGCACATGATTTCAACTATTTATTTTATTAAACTGTATTTTTTATGCATTTTTTGCTCTACATTGGGATTCTTTCAATTTATTCATTTGTAATAATTTATTGGACTATCTATGTAATAGTGCATGTTAGTCCATAGTATATATGCCCTCACCAGCTTTATCTCAGGTCTTTCACAGAGGCCTTTAGTAGGATCAGGGCTTTCCTTTAAAAGTATGAAAATACAGCATTTTGTCAGGGCTAATGATCGAATTAGCAAAAACAGCTCTTCTTTTGGATGCCACAATAACTGGGAGCACTATGGTCTGTTTAGTCATCTGGTAGTTGATGGTAACATGAGTTGGACCCTCACTGATCTATTAGTATTCCATAAAACCCCTTTGGTAATCCTCCAGGGGTCCATAATATTTCTTCTAAAAACTAAGTGCATCAAGCAAAAGTAGTTTTTTCCTATTAGCCAACTTGTGCAAGCTTATCTAAAGGTTCTGGCTCTATAGGCAGGGCTGACCTTAATGGTGCCCCATGCAAATTTGCCCTTTGGTGCCTCCAACCCACTATTCCTACTCAGAACACATGAGCGGGCGTGATCTGTACATGATCTGCTTGTCTTTTGGCTGCCACTGGACCAGTGAACAGCTAAACATTGGAGTTGACAGGTGCCAGGCTCAAAAATAGTCTAATATTAATGACCTATCCAAAATGAAGGAAATACCATCAATATCTAATAATGAACATTCCCATTAAGATCTTTGTTTAGTACACTTGACTATTGATGAGAAAATGAAAAATTGGACCTTTTAAAGGGCTATTCTCAACTCATATATTGGCAGAACAGCCACAAGATAGGCTCAAGAATAGTAACTGTGCACCCACGTCTATTAATTAACTCCAAAACCACATTCAGCAGCAAGTTTAACAACCACCAGATAGTCTGCATCTCCACACCTCACCAGACCAGCTAAGATAAACTATAGCTGGCATAAGTGGAAGGATCTAGCCAGTGAATCTAGGAGGGGAACAAATGTGATTGACTTCCTCACAATGTGATCAAAGGAGACTAACAAGCAGACTAGTAGAGCTTGCCATCGCCATGACAGTTGGAAAAGTTTGTAAAAATCTCTGTGACATAACCACAGAAGTTACACACTGCACAATGGCCCTTACTAGCCCCACACTGTATAATTATTCTGCAGGATCACCCCTACATTGAATGATGGCCTCAACACACTAGATGATGGCCTCCAGTAGCCCCCAAAATGCATGATGGCCCCCCAGTAACCTTACTACATTGTATGATAGCTTGAAGTAGCTTAAATACATTGCGTGATAACACCCCCACACACTGTATAAGAGCCCTCAGTAGCCCACCAAACTGTATGATGGTCCCCAGTATCCCTCTACATTGTGTTATGGCTCCATGTAGCCCACACGCATGGTATGATAGCATCCACACTCAGTATAATGGACACCAGAAGCCCCAACACTGCATGATGGCCTTCAGTAGCCACCCAAAATGCATGATGTCCTGCATTTGCCACCCTCACACTGTATGATGCCCCCTAGTTCACCCAGTAGGATAATCCCCCAACTGTATGGTGCTCCTTAGTAGCCCACCATACAATATTATAGTGTCACGGATGCATCACGGCCTGTCATTAATGTGTCACAGCCGGCTGACAATCTAGTGACAGAGAGTGTTTGAAAATCCTGGTGATTGGCAGCACGTGTTGTTATCTAACAGTTCCCTGTTTCTGTAGCAGTGGACACTATGACCCTGGGAAACTGTCAGTTTTTCTTCTCAGTTGCCAGCTCCTGACTTCCTTTATAAACCATCCTGGGGTGGTTTGGGTGCGGTTTATAGTTGTTCCTGTCTGTGGTCTGCAGCAGTTGTCTCCTCCTGTTGTTCCAGAGACTTCTGTGGTAGCTGCTCCCAGGATAATTGTTTGAGTTTTGCTATCTACCTGGCGGCAGGTGACAGTATTTGTGATTCCCCAGTATTGTTTCCTTTTGTATCCCTTAGTGTTAGTGGTGTTGACAAGCGCTCATACCCTCCACTTAGGTCCCAGATCAGGATTTGCCTAGGGTGAGGTATTCCTGCTTGGCAACATGTGTGGAACCTGTATAGGGTTTGTGAGGCCAGTGAGGTGAGCTGCAGGTTGTTGCCAGGGATCACCACTTCCCCCTTTCCCTAGCGATAGGGCAATCCTTTCCCCTTCTCTTTGTATTGTACTATACGGCAGGTATAGCTTCTATCCCCAGCCATAACTGATAACCCCAGTAGCTCACCATACTGTATTGTGAACTCCAGTAGCCTTTACTAACATTGAATTATGGCTATACGGCGGTAAAGTTTCTATCCCCGGTCGTAACATTATAAACCGCAGCAATTTAAACAAAAAGGGTTAAAAATGGGAAAATTTAAATAGACTGTTTGGGTTTTTTTATTTCTTGGATTCTTAGTCATGGATCCAATAGCCATTCTAACAGAGCAAAGCTTAGCTACCTACAGTATATGGGTAAGTTCACACACTGTGGTTTTGTTGACGCTGCGTTTTGTGCGTTTTTTTAAAAAAACGCACCTGCGGCAAAAAAAACGCGGCAAAAACGCATGCGTTTTTAACGCGTTTTGGTGCTTTTTTGGCTGTGTTTTGCTATGTTTTTATTCACTGCGTTTTTATGCACTTGTTTTCAGGGAACAATGTCAATAAAGATTGGTGAAGAAAGAAAAAAAAAGGTCTGATGTCATTTCCTTCTTCAATATGTTCTTCATTCTCCACTAGTGTATGAGGAGAACAGACAGCTGCAGAACTATAAGGCTCAGCATCCTCCATCCACTTGTGTATGCAGGAGAGCAGACAGCAGCTGCAGAACTATAAGGCTCAGCGAACTCCATCCAATAGTGTATGCAGGAGAGCAGACAGCAGCTGCAGAACTACATGGCTCAACATCCTCCATCCAGGACTGTATGCAGGAGTTTTTTGCCCCCCAAAAAAATGACGTGGGCTTTGCCCAATTTTTGTGTCCGGCCAGGTACAACTAGGCAGCTGGGGATTGAATTCCACAGCGCAGGGTGCCCAAGCTTTCCGGGCACCCCTGCTGCGAATTGAAATCCGCAGCCGCCCCAGAAAATGGCGCTTTCAAAGAAGCGCCATCTTCTGGCGCTGTATCCACCTCTTCCAGCTGCCCTGAAGCCGGGTGGCTTGCTGGGTAATAATGGGGTTAGGGCTAGCTGTGTATTATAAGCTGGCCCTAAGCCCGAAATTCATATCACACCAATATAAGACATGGCCACCGTGAATTTCTAGTAAAGATAAAAAAAACACAACACAGAAAAACTTTTTTATTAGAAATAAAACACAACACAATTAGTGATTCCATCTTTATTGAAATAAAGAACCCCCCCCCCTCCGCAGTATTTCTGGGTCAAGGGTCCCGCGCCGTCCAATCTGGATCCAAGATCATATGATCGGTTTGCTGAAAGGCAAAGCGATCAGATGATGTGTCAGGTTCAAGGACGTGAATCACATCACACATCAGCTGATTGTATAAACAAACTACACACTTCTGTGCTGATTCCTGTCTGATCGCTGCAGGAGCCACCAGTAATCAGTGATGCGGTCTCCTGACGGCATCAGCTGATAGTTTAAGCCGGCCGGGCGGTAAAAAGCCGGCCTCACCGCTGAACTCAAACTGTCAGCTGATTCCATCAGGTGACTGCATCAGCTGATCATCGGCAAGTCCTGCTGCTATCGGATGTGTCCCAGGAGTCTGCACACAGCTGGAGCAGGGGTGGTGGTACCGGGAAGAGGAGCTGGGAGCGGACGTGTCCCGGAAGTCTGCAGACAGGTGAGTATGCCATTTTTTTTTTCTACTGTTCACTTTTGATTTTGCAGCTGCTTCCACCTCCCGCCTGGACATGGCGCAGGACGGGAGCGGACATGGTGCCGAACGGGAGGTGGAAGCAGTGGTGGCGGTACTGGGAGGTTTCACGCTTCTCTGTTTACTAAAAGAAGGAATCCTCTTCCTGTACATGTCACTGTACTACCCACCCCTTGCGTTTATAGCTGCGTTTTTAGTCATAGAAACGCACTAAAACGCAGGTATATTTGCAATTTGCATTTTCATTGCGTTTTTAAACATCTCATTGAACTCAATGGGTGGAAAACGAAGTGAAAAACGCAAAAATAATTGACATGCTGCGTTTTTGTGGGCACCACAAAAACGCAGTTAAAAAAAAACACTGTGTGCAGACAGCAAAAATGAAAACTCATAGATTTTGCTGGGGAAGCAAAGTCATGCAGTTTTCTGAACAAAAACGCACCTGAAAAACGCGCAAAAACGCTGCGGAAAAATGCACTTTGCGCACATAGCCTATAAGTATCACAATAGTGAATCATGCTGATTAAAGATAAAATAATTATTCAACAAGCTTATCTAGAAGCATCAAATGTGATGAAATGCATGTGTAGGCTCTTTCTGCTTTGGCTCAAGGTATTGACTGGATGCTTCTAGAATAAGCTTGTTGAGTAATAACTTTATCTTCAGTCAGCAGGATGCATCATTGTGATACTTATGTATACGCAGCTAACATTGCTTAGTCTACCCAGGCTTTTTGTATTCACTGCTGTATTAATTATCTTTATCTTATTTTTTTCTTGCAAGGGCTACTAAGCTCTCTGTTGTATTCCATTATTTAGCAACAGTCCAGCCTACGGTCAGCCTTTTTGAGCCGATATATGTCGTCATCATTTTGTATGACTTTATTTTGTATTTTGCTTTTAGGGTCCTATAATATTCATAAAGCTATACATCTGGATATCAGTGCCTCATTGGGACATGAGGGGTCCGGATTCCCGCACCTTTTTATCCCATTCTCTATGGTGTACTCTCCATTTATATACTGTTTGTTACTTTTGTAAATGCAATACTTTTGAATAAAAAATAACTATTTGCAATATTTAATTAGTCTTTTTTAGATGTTTGCTCAGATAAACATATCAGTCTGGCAGATCTTAAAAGGAGAAAAAATTGTATGCTAAATCTGATTTTTTTTCTTTTCAAGAGGTGAAATTTCTTGGTTTTTTATTGTCAGTTCCTGGATTCAAGATGGCTCCTGAGTAAATCCGTGCGTTGTTGGACTGGGAGCATCAAGATAACCTAAAGGTATTTCAGTGGTTATTGGGGTTTTCGAACTATTACCATAAATTTATTTGGAATTACTCTGTGATGGTGAAACCTTTGACTGATATGACTAAAAAGGGGACGGACGTGTCAGTTTGGTCTTATTCTGCTCTTAAAGCTTTTTCTTCAGTCAAGGAATGTTTCTCCACTGCACCCATATTGGTTCAGCCTGATGTTTCCCAACCATTTGTTGTAAAGGTTGGCGCTTCTGAGGTGGGGGTGGGAGCGGTATTGTTACTGAATTCATCTTCCAACAAATGGTGTCCATGCACCTTTTTCTTTAAAAAATCTTACTTCTGTGGAGAGGAATTATGATGTAAGGAACAGAGAACTTTTGGCTATTAAGTTAGTCTTTGAGGAGTGGCGCCATTGGTTGGAGGAAGCGATACATCCCATCATGGTAATCACTCACCACAAAAATCTGTCAAAACTTGAGTCTGCTAAGAGACTTAACCTGAGACAGGTCAGATGAACATTATTTTTCACAAGGTTCAATTTCCCCACCACCGGGAGTAAGAACATCAAGGCAGACGCCTTGTCTCTGAGTTTCCCAGGAGGTAGGGATCATGTTAACCCGAGTCCCATTATTTCCAAGGTGGTGGTGGTTTCAGCCCTCTACCTGGACCTGGAGAGGAGGGTTTCCGAGGCTCAGGGGAATGTCCTGTGCCCGGGGAAGATTGCTTGTACCACCTAGTCTACTTCCCATGGTATTTGAGGTAGGGTGCTTGTGGGACATCCTAGGAGCAAAACAACTACTGACCTTTTTTCTTGTCATTTTTGGTGTTTATCGTTGTATAGGGACATTGTAAATTTTATTTCAGCTTGCAGTACATATCTTCTGGATCTCTCCATCTCCTGTCTATTCCTTCTAGACCATGGACACATTTTATCACTGACCTGCCATTCTCATAGGGGAAGACTGTAATTCTGGTGGGGGTTGATAGTTTTATTAAAATGGTGCATTTCATTGGATTATCGGCACTACCTAATGCCAAGATTTTGGCACAGGTATTTGTTGATGACATTGTGAGACTTCATGGGATTCCGTCTAATGTTGTGTCAAAACGCAAAACTCAGTTTGTCTCAAAATTTTGGAAGGCATTCTGTATACGTTTGGGGGTGCAATTGTCTTTCTCTTTGGCTTTCCACCCCCAGTAAAATGGTCAGACCGAGTGCACTAATCAGAATCTGGAGCCTTATCTCAGATGCTTTGTCTCTGAGAAAGGAGGATTGGGAGTCATTTTTACCTTTGACTGAGTTTGCCATCAACAACCAGTGTGAGGAGTCTACTAGTAAGTCACCATTTTTTGGCGCATACAGCTTTCACCTTCAGTTGGGCACATTTACGTGGAAGATTATCCCGGAAGAGGAGCATTTTGCTGCTTTGCTTTCTTTGGTGTGGCAAAAGGTTCAGAGGACTCAGATGATGTGTGAAAAGTACAAACATATGGGTAATGAAAAGCTTTTGCCAGGTCCAGACCTCACAGTGAATGATTTTGTATGGTTATCCTCCAGAATCATCAAGTTGAAAATTTCATCTTGTCTAGAGCAGTTAAGAGATGTGGGTCGAGCAATTAGCTCCAGCACCTGCAGTACTTGATGAAGCATTCTAAACTTCCAATGCTCAATCAAGTAACAAAACAGTGCTGAGCATGCTTGCCCATCACTAAAAATTAATGAGCCCAACCTTGCCATAACCATAATGACATGAAGAATCATATTGCCGCATTAGTTTTACTGTAAAATGAACATTGTAACAACAAAACCCCCAAAAAATACAGTGAAATTTCCAATACACCAGGGGTTGTCAGGACGTTAGTCTAATATTACAGTATATTCCAGGGGTTGAGGCACGCATTATTTTATGATAATAAGGGGTGAGCGGTATTATTCTATGAATATACTCCAGGGAGTGAAGTGCATTATTCTATGGTTATACTCAAGGGGGTGTAGGGATGTTATGCCGATTATACACCAGTGGGCGGGGGAAGTTATTAGATGATTATACTTCGGGAGAACGTTATTCTATTTTTTTACTCCAGTGGGAGGGGGGCATTATTCTATGATTATAATCAGGGAAAAGGGGTTTAAATTATGACTATATGAAAAGGATATAATTTAATTAAGGGGGTGTCATTTTACAGCAAAACATATAAGTGATTATACTGCCATGTTGCTCTTATGTAGGTGATTCATACACATATCATGCCTTGTAGTTAGATAAAGCCCACCAACTCCGGGAACATAAAATACACCCCTTGCAATAAAATACCCCTCTCTTGACATTTTGTGTACAAGTAAATGCAGTTATTCCCCATTTAGTAATAACATATATTCTCATGTTACCTGGAGAGTAATGGGACCTCCTTTATATACCCTCTCACATCCCTCCGCCATACCCCTGCTGAGTGACCTTACACACACTATGGAGCAGTGCTTGTCACACAGCTGACGTTCTGCATCTCCTTCTATCACAACCTGCGTCACTCATGTCACAGGCTGTCTTTTTGAATTGGATGACTGGGGCACAGGAAGTCAAAAAGGAGAATTTCACCGCCCCACACTCCTCTCTGGCAGACTGTGACAGAGTAAGAGGAGTGGCGTGGCAGAAGAGTAAACAGGCAGGTGAGGGGAGGAGGTGCAGCAAATCAAAATGACAGCTGTCTTCCAGCGTTGTCACCCTCTGAAGTCTGGCAGCCAGCACCCTGTGTGACCACACCAGTCACACATAGGTAAGGCCAGCCATACCTATTGGGGTTCCCTTAGGACAGAACTATAATTTTTCTGACTTGTAAAAACACAAGAAGGATACCACTCATTGGATTAAGAATTTGATGTATACAGTAAATATATTTCTACTCGAAGTAGAAGCTTGCATTCTTTGGAGGATGGGGAACTGAGATAAACACAGGATCTGACTGACAGTTATAATGTCTTTCCCGGTTGGGTCAAATTGCCTTGCACACTTTACTATACCTAAGGGTAATTGTTAAACTTTGTGAGTGGAATTCAGCAGTCATGTCCTCCAGCAAAATAGTTTATGCCCGAATATGACAAATCTACTTCTATAAACCTATAATGCATGATCTGACAATACGTTAGAAGTACAGCACCTCTGGACATCTGAAGACCTCTGAAACAGCAGTTCATATAGAAGATTTTAGATTTTGACACTGAATATTGTAATGGAGTATAATAAACTAATTCAACTCTATTCACACCAACATTGAAATAGGAAGCTAAAAATGACAAAGTACAATTATGTCTTACGGATGATCATATTTGTTTTGCTACATGGGTTTTCTGGGCAAAACAATTAATGCAAAGCAGGCATCCCAAAAATTCTCAATTTACACACATATGTCATAAGACGCAAACTAAAGTACAAATGTTTGAGCTATAGCAAAGCAGAGCATCTACACAAGCCACAAGTACAAAACAAAAAAGCTGATTTTGTTGATGGTCATGTACTGTCCTAGGGCCTCTGTAATAGTGATAAGTTAACTAAATGGCATACACTTTGGTAACCTGTGAGTCACCTGTCATGATGTGACTGCAGGTGTCATGCCAGGTACGAGAGGAGTCGTGGTGAGTGACACAACACAAAGGAAAACCAGGGTAGCAATACAATAGAAGGCCGTGGCGCTAGAAAGAGGGGAGCAGGGTCACCTCCTAACACTCACCTGAGGCTGATCCCTGCACTCCCTAAAATCCCTAGATGGGCCCTTTCCCCCCTTGCACGATCATGTACCTAGGCCCTCACTGGCCTTGAACTCACCCTGACAAGTGAAGGCCAGCGAGATGCTAGTCTCACCAGTGCAATAAGACAACACAAGCTTCTCCAATATGAACTTCTCAGCTGCAACAGAAGAGACACCTCAGCTTCTCCAGAGACTGGCTTGTTTAAAGTGGACAGTGTAGATATGAGCTATAGCCGAAAAAGGGAGGAGTGAGGAGTGGATATTTGACGTAGAAGTGAGTGAATGCAACTGAGATTACAACTAACTGTTAAATCAAAGCAGGATAGAAAGGAATATTTAACCCCTACAGCACCAGATGGCATTAAATAAGCTCTAATTCAGGATAAACGATGAACAGGCACTAAAGCAGATCTGCAATAAGCAATATGATCTGACCTTCTGATCCCAGATGCCCCTGAGATCACATCAGGCCATGACATAACCAATATGATAGCAAAGACATTATAATAGCACTATGAGCATTAAGATTTGGAGAAATGGAAGAGATCATTTCAACAGATCAATAAGGTGAACACTGCCTGTAATTGGTTTGGTGTGTTACCCAGCACCCAATAGCCCATAGCAAAAAAAATAGGTTCCACAAAAGTCTAAGGGGTACTTTGCACACTACAACATTGCAGGTGTCGGTGGGGTCAAATCGAAAGTGATGCACATCCGGCGTCGCTGTCGACATCGGAGTATGTGAATCCTTATTACAAAAGCATCGAAATCGTATGATCGGTGTAGCGTCGGTCATTTCCATAATTTTGGAAGGACCGATGTTACGATGTTGTTCCTCATTCCTGCGGCAGCACACATCGCTGTGTGAAGCCGCAGGAGCGAGGAACATCGCCTTACCTGCATCCCAGCTGCAATGAGGAAGGAAGTAGGTGGGCGAGATGTTTACGTCCTGCTCTACTCCGCCCCCCTGCTTCTATTGGCCGCCTGCCGTGTGACGTCGCTGTGACGCCGCACGACCCGCCCCCTTAGGAAGGAGGAGGATCGCCGGCCAGAGCGATGTCGCATGGGCAGGTAAGTGCATGTGAAGCTGCCGTAGCGATAATGTTCGCTACGGCAGCTATCACAAGATATCGCAGCTGCGACGGGGGTGGGGGACTATCGCGATCAGCATTGCTACCATCGGCTTGTGATGTCGTAGTGTGCAAAGTACCCCTAATTGTTCACTGTGTATGGCTTTCAATTTGAAAAATTCTCAATCTGATGACATATTGGGTTTCATATCATTACTGACAATATTTGTTAGATAAACTTAGTATTATTAAAGTCAAGATGCAATCTGTAGAGCCAAAAAGATAAACATTTATTTGTGAATACTGAGTAATGTGTGTGTGCCGCCCCCGAGCCAGCAGCTGAGCTGCTCGGATCCGGATCCGCGGTGGCTTAAGGGTCTTCGGACCCGGGGGTCGTGCGGCTACTCAAAGGAAAGGGGTTATTTACAGGGGATGTATTAGAGTTCGTGATGCCACCCGTGGTATGTGGTAACTAGGAGTACCACCGCTGCAGTTGGGAGTACCCGGGGATGATGGAATGGGGCACAAAGGTGTTGTGACCCTCCACGGGTATGGGGGATACCACGGGGCTCAGTGATGGTGAGGGGGGAGTGCCGTTGGATGCAAAGGGGTTACTTGCATACTCACTCAGTCCATTAAGCTGACACCGACAACTGGATAAACCAAAGTTCTGGATACCACGGCCGCTGAGGGGAGCTTAGTTCGGGTCCCGTCCCCAATGGTGCAGCCTGGTGATCCGTGACCTGCCTCCTGGCACTAAGTTTACTTCTTTGTTGGTTCCGGTAGTATTAAACCTGCCGGGTCCTGCTCCCCACTATGGCTAAGTGTTGAAGCCTGCTCTCAGGGTTCACGCTTGGGATTTTCTGGACCGTTTTGAGTGGAAAGTCATTGAGCTAGTACCCCGATTTTGGAGCAGGTGGGAATAGATCTTGAAGGCTCCGTTCTCCTCTGGTAAATTGTCAGGTTGCCTTAAGCTACTCCCCGACCTAGGGTCCACGTACCCCATCGTGCCTTGGTCCCAGCCTGGTGATGGTGCAAGGCCATCGGCTGTCCTCCTCGACAGATCCGTGCCTCTTGCCATGATCCCCTGTGACCGGGGGTCCAGCTCCTCTAGGCCCAGACCACTATCTGCCACCTAGACTACTTCTCAGGAGCCCTGCTCCTGACCTCCTCTAACTTTCACTACTCAAGCTCAACTCTCTCCTTCTGACATTCCTGACCTCCCCTCTCCAACCCCCCAGGTGGGCGACTCTATTCCACTCAAGCCGTCCACTGGTGTGTTTGGTGGGTGTGGTGCAGGGTGTATCTAGGATTTGATTAGCTGATGTAGGCAACACCATATAGTTAGGGACCCTAAACCAAGAAGGAGGTGGATAGTGCACGGGAGGTCAGGTTGTGCAATACCCTGTGATGACCTGATAGTCCAGGGTAGTCACATTCCCCCTTAGTTAAACGTAGCTCGTCCTTCAGCTACAGGACATCAGAGGTTTATTACTTTTTTTTCAAAACTGCAAAATCGAAAAGATTAACATTTTTATTTACAAGGTTCATCCCACATTAGGGAGGCTTTGTACTTAAACTTTACAACAACTTTAGAGTTTGTTATTTCAACAATGGAATGCTACCGGTTATGTTAGTAGCGGAGGCTCAACCTGCTCCGTTGCAGCCTTTTCCTGCGACAGTCCAGTCCCAATGTCCCGGATCCCATTAACCCGCCACCCAAACAACCTGACCCGCTGCATACCTATTCGTGGGTCCGTGACTGGGTTAAGGTCCTGGGTGTTGCAAAAGACAACTCTGATGGGCACAGGAGGTGCAACTATTTACAATACACATGTCTGTGTTGATCACAACCAGTCCCATGACCATGGTCCATTTTTACTACTAAATATTGGTGCATAAATATAACAAAGTCCATGCACCTGGTGTACACACTATATAATCTTCACAATCAGGTGACTTCCTTATTGATTTGAACCTGGTTGATTAAAACACTGTTGTTTCCAAACATTACTCTATATCAAAAATAACAAACTTTGTAAAACAATAAAAAAAACACAGATACCTAACAGTTTATACTTTTCACATTACAGGCACCGCTCACTTGGAGGCTGGTAGTCAACGGCGGCAGATGGTAGAACCTGCTTGTTAACCATAGCGAGCCTCTTCACATCTAGGGCATACCAGCCCCACTCATTCCAATGCCGGGTGTAGGTAACCACCTCCCCCAGCTCCAAGTTACGGCCCATGTGGTCCCTCGGGAGATGTTGCTCTATATCTCTCCAAGCGACAAACAGCTCCTCTGAGATGCTCGCTTCCCACAGGAAACCTCACCCTTTGTCAGGGTCAAACCGCCGCTTTACATGGCCCTTGCGCCATGGCCCTCTGACCCGGAAGGTGACCTTCCTCAAATGCTCCTTCTCTTTCCGGGCATGAGCAACAATCTCCCATTGCAGGTGATCTTTGGTTATCATCTCCGGGTGCAGCTTTTGCTGGTGTCGTTCCCAGTAGGGGGCATCAGCGTACGACCTCGGCTCCCTAGCTGGCATAGGCTTTAGTTGTGCTTTTGTGGCCCCAACAGCCATTGGGATGCCGCACGGTGGCGGAACCGGCAGCTCTCCAGGCTCCACCTCCGCCATTGTGAACAAAGGAACCGACTGCTCCGCAGCCGAGGTTGCAGAGTCCGGGTGCTCCGTCTCTAAGGACGGGCCCGGTGATGCAGCCGGGTCTGGTTGGGCCGGTGTCAGGGTGACCGCTGTCGTGACCTGGTCGGGTGATGGAACCGGGGTTCCACAGCTGCTTCTTCATAAACGGGGGCTGAAGGTTCCGTTGCCATGGTGGGAGCAGGCAGCTCGGCGTTCGCAGAGGACGGGGTTGGTGGCGACGGAGTGCTTGTTGGGTGTGGGGGTGGGACTGAGCAACCGCTTACCATCTCTTCACGTGGGATTTCAATCTCACGGCCTCGCACCACCACCGCCAAGCTCCTCATCTCTTCCCTCCAGTGATCCAATATGAACAGGAACTGCGTCTGCATCCTTCTGCAAAGCTGCTCCATCTCTTCCTCAATCCAGGTCGCGGTCCCAGGAACAGCATGTTCTGGTGACCAGCTCCACTCCGCCATCTATCCTCTTCGTGGTCCAGGAAGATTATGGCAGAGACCTGGCATCCCTGCTTCTCTTCCGCTGCTACATGCTGTCACGCCCTGTCGGTTTTCGCCCAGCACTCACTTTTGGTGCTGTGGCCCTCTGGGAACTTCCGGTTCCAGGCTGACTCTTAGGACGAAGGGCGGCCCTTCTGCTTAACGCGCTTTTGTGGAGAAGACAGCGTTTTGGCGCCAAAAGATGGCGGAAGATGGCAGAAATGGTGATAAATGGGAATTTTTACTCACGGTTTCGACTTCTAAGGCGTACGTCACCCAGGTAAGTGGGTCCTGCTTGTATCCTGTTTGTGACGCCAGGAATTTGAGATGTGCCGCCCTCGTGCCAGCAGCCGAGCTCCTCGGATCCGGATCCGCGGTGGCTCGAGGGACTCCGGACCCGGGGGTCGTGCGGCCACTCAAATGAAAGGGGTTATTTACAAGGGATGTATTAGAGTTTGTGACACCACCCGTGGTATGTGGTAACTAGGAGTACCACCGCTGCAGTTGGGAGCACCCGGGGATGATGGAATGGGGCACAAAGGTGTTATGTTACCCTCAATGGGTAGGGGGGATACCCCAGGGCTCGGTGATGGTGAGGGGGGAGTGCCGTTGGATGCAAAGAGGTCACTTGCGTGCTCACTCAGTCCATTAAGCTGACACCGATAACTGGATAAACCAAAGTTCTGGATACAGCTGCCGCTGATGGGACCTTAGTTCGGGTCCCGTCCCCAATGGTGCAGCCTGGTGAACCGTGACCTGCCTCATGGCACTAAGTTTACTTCTTTGTTGGTCCCGGTAGTATGAAACCTTCCGGGTCCTGATCCCCACTATGGCTAAGTGTGGGAGCCTGCTCTCAGGGTTCACGCTTGGGATTTTCTGGACCGTTTTGAGTGGAAAGTCCTACCCCTGTCGTTGCGCTAGTATCCCAATTTTGGAGCAGGTGAGAATGGGTCTTGAAGACTCCGTTCTCCTCGGGTAAATTGTCAGGTTGCCTGAAGCTACTTCCCGACCTAGGGTCCACGCACCCCGTCGTGCCTTGGTCCCAGCCCGGTGATGGTGCAAGGCCACCGGCTGTCTTCCTCGACAGATCCGTGCCCCTTGCCACAATCCCCTGCGACCGGGGGTCCAGCTCCTCTAGGCCCAGACCACCGTCTGCCACCTAGACTGCTTCTCAGAAGCCCTGCTCCTGACCTCCTCTCACTTTCGCTTCTCAAGCTTAAATCTCTCCTTCTGACACTCCTGACCTCCCCTCTCCAACCCCCCATGTGGGCGACTCTATTCCACTAAAGCCATCCACTGGTGTGTTTGGTGGGTGTCGTGCAGGGTGTATCTAGGATTTGATTAGCTGATGTAGGCAACACCATATAGTTAGGGACCCTAAACGAAGAAGGAGGTGGATACGTTACACATGTGATGACCTGATAGTCCAGGGGTGTCACATGTGCATGACAGATCGTTGCAGCTCTCCAAGTGTATTGGCTAGAAATTGTAGACAATGTTCCAATATAACACCATCAGAAACCTAGGAGAAGTAGCACTATATCAAATCCCATAATATCTACAGATAAAGATCATTCCAATTTGAAAGTTTTATTTATAGACAAGAAAAAGAAAAATTATTACCATCCTCATCAATGTGATCTCAGAAATTACTTTTCAAAGATATTTTAAACTAAGAATTTAAAGAGTAACTAAACTTTTTTTTATTTAAATTATCCTCCAGACATTGCAAAGCCTCCATTATATTTTCCTTACCAAACATCATGCTGCAGTGCTGTTTTAAAGGAGCTCTGTCACAAGGATTAACCTTTCTAAGTCATCTACATGGGTAGTGAAGTAATAGAAAGTGGAATAAAATGATACCTTGATATCTGCTATCCGTTATTTTATTCCAGTGAAACTCACTTAATAGATAAATGAGCTTTAAAGATCTCTGGGCCGGACATTTCCCTGATAATCTGCATCCAGAGCTTATTTTAAATGAAAGTGGCCATTATCAGTGTGAGACATGTAGATCAGGAGAATCCACTGTCAGTCTTTACTTGTCTCACACTGGTAATGCACCTTTTCATTTAAGAGATGCTCTGGAGGCAGATTCTCAGGAAAGATCTATGTCCGACCCGTAGGTCTTAAAAGCTCATTTACAGTCAGGGCCAGAAATATTTGGACAGTGACACAAGTTTTGTTATTTTAGCTGTTTACAAAAACATGTTCAGAAATACAATTATATATATAATATGGGCTGAAAGTGCACACTCCCAGCTGCAATATGAGAGTTTTCACATCTAAATCGGAGAAAGGGTTTAGGAATCATAGCTCTGTAATGCATAGCCTCCTCTTTTTCAAGGGACCAAAAGTAATTGGACAAGGGACTCTAAGGGCTGCAATTAACTCTGAAGGCGTCTCCCTCATTAACCTGTAATCAATGAAGTAGTTAAAAGGTCTGGGGTTGATTACAGGTGTGTGGTTTTGCATTTGGAAGCTGTTGCTGTGACCAGACAACATGCGGTCTAAGGAACTCTCAATTGAGGTGAAGCAGAACATCCTGAGGCTGAAAAAAAGAAAAAATCCATCAGAGAGATAGCAGACATGCTTGGAGTAGCAAAATCAACAGTCGGGTACATTCTGAGAAAAAAGGAATTGACTGGTGAGCTTGGGAACTCAAAAAGGCCTGGGCGTCCACGGATGACAACAGTGGTGGATGATCGCCGCATACTTTCTTTGGTGAAGAAGAACCCGTTCACAACATCAACTGAAGTCCAGAACACTCTCAGTGAAGTAGGTGTATCTGTCTCTAAGTCAACAGTAAAGAGAAGACTCCATGAAAGTAAATACAAAGGGTTCACATCTAGATGCAAACCATTCATCAATTCCAAAAATAGACAGGCCAGAGTTAAATTTGCTGAAAAAAACCTCATGAAGCCAGCTCAGTTCTGGAAAAGTATTCTATGGACAGATGAGACAAAGATCAACCTGTACCAGAAGGATGGGAAGAAAAAAGTTTGTAGAAGAAAGGGAACGGCACATGATCCAAGGCACACCACATCCTCTGTAAAACATGGTGGAGGCAACGTGATGGCATAGGCATGCATGGCTTTCAATGGCACTGGGTCACTTGTGTTTATTGATGACATAGCAGACAAGAGTAGCCGGATGAATTCTGAAGTGTACCGGGATATACTTTCAGCCCAGATTCAGCCAAATGCCGCAAAGTTGATCGGACGGCGCTTCATAGTACAGATGAACAATGACCCCAAGCATACAGCCAAAGCTACCCAGGAGTTCATGAGTGCAAAAAAGTGGAACATTCTGCAATGGCCAAGTCAATCACCAGATCTTAACCCAATTGAGCATGCATTTCACTTGCTCAAATCCAGACTTAAGATGGAAAGACCCACAAACAAGCAAGACCTGAAGGCTGCGGCTGTAAAGGCCTGGCAAAGCATTAAGAAGGAGGAAACCCAGCGTTTGGTGATGTCCATGGGTTCCAGACTTAAGGCAGTGATTGCCTTCAAAGGATTCGCAACAAAATATTGAAAATAAAAATATTTTGTTTGGGTTTGGTTTATTTGTCCAATTACTTTTGACCTCCTAAAATGTGGAGTGTTTGTAAAGAAATGTGTACAATTCCTACAATTTCTATCAGATATTTTTGTTCAAACCTTCAAATTAAATGTTACAATCTGCACTTGAATTCTGTTGTAGAGGTTTCATTTCAAATCCAATGTGGTGGCATGCAGAGCCCAACTCGCGAAAATTGTGTCACTGTCCAAATATTTCTGGACCTAACTGTATACAGTATATTAAGAAAAAATTGAATTTCACTGGAATTAGACATGGTGTATCATTTTATTCAACTTTCTATTAGCTGCATACCCATATACAGTACAGACCAAAAGTTTGGACACACCTTCTCATTCAAAGAGTTTTCTTTATTTTCAGGACTCTGGAAATTTTAAATTCACATTGAAGGTATCAAAACTATGAATTAAAACATGTGGAATAAAATACTTAAAGTGTGAAACAATTGAAAATATGTCTTATATTCTAGGTTCTTCAAAGTAACCACCTTTTGCTTTCATTACTACTTTGTACACTCTTGGCATTCTCTTGCCGAGCTTAAAGAGGTAGTCACGGGAAATGGTTTTCCAACAGTCTTGAAGGAGTTCCCAGAGATGCTTTGCACTTATTGCCCCTTTTGCCTTCACTCTGTGGTCCAGCTCACCCCAAACCATCTTGATTGGGTTCAAGTCTGGTGACTGTGGAGGCCAGGTCATCTGGCATAGCACCCCATCATAACCCTTATACAGCCTGGAGGTGTGTTTGGGGTCATTGTTCTGTTGAAAAATAAATGATGGTCGAATTAAACGCAAACCAGATGGAATAGCACGCCGCTTCAAGATGCTGTGGTAGGCATGCTGGTTTTGTATGCCTTCAATTTTGAATAAATCCCCAACAGTGTCACCAGCAAAGCACCCCCACACCATCACATCTCCTCCTCCATGCTTCACAGTGGCAACTAGCCATGTAGAGTCCATCCGTTCACCTTTTCTACAAAGACACGGTGGTTGGATCCAAAGATCTCAAATTTGGACTCATCAGACCAAAGCACAGATTTCCACTGGTCTAATGTCCATTCCTTGTGTTTTTTAGCCCAAACAAGTCTCTTCTGCTTCTTGCCTGTCCTTAGCAGTGGTTTACTAGCAGCTATTTTACCTGAAGGCCTGCTGCACAAAGTATCCTCTTAACAGTTGTTCTAGAGATGAAAAGGTGTGTCCAAAGTTTTGGTCTGTACTGTACACTGATGACTAAAGGGTATAAATGTTTTCAACTTTTTAATTTCAGGCTCTATATCTCACCATCCACTACAGCTTTGATTGTGAGACTACTATCACTTTTTAGACAATCCCCTCAACTACCTCTTACATAAATTTGTGTATAAACTAGTTAGCATATAATTACTTATGCTAATTATTGTCCTGTCACTGCATTGTTACTGTTATGTTCCTGGTGGTGGAAAAATCTTTTTCTTACTGTACACTACAAATTACAACTAGCTTCAATTAAACAAAGACCACATCATTCATCTCATCAACAGTGGTCTGTCAGCCAAAACATATTGCCAAACTGCACCATGTGAGTGCCATTCATTACAACTGGAAGAATTTGAAATGAATTCTGTCAATCCATTTAAACGTCAAAAAGTGGACACCCAGGCAAAATATCAGAGTCAACAAGTTGGCTCAGTGAAGATCTATCAGTTCTGGCACAACAAACACAGCAGCGGAGGTGGCTCATATGCTTGGTAATAGTGAGATCACAGATGTCCATGCAAATGTAACGCCCTGGGCCCCAGGGGTCACAGGTAACAACACCAACAACACCACACTCACACACACCCATTCCTTGTTAGGACATACCAGTCACCCGAAAGGGAGTCCTGATGCCTCCCTCAGAGCCAGTGGGGCACACCAGGTGGGCAGAGTCAGGCGGAAAGGCACGCCCACCGAGGTGACTACTGTCCTGAGGCAGGAGACAGGAGAGTTGAGAGGGAGAGTGTGAGAGAGAGGGGAGAAGCTGTCAGGGACCCGGGTTGGAGCCTGGGACCCCCGAATCGTCAGGCAGGCAGATGGTGGTGGCCACCTGCAGGAGTACCGGTTTAGCGACCGGCGGAACCGTAGGGACCGGGCCAGGGTTGGAACCCGCCGGACCCAAACCGTGGAGTCAACAGCTATTCGGAGCACCAGTAACCACTGAGTTTAGGCAAATTCACTGATTGCAGTCTGCCCACTGGACCCGAACCGAGGGAGTCAACAGCTATTCGGAGCACCAGTAACTACTGAGTTTAGGCAAATTCACTGATTGCAGTCTGGACCTCATGGGTTCATTCTCACCCAAAGTCCCGAAAGAAGGCAAAAGCCCACCGATACCGGGTGAGAGCCACCGCCAAGGGCCAAACATCCGATGGGCCAGCGCCTGCGGGCAACCGAGGGCTCTTCCAGCAGCTAAACGCCGGGGAGCAGGCTACCACTGCCCAGGCAGGGGAGCCAAGAGAAAAGAAACTGCAGGTGCAAGGGAAAGGGACCACCATCAGCCTCACAAGGGACACAAGCAGCCGGCTGCGGGACCCGGCCATACCCGAACTTTGGTTTACCAGTGACTCTGAGTGTGAATTAATAGTGAGTACACCAGTGCCATCCGGGCACGGCACCGCACCGCAGCACGGCACCTTGCACCACGATATCATCGCCCGTCCCACCGGGCCCCGGGACACATCGCCCCTACCAACGGAGGGGCTAACATCCAGGCTCCACCCCCAACACCGTCCCCGGGAGCCCCCTGAACTCTTGTCACAGCGGTGGTGCATCCCGTCACCATGACCCGTGTGTGGCGTCACGACCCATTCAACGACAACGCGGCCCCCAGCTGCAAACCCCATCTTACACCGCCACCCCACAGCCTCCCCTTAACAGAGCGACGTGGCCCCCGGTCCGGAGGCACTCGAGCCACCGACAACCCGAGCCCGGACTTCGAGCGGCTCAGGCCGGCAGAGAGCAGCCGAGCCTTCCCAGAGCGGTACACAAGCACCGTGAGACGCACGTTACACAAGTCTGGAATAGTGGCCTAAAAAAAGGTAAAGAATCCTTGAATTCAATATAGTCATGAGAAGCGTCAATGCAAGTTTGCAAACAAGTGCACAGTGGAAAACTGAAAATGGGTGATTTGGAGCAATGAGATGAAAGTCAATAGAGTAGGCCCTAATGGGTGCAAAAAGAGCTAATGGATAGCAAAATTGAAGGAATTATCAAGTTTGGTGGAGGAAGCCTGATGGTATAGGATTGTTTCACAGTATCATAGCATATTTGACCAGGATTGATGGTGGTCTCAATGCTGAGCTACATGTGAGTATCGCATAAGACGTGTTACTTTGTACACTAGAGTATTATCGGTATTAAAAAGATGACATAGTGTCCCAACTGCACAAAAATGCAAAGCATACATTGAGATTGGTGAAGAAATGGTTTTCTGACAATGAAGTAGAGGTGCTGGATGGCCAATACAGTCCCCAGATCTCAATCCAATCGAGCATATGTGGGTTGAGTTGAAGAAAAAGCTATATACATACCCAAGTGAGTTAACCAGTATGAATCAACATTGGGAAAGTGTACACGAGACCTGGGATTTCAGTTGCGGCATGCTTGAATCTGATTGAGAGCATGCCCAGAAGAATTCAGGGAGTTTTGAAAACCAAAGGTGGATTTACATAGTTGCATAGTTACGTAGGTTGAAAAAAGACTTCATCTAGTTCAACCTTGCTGCAACAATTAAATTTACAACAAGAATATGGATAAATAATCATATGCTAAACAGTTGCAGGTCAAATTTATATATGATTGCCTATAAAATGAAGGTACAAGTTCAAAGTTGTACCTTGTAAGTTTGAAAATTGCAAAATTTTCTACATTTTTTACAAATTTACAATATTTTCCCAAATAAAAGCAAAAATATTCGTTTTACGTTTACCACTATCATGAAGTACAGTATATCACGAAAAAAGAATCTCAGAATCAATGGGATTCATTTAAGCATTCCAGCATTACAAGTTGTCAAACAGACACTGCTCAAAATTGAATAAATTGGCCTGGTCATGAAGGTGATAACAGGCTGCATGATAAGGATTAAGGTGTGACTAAAGGTACCTTTACACTAAAGCTGGGTTCACACATAGCGACAGCGACAACGACGTCGCTGTTACATCACCATTTTCTGTGACGTAACAGTGACCTTGATCGCTGCTTAGCTGTCAAACACAGCGATGCAGCAGCGATCAAAACATCGCTACATGTGCAGAGAGCAGGGAGCCGTGCACACTGCTTAGCGCTGGCTCCCTGCTCTCCTAGCTACAGTACACATCGGGTTAATTACCCGATGTGTACTGCAGCTACATGTGCAGAGAGCAGGGAGCCAGCGCTGGCAGTGTGAGAGCGGCGGAGGCTGGTAACGAAGGTAAATATCGGGTAACCACCTTGGTTACCCGATGGGGTAACCACCTTGGTTACCCGATGTTTACCCTGGTTACAGCTTACCGCAGCTGCCAGATGCCGGCTCCTGCTCCCTGCTCGCTTCATTTCGTCGCTCTCTCGCTGTCACACACAGCGATCTGTGCGTCACAGCGGGAGAGCAACAATAAAAAAACGAACCAGGGCTGTGTGTAACGAGCAGCGATCTCACAGCAGGGGCCAGATCGCTGCCCAGTGTCACACACAGCGAGATCGCTAATGAGGTCACTGCTGCATCACAAAAACCGTGACTCAGCAGCGATCTCAGCAGCGATCTCGCTGTGTGTGAAGCACCCCTAAGCAACATCGCTAGCAACATCGCTGCTGAGGCACAACTTAATAGCGATGTTGCTTAGGGTGACATCCAGCAACAACCTGGCCCCTGATGTGAGGTTGTTGGTTGTTGCTGAATGTCCTGGACCATTTTTTAGTTGTTGCTCTCCGGCTGTGAAGCACACATCGCTGTGTGTGACAGCGACAGAGCAACAACTAAATGTGCAGGCAGCAGGAGCCGGCTTCTGCGGACGCTGGTAACCACGGTAAACAGCGGGTAACCAACAAGCCCTTTCCTTGGTTACCCGATATTTACCTTCGTTACCAGCGTCCGCCGCTCTCAGCTGTCAGTGCCGGCTCCCTGCTCTCTGCACACGTAGCCGGACTACACATCGGGTAATTAACCCGATGTGTACTGTGGCTATGTGTGCAGGGAACAGGGAGCCGGCACTAGCAGTGTGAGAGCGGCGGACGCTGGTAATGAAGGTAAATATCGGGTAACCAAGGGAAGGGCTTCTTGGTTACCCGATGTTTACCTTGGTTACCAGCGTCCGCAGAAGCCGGCTCCCTGCTGCCTGCACACGTAGCAGAGTACACATCGGGTAATTAACCCGATGTGTACTGTGGCTAGGTGTGCAGGGAGCCAAAAGGAAAAAAGAGTATACCCTATGGGGATCACCACAAAAGGCTATGTATAAAAATATATACTTTATTACAAGGGCAAAAAACACATTACAATATTCAAATATTCAAGATATGAAAGTGTACAACACACACTAAGGCGGGCTTTGCACACTACGACATCGCAGCCCGATGCTGCGATGCCGAGTGCGATAGTGCCCGCCCCCGTCGCAGCAGCGATATGTGGTGATAGCTGGCGTAGCGAAAGTTATCGCTACGCCAGCTTCACACACACACTCACCTGCCGTGCGACGTCCCTGTGGCCGGCGACCCGCCTCCTTGTTAAGGGGGCGGGTCGTGCGGCGTCACTGCGACGTCACACGGCAGGCGGCCAATCAGAGCGGAGGGGCGGAGATGAGCAGGATGTAAACATCCTGCCCACCTCCTTCCTTCCGCATATCCTACGGAAGCCGCAGTGAGGCCGGTAGGAGACGTTCCTCGCTCCTGCGACTTCACACACAGCGATGTGTGCAGCCGCAGGAGCGAGGAACAACATCGGACCGTCGCGTCAGCGTAATCATGGATTACGCCGACGCTGCACCGATGATACGATTACGACGCTTTTGCGCTCGTTAATCGTATCATCTAGGCTTTACACACTGCGATGTCGCATGCGATGCCGGAAGTGCGTCATTTTCAATTTGACCCCACCGACATCGCACCTGCGATGTCGCAGTGTGCAAAGTGCCCCTTAGTGTAATTAAAAACATTTAAAAAAGCCAAAAGGCAACATTCTCCACCAAGCCAGAACCCTATATAGCTTAGCAATCAATATATATACCAAGATTAAATTAATTTCTCCCTTAGTCATCCAGAGAGCAATATGAACCAAATATTACAGTCATTACACAAATCCCATAGCCTAACAAATATGTTCAAAATATGGCAAAACAGGATTAGTACACAGACAGTCACAATGTAAAAACCCACAGTTTAGTGATGAGGTAGGTAAGGTTATTCTGAGGGGTGAAAAAGCAGGAGTGCAAATCGCTGGTAAAAAGTAGACAAAAGGTACTAAGCATGACAATTTATAAATAACATCCAGATTTTAGGGTTTATATCGATTGCTGGGTATTAGGAAATCAGATATAAAGTCCTTATAGCACCATCGTTTGCACAGAATAGACTATACAGTTCACCCAGAGTATGGCTAGACTAGCTATGAAGCCAAAAAACAAAAACGCAGTGCTGTGATGGTAAAAAGTGGCTGAAAAATAAATTATCACAGCAGGTTACAGGTTGTGGATATCCACATAGGTGTTTACAGAGATAGAATAGTAGTATTCACACCTGACCTAGGTAGAACAATGAGCAGCATGTATGGCACAACGATTCCCTAACTATGGCTTGTCAGACCTATACTCACTACCTAACCACATGGAACAATGTGGGGCTGGAATGCAGGGAGGATGGGTTCCGGCCGGAACTCTGGGTGAACTGTATAGTCCATTCTGTGCAAACTATGGTGCTATATGGACTTTATATCTGATTTCCTAATACCTAGCAATCGATATAAACCCTAAAATCTGGATGTTATTTATAAATTGTCATGCTTAGTACCTTTTGTCTACTTTTTACCGTAGATTTGCACTCCTGCTTTTTCACCCCTCAGAATAACCTTATCTACCTCATCACTAAACTGTGGGTTTTTACATTGTGACTGTCTGTGTACTAATCCTGTTTTGCCATATTTTGAACATATTTGTTAGGCTATGGGATTTGTGTAATGACTGTAATATTTGGTTCATATTGCTCTCTGGATGACTAAGGGAGAAATTCATTTAACCTTGGTATATATATTGATTGCTAAGCTATAGAGGGTTCTGGCTTGGTGGAGGATGTTGCCTTTTGGCTTTTTTAAATGTTTTTAATTACACTAAGTGTGTGTTGTACACTTTCATATCTTGAATATTTGAATATTGTAATGTGTTTTTTGCCCTTGTAATAAAGTATATATTTTTATACATAGCCTTTTGTGGTGATACCCATAGGGTATACTCTTTTTTCCTTTTGTCTTATACTGCTTTGTATACCGGGAGATCCCACTGGATGGTGCCCTTCCCTCTTCATTGTTCCCTTAGGTGTGCAGGGAGCCAGCGCTAAGCGGTGTGCGCTGGTAACCAAGGTAAATATCGGGTTGGTTACCCGATATTTACCTTAGTTACCAAGCGCAGCATGCTTCCACGTGTAGCGACGCTCCAGCGATCCCTGCCAGGTCAGGTTGCTGGTGGGATCGCTGGAGCGTCGCTTAGTGTGACATCTCACCAGCGACCTCCTAGCAACTTACCAGCGATCCCTATCAGATTGTATCGTTGTTGGGATCGCTGGTAAGTTGTTTAGTGTGACTGGGCCTTAACTCTATTTTCATTAATTATCCTCCAGGCATGCAAAGTTAACATTCTTTGAAATAGACACAATTATATTTTGTTTTCTTCTCTCCCAAACACAATGCTGCAATACTGTTTCATTGTCCAGTATATACTCCTTCACAAGCTCTTTTAAACTGCTGCTCAACAAAGACCAATTCACAATATTCAAATAGTGTGTGTATGTGAATTTGTCTGAATATGGTGGGAAGTAGAGAGACTCATAAAAGGAACCTTCACAACAGACTGTTTGAATATAGTGTAGTGAAAACTGCCAAACAGTAATTAACCTATTATCTACCAATGTGTCCTTTTTTTGGGACGCCTAATCTTTTGCTTTAAATTCATTAAATTAAATTAATTAATCATTAATTAATTCATTTAATTTCTTCATTAAATTCATTAATTTTGCTTAAATTTCATTTTCATTTTTAATTTTTATTTCATTAAAAATCTGTCATTTAATAAAAAAAAAAATGAAAATTTCTAATTTGGCAAGTAATGGGTTAAAAGCAGGTTCCAAAAGAGCAAGATCTGAGCATTAAAAGGACCCTCTTCAACCATCTACACTGACGAGCTAAAGGGTAACAATGTTTTGAACTTTTGACTGTCTGGCTCCATATCTAACCATCCACTACAGCTTTGAACTTGCAAAAATACAACAAAAAGAGGAATTAAATCCTCCAGTAGCAAAGCAATTACAGAAAAATGGCAGAAGATGTAAACTGCCCAGGCCAAATAAAACTAATGCACTACCAGGATGCAGCAAGACCTCCCATAAATGGGGACATCACAGGTGCAAGAGGAGCATATCACTCCAATTGCTTAGCTATTGGAGGATTTAATTCCTCTTTTTGTTGTTGTTGTTTTTTTATATATACATATATATTAGTGTAGGGACCCACAAGAATGAGGATCCGTGATGTGGATTGTGGGCTACTGTACTATGGCCATAATACCAACCAATACCTCATATATTTATATATTCTTTTGCACAGAACATTTGATACAGGATGCAGCCAGGCCTCTTTTTGTTAGGCCTTGCATATTATAGTCACTGTCCCTGTATGGTGCACATATGTAGTACTGGCACAGTCCGCTGGCATCTAATAGGATGGGCGTAACTAATACGCTGCTTGCCAGATACTGTTAACCTGCATGTGTGAACGATGCCCTATGCAAGTCACAAGTGTGAAATTTTACCATCAAGCAATCGATCTCCTCCATCATTGGAAACGGTACAGTGATTTGCTCCTCTTGCACTTGTGATACCTCCATTTATTGGAGGTCTTGCTGCATCCTGGTAGTCCATACATTGTGCCCAGCTTGTGTTTATGGAAACCTGCACCTAATAAATTAAGTGGGCTCTGCTTACTACAACAATGTCAAACTTGTTGATGCTAACTTTGGTTTATGCACATTATGGGGCTCAGAAGGGAGCAAGGAATTTTTTATTTTGGAGCACAGATTTTGCTGGATTTAGTTTTTGAGGGGAGTAGCTGTTAACAATTAACAGACCTGAGTAGAGGCTTGTGTTTTTGTGCGTTAAATTGAATCCTATTTGGTGGTGATTTAGATACAGAACATTTTGAATCAGTCCACATTTATCTTATGGTCCATGCTGAGCACTTGCATCAGGGTTTCCATGTACATCTCCAAAATAGGACAGGTCATTCATTAACAAGGCATCAGAGTTACTCCGCACTTTGTTTGGCATTTGTTCAGTGATGTCCATCTTTTTATGGTGCACAAAACTTTTTATAACCTTACTTTTGCTTATACCTAAAACAAGGTATAGAAAAATGGAGACCACTGCACCACAGGCCAGACAGGGGTTCAAAGTTACTCCCTCTGCCTCACTATAGTGAATTTTCCTTTGAAAATTTTGTCTGAATTATGTTTTTTCAGAGATTTACACCTAATCCCTGGTGTAAGCGATCAGCGTAGAGCAAAGTAACAATTTGAGCCACTCCGTACCACGAAATTTGAGAGGCAGAATGAACAAATCAACAGCAGTTGAAGAAATGGCTTTAATTATTTACTTTTTACACCATTCATCTTGCGGTACAAGTGATTGTGCTGCTTTAATCCTCAGGTCAGTATGATTACAGCAATAACAGGTTTATATAGGTTTTTTTAGGTTTGGCTACTGTCATACTAAAAATGCTTTCTTACAAAATAAAGGTTTTCTTTGTTACTGAATTTTGAAGGCTATACTTTTTTTTAATTTTTATGCTGAGTCATTTAAGGGCTTGTTGTTTGATGGATGAATTAGAGTTTTTATTGGTACTATTTTGGGCCACATAATATTTTTTTATCATTTTCTATTCCACTTTTTGTGAAGCAGAATAATAATAATCATCCCTGGGAGACCGCGAGGTAGTCATAATGGCCTTGGGTCAACACAGCAATGATCGGACCCTAGTGATTACATCCCAGGAGCACTGATTGGAGGCAAGAGGGAGCGTAATCCCTCTCCCAATCCCCTAAGTGCTGCAATCGATATTAATCCTGGCATTTAGGGGGTTGAACAGACAGGGATAGCCTGGGAACTGTCCCTAGCTGGGAAAGCCGGGGCGGCCATCATGGGGACACAACTCCTGTGCCTTCGTGATTGAGGAATTACTGGTATGTCCAAGGTTGGAAAGTACCTGACTTACAGCACATATCAGTATGTCCTAGGTCATGAAGGGGTTAAGATTAGATTTATTAAGATTTTAGATCAACCAAAATTACATAAATTTTTAAATGTCTGCAAACTTATATGTTTGTATGACATATTGAAACTTAATCTATAACTAACTTGCCTAATTTTTTGGATATTTATCAACTGTCATGTCATGAAGATTTTCAGAGGCCAAAAAATAATTTTAAAGATTGGCTTTACTAGTCTGATAATACCAGTCCCCAGCCATTATGTTTTTTTTGTTTTTTTTTTAATTATTTAACCCCTTCACGACCGCGGGCAGTAAAATTACGTCCTATTTTAACGTGACTTAACGACCAGGGACGTAATTTTACTGCCTAAACTTCATTTGATTGCCGTGGCCATAGCAACGGCTTTCAAATGATGTCCCCTGCTGTTTCTTACAGCAGGGGACCTTTGCTTGACCCCAGGGGGGGCGGCATCGCCACCCCCTATCGACGATCGATGTGATTGGCTGTTCAAATCTGAACCGCCAACCACATCGATCGCACTAATTTCGGCAAAAATAATGCCCGAATTAGTGCGATCCTGTGAGATCCAGCTATGAGATGCCGCAGCTGCAGCAGAATATCATAGGTGGACCTCAAACATGCCGCCCCAGCCCCTGCAGCACTGATTGGAGCGATCGTGCTATGACGCGCAATCGCTCCAATCAGTGTGCAGTGGGGCGGTCTGATCTGCCGGTGGCCGCCCTCCCCAGGCCTGTGCTGGCCTGTGAGCCCTCCCCCAGCATGTCTGCAGCGTGGAGTGGCTGGTACTTTTGGTACCACGCCACCGCTGCTGCTGCCGCCGCCGCCTCTGATGTCACCGCCGCTGCAGCTCTAATGGTAACTAATCCGCTCCCTGCGCGCTCCCGTGAAGGCCCCTGCGCGCTCCCGTGAAGGCCCCTGCCCGTGCCCCCCCCGATCTGCCCCCCTACGCCCCGATCTGCCCCCCGGCATCCCGATCTGTTACCACCACCGCTGCTGCTGCCGCCGCCGTAGCTGAGGTCACCGCTGCTGCACGTGAGTACTGTGCTCACTTTGCAGCCCGTGCGCGCTCCCGTGGTGCCCCTGCGCGCTGCCGTGATAGCCCCTGCCGTGCCCCCCCCCGCGATCTGCTCCCCCCAACCACCCCCCCCCGACATCCCGATTCCCGATCCGCTCCCCCCGTGATCTGACTGCCTCCCCCATTATCTCTATTCTGCCTCTGCAGCTCCCTCTCCGGTCTCCCCCTCTGCTCTCCCCCTCCCCCTCTGCTTTCCCCCCCTCTGCTCTCAACCCCCCCTCTGCTCTCCCCCCCCCCCTCTCCCCCTCTGCTCTCCCCCGACGTCCTCTTACCTGTCTTCACCAGCCTGATCACATCTGCGTCCATCGCTGGGTCCTTCCTGGGCATTCTGCTGATCTGCCTGCTGCTCCTGTAAAGCTGTCCATCTCTCTGCCATCTGTTCCTCTGCAGCTCTTCTGGTCAGTGATCCTCCTGCTAGTCCTCTGGGCACTGTGCGTATAACTTTTTTTTTTTTTCCGTATCCCCTGTCCATTTTTACACCTCATCCGTCCGTGCGTCCCGCCAAGTGCTGATCAGGGATGCAGATAACGGATCGGCATCCCTGCTCAATTTTTGGCGTGACTTTTTTTCCGTATCCCCGACGCTTTTTGTATCGCATCCGTCCGTGCATCCCGCCAAGCGCTGATCAGGGATGCAGATAACGGATCGGCATCCCTGCTCAATTTTTGGCGTGACTTTTTTTTCCGTATCCCCGACGATTTTTGTATCGCATCCGTCCGTGCGTCTCGCCGAGCGCTGATCAGGGATGCAGATAACGGATCAGCATCCCTGCTCAATTTTTGGCGTGACTTTTTTTTCCGTATCCCCGACGCTTTTTGTATCCCATCCGTCCGTGCGTCGCGTCAAGCGCTGATCAGGGATGCACATAACGGATCGGCATCCATGGTCAATTTTTGGCGTGACTTTTTTTTCCGTATTCACGACGCTTTTTGTATCACATCCGTCCGTGCGTCCCGCCGAGCGCTGATTAGGGATGCAGATAACGGATCGGCATCCCTGCTCAATTTTTGGCGTGACTTTTTTCCGTATTTGCGACGCTTTTTGTATCGCATCCGTCCGTGCATCCCGCCAAGCGCTGATCAGGGATGCACATAACGTATCTGCATCCATGGTCAATTTTTGGCGTGACTTTTTTTTTACGTATCCCCGACGCTTTTTTTTATTGCATCCGACCGTGCGTCCTGCAGCGGCCGATCAGTGCACTGCGTCTGTGCGTTTGAAAAGTCAAATGGCGCTCCTTCTCTTCTGAGCCCCGCCATGCGCTCAAACAATTACTTTCCACCACATGTGAGGTATCGTCGTACTCAGGAGAAAATGCACAATACATTTTATGGTGCATTTTTTCCTGATAGCCTTGTGAAAAAAAAGCTACCTAGTTGAAGCAACCGTTTTGTGGTAAAAAAAATTTTTTTTCTTTTCACGGCTCAACGCTATAAACGTCTGTGAAGCCCCCAGGTGTTCAAAGTGCTCACCAAACATCTAGAAAAATTATTTGAGGGCTCTAGTTTCCAAAATGGGGTCACTTGTGGGGGAGCTCCATTGTTTAGGCACCTCGGGGGGTCTTCAAACCCGACATGGCGTCCGCTAACAGGTGCAGCTAATTTTGCACTCAAAAATTCAAATGGCGCTCCTTGCCTTCCGAGCACTGCTGTGTGTCCAAACATTTGATTTCCACCACATATGAGGTATCTGCGTACTCAGGAGAAAATGCACAATACATTTTATGGTGCATTTTTTCCTGTTACCCTTGTGAAAAAAAAAGCTACCTAGTTGAAGCAACCGTTTTGTGGTAAAAAAATTTTTTTTTTCTTTTCACGGCCCAACGCTATAAACTTTTGTGAAGCCCCCAGGGGTTCAAAGTGCTCACCAAACATCTAGAAAAATTATTTGAGGGCTCTAGTTTCCAAAATGGGGTCACTTGTGGGGGAGCTCCATTGGTTAGGCACCTCAGGGGGTCTTCAAACCCGACATGGCGTCCGCTAATGAGTGCAGCTAATTTTACGTTCAAAAATTCAAATGGCGCTCCTTCCCTTCCGAGCTCTGCCGTGCGCCCAAACAATTGATTTTTACCACATATGGGGTATCAGCGTACTCAGGAGAACATGCACAATAAATTGTAGGGTGCACTTTCTCTTTTCTCCCTTGTAAAAATGAAAATTTTATGGCTAAAGTAACATTTTTGTGTTAAAAAGTAAAATTTTCATTTTTTCCTTCCACATTGCTTTGGTTCCTGTGAAGCACCTAAAGGGTTAATAAACTTATTGGATGTGGTTTTGAGCAGTGTGAGGGGTGTAGTTTTTAGAATGGGGTCACTTTTGGGTATTTTCTGTCACCTAGGCCTCTCAAAGTCACCTCAAATGTAATGTGGTCCCTAAAAAAAATTATTTTGTAAATTTTGTTGGAAAAATGAGAATTTGCTGATGACCTTTGACCCCTTCTAACTTCCTAATGGAAAAAAAATTTGTTTCGAAAATTGCGCTGATGTAAAGTAGACAAGTGGGAAATGTTATTTAGTAACTATTTTGTGTGACATATCTCTCAGATTTATGGGCATAAATTTTCAAAGTTTGAAAATTGCGAAATTTTCAAAATTTTCGCCAAATTTCCTAAATTTTCACAAATAAACGCAAAACATATCGGCCTAAATTTACCACTGACATGAAGTACAATATGTCACGAAAAAACAATCTCAGAATCGCCAGGATCCGTTGAAGCGTTCCAGAGTTATAACCTGTCAAAGTGACACTGGTCAGAATTGCAAAAAATGGCCCGGTCATTAGGGTGTTTTAGTGGCCGGGGGTGAAGGGGTTAAATAAATAATTAAAAAAAAACATTGTTGCATCCCCTCTATTTTTGATAACCAGCCAAGGTAAAGCTGATAGCTGAAGGTTGCAGCCCACAAATTGTCTGTTTTACCTGGGCTGGTTATCAAAAACAGAGGAAACCCCCACCTATTTTTTATCTATTTATTCTACATTTGTTTGCAGGGCAATTATCCTGCTCTTTCACATATTTTGCGTCCTTTTGCAGCCCCCTAGCGCTTACTACGACCAATTCACAGCAATTCTACACCATCAAAGTTTAGTTCTCTGTTGACTTATATGGGATTTGGGGTCCAAGGTCAAGTCCAGGTCAAGTCCAGGTCTTGAACCGAGCTTTTAGGCTAGCGCCACACATCCGTGCTGCCGGCACGTGTTTGTCATTTTTTACACGTACCGGCGGCACAGAGACACGTTAACCAATGCTACCCTATTGTAGCAGGCACACACACGTAAAACCACACGGAACGTGTGTCCGTGTGCGTTTGTACGTGTGTGCGTTTTTCAAAGCGCTGACATGTCCGTTTTTTCACCGGCAGCACGGGTGTCACACGGCCCGCACCCGTACCACACGGGTGTAGTGTGGATGCGGTCCCGTGTGACACGCGCCGGAGAAAACACACATGTCAGTGAAAAAAAAAAAAAACATTAACTCACCTTCTCCAGCCCTCCTGTCTCTGCCGATGCTGCCTCTTGCTGCCGACCGCCGCTCATTATTCTCATTGAATATTCACTTCACTGCCTGGCAGCAGCAGCAGCGGGGAGACGGGAGGGCTGGAGACCGAGGATCAGCACCATGGACAGCAGCGCGGACAGCAGGAAGGACCAGGTGAGTATAATAATTACCGGTTCTACGTGTGCTATCGCGGATAGCACACGTAGAACACACGTGTCCTGCACGTACCAGAGACACGTACTTACCTGCACGCAACACGCAGGGAAAATACGTGTCTCTCGGCACGTGCGTGAATTTCACGTGAGTGTGGCAGAAGCCTTAAGTAAAGTCACATAAGTCCACTCATCCCTAATCTTTTATAGCCACCCTGTACATTAAATATAAAATTCTCAGTAGACAACTGTATTCTGCGATGTGCTCTATATTTCCATGGTGCTCATTCTGTCTTGTCAAAAAAAAGAGTGAGAAAATTTCATATCATAGATTTTAAAACTGAAAATTTTAATTAAGCATCTACCTTTGAATTCTGTGATAAATAATTGACTTGTTCATATTAAAGATTGAATAAGGTTCATGTACATTTTGTTTTTTAAGATTGACTGTTTTATGTTGTGCTAGAAATTTTGCCCACTATAACCTCCTTGTGTTTGGGGAAGACAATAACACCCTGAGACAGAATACTTGCGCTTCTGAATCTTATAAGGATAACATTCTCATTAAGGGAACTATACAGTAAGTTGATTTTGGAGAAATATAAAACACATGCCATATAGAAAAATGCAGCACTGAGGCCAGAACTGAATAGTGAAAGGAATGGAGAGAGCCCATGGCCAATGAACAATAAAACTATAGTAGATTGCATGTATTTTAAAATTCATAAATCAATTTTATTTTTTTTAACTGGAATTTTTCGTTGAAGTTATAAATGTAGGATTTTTATCCACAGTTGAATACATTTACATAGGAATATAGGACAGGGTTCTGTTTTTATATCAGTATAAAAAATATTGAGCTTACTTGCTAAAGTCTTCATTTTCTGACTTTTTTCTTGTTGATTGCACAATGTTTTACGTATATCTTCTGCACATTTACAGTTTTATGGATTAGGTAAATAAACCCAATATCACTGGACACCTGGCATCATCTCCGTGTGTCATAAGAACATAATGCACACATCAGACACAGCACCAAGTAAAGAGCATATAACAAATACTTCAGACAAGCACAGCACAGACATCAGACACTTCACACAAGTACAGCTCCCATATCAGACACAGTACACAAGCACAGAACATACATCTGTGCCGCCCCCGCATCAGCAGCTGGGTTGCTCGGATCCGGATCCGCGGCGGCTTGAGGGACAGCCGGACCCGGGGGTCGTGCGGCTACTCCAATTGAGGGGATATTTACAGGGGATGGTGTGTTTACAATTCGTGACACCACCCGTGGTGTATGGTAAGGTGGAGTACCACTGCTGCAGCTGGGGAGCACCCGGTGGCGATGGAGTGGGCAGCCAGGTGTTTAAACCCTCCACGTGTAGGGAGGAATGCCCTGTGACTCGGTAAAGGTGACTGGGATGTGCCGTTGGGGAAGTAAGGGTCACTTGCCTACTCAGTCCAATGATGCTGACACCGACACCATAGTTAGGCAAAGTTCTGGACACCGCTGCCACTGAGGGGGAGCACGTTTGGGTCCCGTTTCTGCTGGTGTTGCCTGCTGATCTGTAACCTTTTCCTTGGCACCTTGTTCTCTTCTTAGTTGGCCCCTATAGCTTGAAACTAGTCGGGTCCCGCTCCCCATTGTGGCTTAGAATTTCCTGGACCATTTTAGTGGAAAGTCCTATCCCCCTCGTTGAGTTAGTACCCCGATTTTGGAGAGCGGATCTTGAAGGATTCGTTCTCGTCGGGTGAATTGTCAGGTTGCCTGAAGCTACTCCCTGACCTAGGGTCCACGTACCCCGTCATGCCCTGGTCCCAGCCCGATGATGGTACAAGGCCACCGGCTGTCCTCCCCAACAATGCCGTGACCCTTTTCACAATCCCCTGCGAACGGGGGTCCAGCTCCTACCAGGCCCAGACCAACGTCTGCCACCTAGTACTTCCATGGAGCCCAGCTCCTGACCTTCTCTCTTCTTCACTTCCAACACTATACTGGCCTACTCCTGACACTCCTGACCTCACCTTAACCAACCCCCCAAGTGGGTGACTCTATTCCACTCAGGCCGTCGAATGGTGTGTCTGGTGGGTGTGGTGCAGAGTGTTCCTAGGATTTTGATTAGCTGGTTTTGGCAACACCATTAGTTAGGGACCCGTAACCAAGGAGAAGGTGGATATTCCACAGAAGGGCAGATTGCACAATACCCTTTGAATACCTAAAAGGCTAGGGCGTCACACATCAAAAACACAACACAAGCACAACGCACAGTATAGACACATTAAATGAGCACAGTATACACATCAGACATGTCAAAGAAGCACAGTGTTCACCAGACACAGCACACAAGCACAGCACATATGTCGCGGGCGGAGGAGGGTTCGTCACGCTCTCCCACTGCTCGGGTCCCGCTGTCGCTGCGGCTGCTGCGGCCTGCTGCTGCTGCTGCTCGGTGGCTCGAGCGATGGGCCGGATCCCGGGGACTCGAGCGGCGCTCCTCGCCCGTGAGTGAAAGGGGATTGGGTTTTGGGATAGTTTATTGTCCGTGACGCCACCCACGGTTGTGGTGATTAAGTGGACACCACCGCTGCTCTGTCTGGGGAGCCCGGGAGTGATGGTATGGAGCAGCCAGTTGTTGATTTGCCCCTCCGTGGGTAGGGGTTTTGGTGATCCCGGGGCCCAGTGATGGGGTTGGTATGGTGGACAGGCGGGTATGGGGCCTGTGGAGGTGCAGGGGTGCAGGGGCAGCGCTGTGCCGCACGGCACGGAGGTACTCACTCAGCCAGTAAACACGACACAGTTCTCGGTAAACAAACGGCTGGTTGGACGGGTCCCTCGGACGGTTACGGTGCTGCTGTTCCCTGCAGTTAGCGGTGACGGTCTCTTCCCTGCACCTATGTAAAGTCTTTTTGGTAGCGATGGGTTCCCACCGGTTACCCGCTCCCCAACCTGGACATGAACCGGAGGAACCTCTCTCTTGCCCGCAGGCGCTGGCCCTGGGAAACTGGTGCCTTGGCGGTGGCGGTGTCTCCCCTTAACGGTCAGACTGTTGCCTTCAATCGGGACTTGGTTGTTAGGAGACAGAGGTCCCCTTCACTGACGGATTTGGCAAATTATGGCGACTCCTAGCCTTGCCGGGATCCGAAAGGCCCCTGCCCTGGTGCTGACTGTTCTTCGTATACTGCTCCGGTACCGCCGGGTCACCACCCGTCCGCGGTCCTTCCAGCAACCTCCAAGCAGTCCCCCTGCAGACTATCACCGCCGTCTGACTGACCTTGCTGTCTCAGTCCGGGGCACACACCCGGACCAACTTCAGGCTTGCTTAACTGTCACTTTCTGTCGCCACTCTTACTGTCCTCATTTACCACTTCCTTCTACTTCCTCCTCCTAAACTGCACTGCCTGGTTCTCCCGCCTCCAGGGCTGTGAACTCCTCGGTGGGTGGAGCCAACTGCCTGGCCCACCCCCTGGTGTGGACATCAGCCCCTGGAGGAAGGCAACAAGGATTTTAGGTTAGCCTAGATGTACATGCCGGGAATGTGGGGTGCATGTGATGTTGTGACCTGTGACCCCTGGCTTGCCCAGGGCGTCACACATACATCAAACATGTCACACATGTACATATCAGACACATCACACCTTTACAGTGTACACATCAGACACATCACACAATCACAGTGTACTCATCAGACACATCACACACACACAAAACACACATCAAACAAGACACAGAAATATAACAGACACAACACAATCATAGCACACAATTCAGACACATGACTCAATCAGTGCTAATATCAGACAAGACACACAAGCAAAGTGCACACATCAAACTAATCACATAGGCACAGGGCACACATCACACATGTTACACAAGCCCAACGCACATATTAGGCATATTGAGCAAGCACATCGCTCATCACACACAACACACAAGCAAAGTGCACACATAAGACTAGCAAGCAAGCACAGCACTCACATGCATAGCACACACATCAGACATATCAAACAAGCACAGCACTCATCACATACAATACACAAGCACAATGCACACATCAGACAGGTTACACAAGCACAGTGCACACATCATATATATCAAACAAGCACCGCGCTCATCAAACACAAGCACACACATCAGACATATCAAGCCAGTACATTGCTCAATACACACTACACACAAGCATATTGCACATATCAGACAATCAAGCAAGCACAGCGTTCACCACACACAGTACACAAGAACAGCACACACAAGCACAGTGCACACATCAGACATATCAAACAAGCACATCGCTCACCACACACTGGATACAAGAACAGCACACAAATCACACATGTCAAACAAGCACAGGGCTCACCCAGACAGCACACAAGCACAGTGCACATATCAGAAATATCAATAAGTGCAAGTCAAAACAATCACTGATCTCGGGGAGACCAGTCAGAGAAAACACTGCCGACAGCCAGCGAGGGCGCTCAACATAGTGAAATCCTAGGTACATTGACCCCTGGGAAATATTTAAATCAAAAAAGTCCGTGGAGCCTCTGTTAGGAGTCTCAACACAGAAACCATCCAGATATCCCTCCGGGAAGAACCCAGCCAAGGAGTGGCTCTTTTTAGGAGACCACCATAACCACCATATTAAGGGGCCCTTTTAGTCAATATCCAACTTTTTGACAAGTTTAAAGATATGACAAGGGAAATACCGAGGCCAGAGCCACTCCTTGATAGAGTTGAGTGATGTTTGAGGTTCGAGGTTTGCCAATTTCATGTTCGAGTGATTTAGGGGGGGTGCTCGAGATTGAACTCGAACTCAAGCTTTTTGCTAAAAGCTCGACAGTTCGAGTTATGTTTGAGAACAGTTCTATCACCATAAACGTGGCTTTTCACAGTAAGGCTATGTGCACACGTTGCATATCTGCATGCGTCCTGTGTCCCCAGCACAATCCCTCTCCCTTTCCTACTCACCGATCATGGGCGCCTCGCTCCACGTCTGTCACAAATCTGTGGTGTCTTTTCCTCTTTAGAAAATGGCTGCCGCTTCATTAGTCAATTAGTTATTCCGTGCTTTCCCCACCCACCGGCACCCATGATTGGTTGCAGTCAGACACATCCCCAAGCTGAGTGACAGGTGTCTCACTGCAACCAATCACAGCCGCCGGTGGGCAGGTCTATATCGTGCAGTAAAATAAATAAATAATGGGGAAAAAAAAAATGCAGTTCCCCCCATATTTGATACCAGCCAGGATAAAGCCACACGTCTGAAGGCTGGTATTGTCAGGATGGAGAGCGCCACAGTATCGGGAGCCCACCACCCTAACAATATCACCCAGCAACCACCCAGAATTGCCGCATCCATTAAATGCGACAGTCCCAGGACTCCACCCAGCTCATCCCGAATTGCCCTGGTGCGGTGGCAATCGAGGTAATAATGAGTTAATCATGCCAGGCGTCTCCCCGAGATACCGTCCATGATTAAACTGAAAGTAAATAAACACACACAGCGAAAAATCCTTTATTTGGAATAAAAGACAAAAAACACCCTGTTTCACCCCTTTATTAATCCCCAAATATCCCTCCAGGTCCGACGTAATCCATACGACACTGTCAGCTCTGCTACAGAACACGAGTGCTCTGTATCAGCTCCATGTAGCAATGAAGTGAATTGCGCGGTCAGCAGAGACTTCAGCAATGCAGAAATCAAGATTACCAAATGTGCCTATCTTTATCAATAAAGTCAGTAGCTCAGTAGATAGAGCGCTCGCCCCGCGAGTTCTAATCCCGGTCCCGGTAAAGAATTCAATTTTTTGTTTTTTATTTTTAATTTTAAAATATAATGATTAGATATTTATAATTATAATTTAATTTAATTATGCACTGAGGGGAGGAGCCGGACATCAGCTGTGAGCCGCTGGACACACCTCTAAAATCGGAGCAGTTCACGGAATGAAGCAGCATTGCTCTCCCCTCGCTATCTCTCTCCCTCTACCTCTCTCTCTCCCTCTCTTTTTCTCTCTTTCTCTCTCTCCTTTCTCTCCTCTCTCTCTTTTTCTCTGTCTCTCTCTTTTTCTCAGTCTCTTTTTCTCTTTTTTTCTCTCTCTCTTTCCTCTCTCCTCTCTCTTCTCCCTCTCTCTTCTCTCTCTCTCCTTCCCTCTCTCCTCTCTCTCTTTCTCTCTTTCTCTCTGTCTCTCTTTTTCTCTTTCTTTTTCTCATTCTCTCTTTTTCCCCCTCTCTCTCTCTTTCTCTCTCTTTCTCTCTCTCGCTCTCTCTCCTCTCTCCTCTCTCTTCTCTCTCTTCTCTCTCTACTCTCTCACTCCTCTCTCTCTTCTTTCCTCTTCTCGCTCTCTTCTCTCCTCTCTCTCTCCTCTCTCTCTTCTTTCCTCTTCTCGCTCTCTTCTCTCCTCTCTCTCTTTCTCTCTCTCTCCTTTCTCCTCTCTCTCTTTTCTCTATCTTCTTTCTCTCTCTCTTTCTCAGACCTGGCGATGATCAGCTGATGCGGTGACCTGACGGAATCAGCTGACACTATAAGTCGAGCGGTGAAGCCGGCTTTTTACTGCCCAGCCGGATAAACTATCAGCGGATGCTGTCGGACAGGAGTCTGCACTGAAGTGTGTAGTTTGTTGGGGGTTTTTTGCACTGATGCCTCAGCTGATTGTATAAAAGCCGTTTATACAATCAGCTGCTCTGTTATGTGATTCAGGCCTACCCTTGAAACCAGGGGTTCCAGGAAGTCACTTGAGCACCGTTCCGGAGGGGGACTCTGTCGCTGACCCCGCCGGTCTTCTCATTTCTGTTTGCTGTCATTGCAAGCGAGCCGGACATTATGCCAGAGGATGTCCAGTGAGTGTCCCAAACCAGGGAGTCTGGACCAGCCGTCTGGAAACACCAACAGCCAAGAAAGAATAATTGTCAATGTTTTTCGTATACAGAATGTTTTCTAATTGCTGATATTTGCTTGCCTTGAAATGTTTTGATGACCTGTGACCGGTATTGTTGAAAATGTTTGAAACGTTTTGATATTATTGCTGCCTCCCATAAAGAGAAGGATGTTTTCTTGTTAACCTGTTGCATGCATATAAACATTGCGGTGTTAACTGTGTTTTGTTGCAGCCCGGGTGTGCTGCCATTTTCTGTGGTGGAATGTGGCGCCCCTGAGTCTCTGGTCGCCACAGGGTACTGCACCTCAGTTAAAGTGCAGTATCCATCTCAGGTAAGGGGGGGTGGGTTAATCACCGGTGTTCCACATTCACACATTACATAAAGTTTAGAAGCCTTCTCACAGGAGGATGGCTCAGGGTAGATAGGGGGGTGGCCATCACGATGCATGGGACTTCCCCAGTCACTGACGCCAGCCACCAGGGGGGTTTCACTTGGGGGTAGAAGTAGGCGCAACACACTCACATGAGACAGACGAGTCAGGACCATAGTTCTGACAAGACACTTCTGGAACTCTTGGACTTTACTAGACCTGGGGCTTTGAGCGGGAGCTCAGCTCGGGTTCCTAACTGCTGAGGGGGACATCCAAGGAAAAGGACACTCTCTCTTGCTCTCTTCAAACACTGGTGGTGGCCGCTCACTTGCTTGGGATTGACCGGAGCCCACGACGGCAAAGACCAGCACCTGGGTGTAGCTTTAAATCAGTGAGTAAAAGAACCTGGAACTGCAGTTGCTGACTCAGTCTTTGATTATCTACGCCATCGCCCCGTATTGTGGCGCTCCCAGGGGACTGCCAAACCCTTCGTCATCCACCCGGGGCCCACTCCGCCTGTGGGGAGCTACACCATCCCGGCTGCCATAACACCCACCCCGGTGAGGAATTCTGCAGCAGCGGCTAATCTCTGGCCGCATACCCCAGGTGGCATCACGACAAACTCTCCCAATCACCCCGCTTCCCCTTCATTTACTGCACACCTCGGGGCAACGTAATTAGGCAAGGCCACCCGTGACATTACCTAACCCAACCAGCAACAGCCCGGCAAAGAGTAGGTTAACCACCTGCCCAATAGGGCGCTACACACATATTAGACATGTAACACAAGCCAAGCACACACATCAGATATGTCACAGAAATGCAGCATTCAATAGACACAGCACACAAACATATCACACAATCAAAAAAGCACAGCAAACATATCACATGAGACCAGAAAATGCACTGAACATATTCATCAGACAAGCAAAAATACATATACCATGTGTATAAAGATCACTGCAAAAACTTCATTACAAGAAGTCAGTCACACACTTAGGCACACAAACCATTTCCAGTACTCATCAACAAGAGGTTCAATTCAGTAAATACAAAGCTCATGGCTGACATTTTAAGCCTTACCAATTACTGCTGCTAATCTATGATCCCTCCCCCATTAAAACAGCGCTCCAACCTTGTGTTTGCTTTCCAGAGCCATATAAACAGTTCACTGCACTTTTCTAGTTTGGACGAGCTACCCCACCTTTGAGCCCTTGTGAAGCTGCACCACATTTTCAGGGTAGATTTCCACCCCTGTGAAGTTCCATCACAAGTGCTCTGTAAGTCTATGAGAGCTTATAATTATTTGTGACCTCTAGTGCATTCCGTGAAACACTGGAGCTGCTGGCAGATCACAAAATGCCTGACACTGACGAGAGCATTTGTGAGAACAGATCAAGATGCCGCAAGGTGAGTTTAACACAGAGGAGTAGGCAACTTAGATTTAAAGCAATACTGCAGCGATGAAATAAAAAAAATATGCTAGAGTGGTGTTTTAACAAAGAAAATTAGAGCAAATTGTATACCCATAGCAAAATATTCTCATATTCTTAATGTAACACCTTTATTCGGAGTATGGTGCACAGAGACTGATGCAATTAGGAGTAAACTGGGTTTCACTGTAACAGACATTAATCCCTCTTTTGCTGCATTGCCTTGAACTACAACTGCCAGAAACATTTCCTCTTCTTTGCAACCTGGAAGAGTAGTAGCAGCAAAGAAAAGGACTGACTGTCTGAGCAAGCTGCAGAAGTAGGGAGGAGCTAATTGCACTGGAAGATATGTGGGCTGTTGTCCATTAAGTGAGCACAATAGGGACCAAGGAGAGGAGAACATAGTGAGTGCTGACAGCTCTGTAGCTCAGTAAGAGAGCAGAACAGTGAACCCTATTGCTACACCACACCGGCAGACCAGCCAGGTCACCAGCAGTTGCCCACTGCAACCTGGCTTACCTCAAAAGAGGATTTTGCAATCCATTACTTATGTCTCCAGGCTTGTGGAACCTGCTGCTCTAAGCTGGATATCAATGTGAGCTCAGACTGCAAATTAAGGGATGAGCAGCTACTGTTGGTACTTGTGGTTCCACGAACCATGAATTCATAATTGGACCATAAATTAGGGGGATTTGGCTCTTATTTGGTTATTATGTGCATCATTAGTTCCAGGGGGGAACACTATTCTCCTTAAGGAGACTTTGCAAGCCAGTCTGGCTGCCAGGTAAGGGGACTTATAGCTGCAATGCCCCTCTGGGAAATATTCAAATTGTCTCTCCAGTAAAGGAGACAAACTCTAGCACAGCGCCACCTATTGGAAGTAGCGATCCTAAAAGTCACAAGTGGATTTTCAACAATCCTTTGAAATATGACTCAGGATATATAAGCCAGATCAGAATCCCAATTTGCAGACACGGTGTTTCTGCAAATTGGGATTCTGATCTGGCTTATATATCCTGAGTCATATCTCATTAGTTCCAGTAAGCGCCAACATCTGCAGCAACCGGGTCCAAAAAATTGTACTGTCATACTTGCATTGCTGTAGCCAGTTATGGGTTAAGTGTTATTAGTTAGGAGTGTGTCTGTTGTCATTTTAAGGCTGAGGCCAAATGGGGTTATGAGCAAGTCCTCGCATGTCACTCGGTTCACGCTCACAGCGGGAGCTGAGTGTTATGCGAGGGTTATGCGACTGTGGTCCGATCGTGCAATCAGACGACAGCTGCAGAAGGGGGGGGCGCTGCAGAGGGGAGGGCCAGCGCTGTGGAGGGGAGGGATTTATCTCCCTATCTCCTTCGTTGCCGGCAGATGCGAGAATCGCACTGCTCTCGCGTTACACCGGTGTAACGTGAGAGCAATGCGATGTTTCTCTCGCCCCATGGACTTGTATGGGTGCAAGTGGAACAAGATCGCATTACACCCGCAGCATGCTGCGACTGTTTTCTCGGTCCAATTAGGGCTGAGAAAATAATCGCTCATGGGAGCCCCATAGAGTAATATTGGTCCAAGTGAAATGCGATTTTTTATTACATTCCACTTGCACCGTTTTTCTTGCCGTGTGTCCTAGGCCTAAGGGAAAGTGTCATCCTTAACATCCAGGTCTGCTGCAAAGCACATCCTAAACTTTTATTAAAATATCATATCTTTTAGATTAATGCAGCATTATTTGTTCTACTGTTCCTTATTTTCCCCTTGCATGTTTTGGTATTATTCCACCTGTAAATAGACCTATTAAGTTGTACCAATTATATCTTGTGCATATGTATGGAGTCTGCACTTTTAACACAGCTCCAGCACTGAAGTGCTTGCTCTCCATGATGCCCAGATCCTTACCTACAGTAACCACATATTTAAAATGCAAGAGGGTCAAAATGTCAAAACATGTTGCTATTAGCTCTTTGCAATAAAAAAAACATTTTGCATCACAAGTAGAGAATGCAGTGAATTTCTATTTGATTTATGTACAAGTTGTGGATACGGCGTTTCCCAAGTTGACCACTGGCAGAATAGGAAAACCGGCTTCCCATAGAACTCTTAGCAATATTTGGATGGAGGCACTGTGCCATATTGAGGTGAAAACTACCAGACACCTGCCTAATGAACTATAGTTTATAAATATATTCTGGTATTATGTATAGAGATGAGCAGGCTCATTGACGTTTGGGTTCTGCAAGGTCAGACTGCTCTGAACATGGATCTGAACTTGACCTGAGACTCATTGGAAGTCACTGATTGGGCACTTTGGCTCTCTGTCCACATACAGCCAGCCATAAACAAAAGACTTCCAAGAGCGGGAGGGCGGGATTTTCCTTTTTTTTTTTCTATGGAGACAAAAAAGCCATGTGAGTCATTCAAACACTGCAAGAGGCTCACATTGGGCTGAACATCGAGTATATCCAAGCACAGACATGCTCGCTTGAGTGCTCAGCATACGTAAAGCGAGATGAGCGAACCTGAGGTTCGACGTTCGGGTTTGGAAACTGACTTCCAAAAAAAAAAGTTTGGATGCAAAGTTCGATTGAGTTAGGAATGCAAACCACTCAAAAGAGCACTAGTGTGCTTGGGTATGAGTGATGCTCATCCTAGTGCGAGCTGCTTCCAGTGTTTGAACAGTGCGCACTAGGGGTAAAATCAGCATAATCGGATGTAGTGTGCACACACAAAAAAAAATTGAAAAACCTCACTCCCCGAAAGTGTTCTGTTATGGCTGGCAGCATTTGGGTGGACTGCCCAATTACAGACTTCCAAAGAGGTTCGGATCAATTCGGGGTCATAAACAAAACTTTTTAAAGGTGCCTGCCGAACTGAACTTCCAAAGGTTTGCTCATGTCTACACCTGAAATCCAAACTCGTACGCTAATCGTTTAGTAAAGTCTGTGTTCGGTACAAACACCGAACTTTAAAATTCAGGTTCGCTCATCTCTAATTATGAGTAATAGTATTAATCATTTCTTTTAATGACTGCTTACACAACTTTGATGTTTAATACAAGCTTTAGTTTCTCGAAAATAATGTAGCTATTATACTGGAAAATTTGTGAGGTTTTCATAGAGGCAGCCTTTTTACTTTATCTTTCTATTCTTTATTCATTTAATAAGATTAATGCTTTAATGGCTGAATTTTCATGTATCAAAGGGAAAGAAGATATTTTCACTACAATCTATTTTCTACTACTGGAATTATCTACACAAAAAGAGCAAAGGAAATAACTCAGGAGTAATGTAGTGATATAAATCTGTTGTACTTACTGTGTTAACATTTGTTGGCTGGAAACACAGATGACTTCAAAATGTAAAGTCCACTGGGGATTGTACCAGAAGCAAATGTCTACCCTCGCATCATTTTTTCCAGACATATAATTCAATGAAGTGATTTCTTCTGGCAAAAAATAATCTTGCAGGCATGTGTGCAATAGATGAAAGTTCTCGTCTTTTCGTCTCTTGCCTGAGCTGACTCCATGTTAATATAATTCCTCCCACATCATTTTTGTGGAATGAAGTTTGGTGCTGGAGTGCAAAGTCTCTGCACAGGTGTCTCTTTCTGCAAAAGTGCAACAATCCTTTAGAGTTTGTAATGTCTAGAAAGCCAAGTAGACCGTTTTATAAGGGGGATGGGATTTTCATAAGAGTGAAGTTATTTCAGATTAAACAATGATACGATGTGAACATAGAAATAGCAACATTTTACTAGAATCAAACATGGTGTGATATGGTTATTAGAAAGAAAGCTAACTACTCGGAAAGCCTATGATATCATTTTAAAGAATAAGTGCCATCAATGCCATAATATGGAGATATTCTTCCTTAAAAGTATTGATTTTTACATAAATACAATACGGCACCACCAAGGCTGGTCTTTCGCCCATAGAGTGTCTTGTTATACATTTATATTATTGATGCTCTTTCTCTTTAATCTGCCCAAAAAATACAATCATACAGTGTACAGATAACTGTACTCTGCAGTGCCAAGAAACATTAGCAAAAGCTTCCCAAATAACACTAACAATAAGTTTCAAAAGAAAACTCTCTGATCTCAAGGACACCATCTTTCTAACAAGTCTTTTTGTGAAATGTCTTATTACTCCCTCCTAAAGTTTCATCAATCAACTGTGAGAGGTATTATTGAATAGTGGAAGGAAACACAGAAATTCAGTAAAGATGAACAAATCTTTTAAAATTCAAATTTCCCAACTTTGCTGAATTTTTTTAATTATTTTGATTTGCAGCAAATAAATTAGCGTCAATTTCAATACTGGAAAGCTTAAAATTACTTGTAAAAAAAAAAAATGTGGTAGAGAAGTGAGAAAGAGAACCCTGCTGACTATAAATGACTTAGTGACAAAATGTAGAATTGGTGGAGGAAGGTTCAACTAGATGGACCTAGGTCTTTTTTCAACCTATGTAACTATGTAACTATGACTATAAAAGCTTACACTTTACAGTAAATAAAGGGAGGACCACACTGACCATAAGAGCTTACCATTTACAGCCAACAAAGTCCATGGACTCCACTGACTACAAGTGCTTACACTTTACAGAAGAGAGGAACATGCTGATTATAAGAGCTTACACTCTACAGAGAGAGGGAGGACCCCGCTGGCAATAAGAACATAGACTCTTCAGGAGGGAGAGGACCCTGCTGACCATAAAATCATATACACTAAAGGCGAGAGAGTACCACAAATTACAGTAGTCTGATCTCTGATGCTTCAGAGGTGTGGGAAATCATACCGAGCAAGATTTTTTTTGCATACCAAAAATTGAATCTCAAAATGTTCAAATTTGTGTGAAACTACAAATTTAAGGAAATTCAACTCAAGTTCGACTCTCTGAAAAAAGATCATTTCTAAAACTCAGTCACCAAGTGGAGACCACAATGGATGAGTGCGTAATAACCATGGGCCCTCCCAGCCCGATAATACCAGTCTCCAGCTATCTGCTTTATCTTAGCTGGTTATCATAATTAGGGAGGAATCCAGGATGTGTTTTTAAATTATATATTTAAATAATTGAAAAAATTGTGTGGGATCCTTTCTAGTTTGATAACCAGCCAAGGTAAAGTTGACAGCTGAGGATTTCAGCCCTCAGTTGTCTGCTTTACCTTGGCAGGTTATCAAAAATAGGTGGGACCCAATGTCTTTTTTTTAATTTATTCCCTATTCACATTTTGTTTGCAGGTCAACTGCCCCCATTTTGCTTCTTCCTTTTGGAGCCCCTAGCCTTTACTACAACTATTTTACATCCATTTTACAGCATATAAGTTTGGGTCTCCATTGACTTGTATGGGGTTTTGGGTCTGGGGTCAAGTTCAGGTCAAGACCGGGTCACAAACCAAACTTTTAACTAAAGGCAGAACCCAGAAAACCTTGAGTCCACTCTTAGCTAGAGACCCTATAAAATAATAAAGTGTGATTGCATTGTACTGAGGAGCATAGTGTATTAAAGTCTTGAAAGACACAGTTATATTTTCAAACCTCCTCTTATCATCATCACAAAAAACAATGCACTGAGAGCTTCATGACATAGGTTCCATGGGCAAGTAGCTGCATGCAATCCTTACATCACCAAGCACAATGCAATGCATCTGATTCAGTGGAATAAAGCATCTGATTTAATGGAATGAAGCAAGCAGCCACAGGAGTCGGAAACAAAGGAAATGTGTTCTGTGAAGTGACAAATCAGACAGTCTAGCAGTCTGACGTGCAAGTCTGGGATTGGTCAATGCCAAAAGAAAGTTACCTGCCTTAGTACATTGTGCCAACTTTATAGTTGGTGGAGGAGGGTTAAAGGCATGGGTTTGTTTTTCATAGATTGGCCTCACCCCCTTAGTTCCCGTGTAAGGCAATGTCAATACTTCAGCACATGAAGACATTTCAAATAATTGTAGATCCCAACATTGTGGGAACAGTTTTGGGGAAAACACTTCACTCATGACTGTGACCCAGTGCACAAAACGAGATCTCTAAAGACATGGCTGGTTGAGCATGGTGAAAAAGAGGTTTACTGGCCACAAAAAACCCTCATCTCAACCAAACCCCTTTTGCATAAATTAGTAAACAATTGTGAGCCAGGAACTCTCATCCAGAATCTGCATCTGCCCTCACAAATGCTCTTCTGGATGAATGGACAAAAATTCAGGCAAACACATACAAAATCTGATAGAAATCCTTCCTAGAAAATTGGAAGCTGTTCTAGCTGCAAGGGAGGGATCAATTCCATAATAACTTTCATTGTAACATAAGATGTCATAAAAGCTCCTGTAGGTGTAATGCGTAGGTGTCTCAATATTTTTGCCTATATTGTTTGAGTATGAACACCAGTTTTAGGATTTGGAGTAGACTTCGCACCAGTTATGCAGTCTGTATTTGTGACAAGGAATGTGTCTTGTGCGATGCTGATAAACATTTAGCTTTACATGTATCTTAAAAGAGTTTTCAACAACTTGTGAATCTGTCAAAGGATTTGTTGTGGACTACACTAGATTACCGAGTACAATGGAAGACAATAAGGAACTCAAACACTTTTGTGGAACATCTCAGGAAAAATGCTCGAGTTCCCCATTGATTTCCATTATACTCAGTACACAAGTCAAGCCCATCTGAGCGTCCAACTGCTTATTATGAGCACTAAGCACTCAAGCATTGTAGCACTCGCTCATCCTTATTTCAGAACATAAGTTATGATGTTACAGGATTCCTGAATTAAAAAAAAATCCATAAATCTGTCATATGACTCTAGTAATGTGGAATACTGAGGAAAAATGCAACGATTTGAGTTGTAAAAATGGCATACTAGCATATGTTTTGTGCTTTTACCAAATACTAGATGGCACTTTTTTGTATTGGTTTGGTTTATAAAGTAGAATTTCCACAGCATGTTTAGCAAATATCCTTTTAAAGATCTAGTTAAAACCTTATTATAAAAAAAATGTAGTATTGCAGTTTGTTACTGACATGTATTTAGCACACACCACTTCCATGATGTCTTCCTCTGCTGCTTACATCCTGTCAGTGCCACTGGTAGAGATGTTGGCTGGCATTTGTCACAGTTCCTAACTAGTGATGAGCAAGTGTGCTCGACTCGGCTTGTTACTCGACCAAGCCTTGAGGTGCTCCAGTACTCGCAGAGCTCGGCCAAGTAATATGGGTGCTCTGATATTTCGTCCATGAAACAATAACCACAACGCACAGGCTTTCTTCACTGCATGATCTCTGCAGGCACCCCCATGGAGAGCCATTCACAGTCTCTGAATGGCTCTCAGTGGAGATAAAACAATTTCTTGGAGGTAGTGTGACTCAAATAAAAAAAAAACACACCCTCTCTCCTGCCAGAAATGCTCAGCTATATGTGGGAGGAGAGCAGAACAGGCCAATCATTGACTTTCCATAATTCTCGTTACTCGTATCAAGCTCATTCGACCGTCTCACCAGCTCGAATCAAGGAACGAGCATTTGAGCATTTTAGTGCTCACCCATCACTATTCCTAACAGCTTGACTAGTGCAAAGACTCAACAATCCAGCCTAACAATGAACTCAGGGACCAATCAAGGGAGTAATTAAAAGGCTTATTGAGCAGCCAATAAACAATCAAAGCGTCCCGTTTAAGCCTCAATTTAAGTAGTCCTTTGGTAGCTTTTGTATATGGGATATTTCCCAGCTTGTAAATTGTTATTTTATCCTTTGACCCAGCTATACATCTGCTGTTCCATGCAGTCCAAGTCGCATTTCCCAACCCACCATACTTATTATACACAATAATTGTGCCAAAAATGTGATTTTTAAGGAAGTTCTATGAGGCTACAGCAGTACCTGGGAGATTTGGCAACATTTTCAGGAATTCAAAAGGGTTCACCTTTTCCAGGAGCCTTCTGGATAGCCTAAGAGAAAGAGTTGGTGTTTTTGTTGGGGTTTTCTCTGTTTATACCTGTAATGTCGACATATTTGCCCTTTTTGTAATATTTTTAACACATCGCAATAAAATAAATGTTTGGGGAATATCTGATGCCTTGGAGACCAAATTCCTTTATAGTCCTGAGAGATATGGCATGATTCACATTTTAATTGTCTCCTGCTCTGGTTTTGACTCCTGATTGTTTAACCGAAGTTTGTAATATTGTTCTGCGTGATTCTCCTACCAAAGATTTTGACCTAAGCTTTTAGTAATTACACTCAGATTTTGACATTGTCTAGAACTTTTCCAGCTCTGACACAAACTTTTTAGTTACCCTTTTTAACTTGCTGCACAAGTTTGCAACTGTTCCAGAGAAGACACAACAATGAAGTCCATATCAGTGTATAGGAGCTAAAGGATGTGTAACAGGGAGCTTGTTGGATTCTACAATACAAAATGGCCTTCGAAAAGTCTGACTGCAGAAGCCCCTTTAAAGATGACATTATAATTACAGTTGGCTTTTTTTTTTTACTGAAAAAATATTTATTTTACAACAGCAGATGGTTTGACTCAGTCTGCGGGACACAGTCCAGCGACCAACTCAGTAATCTGTGGCCATCAGATGGGGGTCGTGTGAGCTGCCTCCTACTTGCCAACATCTGCAATTCTTTTTTTGATTAGCTGGCCTAGCATGACATCACATGTGCATCAGACCACAACAATGACATCACCCTAGGTTGACTTATCAAAAGAGAAAGCAGGAATGCCATCAAGTATGTGACAACTTGTCCGAGGGCTCCAGATTCCTGTAGTTGTTGTTGGACCGGATCCAGCAAATCAATTTACACTATCACTAGTGATTTAAAAAATAGTTTTGTTATATTTTCCCATGTCACAATCAGAGATAATTCTAGACATTTCAAAAACACAGTAGTTATTTACAGTTTATTATGCTTTATGTTCTTTTTTATGTATATTGTAGATCTAGATAGTGAGATGTCTATATATGAGTACATTTACCATCTATAGTGAAAAGTTCCTTTACTGTACAGCCTTAAGATGATGTGTAAAAAAACTGTAAATATTTTGCTCATGTTTTATGATGAGTGAGTACTGCTGTTAGATGAACCATATGTGACACAGACTTACTGGCATCTGCACATCTGGGTTTTCCTTCATGAGGGCATGCCTAGATTTTAACAGAGTTGGTCACTACTAGTTATAACTGGTGAAGACAAGTAGTTAGTGGAAGCAATATACATCTGTTTTATCTACCATGGTAATGGGATAATGTCAGAGAAAACATTTCCATTTGTGTGAATTCTGATGTTGCATGTTTTCTAGGTCACAATGTACCCAAATAATTCTTAACACAACTAGAAGCAATCTCTCAACAAACAGAAAATGAAATATTATGTACAATCTGTATAATTGATCAGCCATGCTGATCTTGTGCCATGCGCTAACCATTATAGCAAAGTCCAATTTTAAAATTCTTTCAATCAACCTAAGTATCTCCATGTAATAAACTCACATTGTGATTTCCTGCTCTGTTCTTCATGTGCATTGTCATATGCATGGAGCTCAAAGTTGCCCAGTTAGCAGGACAATCAATTTTTCTGGGTTGGAAGATGTGGATAAAAATGATGATATGGTCAAAATACTTGCCTAATAATTGTGCACACAGTGTAATTCTGAAGCATGAGCCAACCAAAAAAAAAAATGTCTAAGTAATGAGCATTAAGGGGACTTTTCTCATTAAGCATAAAAATGGAACAAGTAGACTTTCCAACCTGGTGTGGTGAAGAGAAAATAGTGCTGTTAGGAATAGGCAGAATCTGGCACTGGATCCATCATTGGTGAGAAGCATTCCAGGCAGCTCAACAAAATAAAAAGGGATATATTCCCATGATCACTGTCCACGGTGTTTTGGATTCAGCATGTTTTTGCTGTGTCCAAAATACTGTGTTGTAAAGTAGAGGCACAGTGGATGGGATTTATAGAAATCTCATGCCCATTGTGCTTCTTTTTTTCTACAGAATAAACTGACACATGGAGCAGTTTTCTGAGCCACCATGTCAATTTATGCTTGTGGGGAGATCACAATGAAAGTTTGCAGTGCCCAGAACCCTGATCACAGGATACTAGAGTCTCCACAGGAGGGATGATACTGTGTCTAAAACACAGTATCATCCGGATCATGGGCCTTTAGATGCAAGGCTGGGATGGTAGCAGCGTTAAGGTGCATGCAGGGTTTCATTAAGCTCAGGGTGAAAAGATTATTCAAGAACTGCAACTAGAGATAAATTAGTAGTTACCTTGAATTATTTCTTGGCAAATGGAAAGATGGATTTGGAGTGTATTCCCTTACAGAATATATCTATGAATCTGGACTTGATTTAAAATCACCTCTTAGGCTTCCTGAGCCTCTAATTCTATTATTAATATACATACTGTCTGCATTAGGCTGTGTCCGCACTTTGCATTTTCACCTGCTTTTCACCTTCTTTTCTGCAACGTTTTGAACTGCAGCGTTTTCATGCCAAAATGCATGTGTTTTGATTTTCCTTCAAACTCTATGGGAAATGGGGATTTCTTGTGCGCACAATGAAGTTCAAAACACTGCGTTTAATTTGCATAATTTTGAGCAAAAACTCTGCGTTCAATGAAGCAGCATGTCAATTGTTTTTGCCATTTGGGCTACGTTTTGCTAACATTGAAGTCAATGAGAAGTTGTAAAAAGCAAGAAACATCAAAATTCCAGCGCTTTACATGCTTTTTGGATGCAGAAAACATGCGTTTTGGACTACATAAACGCATTCATTTATGACATCAAAATAATGAAATGATATGTCCCTTTACACACACACAGTCCGACAATTAAATTAATGAAAAATATTAATTTATTGGAATTATAGCGATAAATATTATAAACCCCGCTATAAGTATATTAACTATAACTATTTTCGTTATGATTTAAATAATTATATTTTTTTAATTTTTTTTTCCCTTTTTTCATAGTGTTTGTATGTCAAAACTTTATTTAGTAGTGTCTTTGTAATCAAAACGCATCTGACTAAGCAATGGAAACGCAGGTAAAAAATGCTAAAAACGCGGCTAAAACGCGGTAAAAATGCACGCGTATTTACCGCGATTTTGTGGTCAAAAGCAACTTTTCAAAAGCAATTTCTGCCACAGGATGCATTTAGAACTGCAACTACGGCGACGCAAAGTGCGGACATAGCCTTAGGGGCACTTTGCACACTACGACATCTGCGATGTCGGAGGGGTCATGTCGAAAAGTGACGCACTTCCGGCGTCGCAGTCGACATCATAGTGTGTAAATCCTAGATGATACGATTAACGAGCGCAAAATCGTCGTAATCGTATCATCGGTGTAGTGTCTGGGAATGCCATAATTACGCGACTGTGACAGGTACGATGTTGTTCCTCGTTCCTGCAGCAGCACACATCGCTGTGTGTGAAGCCGCAGGAGTGAGGAACATCTCCTACCTGCGTCCTGCAGCTCACGCCGGCTATGCGGAAGGACAGAGGTGGGCGGGATGATTACGTCCCGCTCATCTCCGCCCCTCTGCTTCTATTGGCCGCCTGCCGTGTGACATCGCTATGATGCCGCATGACCCGCCCCCTTAATAAGGAGGCGGGTCGCCGGCCAGATCGACGTCGCAAGGCAGGTTGAGTCCATGTGAAGCTGCCGTAGCGATAATGTTCGCTACGGCTGCTATCACAAGATATCGCTGCTGCAACGGGGGCGGGGACTATCGTGCTCGGCATCGCAAGCATCGGCTTGCGATGTCGTTGTGTGCAAAGTGCCCCTAAAACTGTTTCTCATTCCCTCCTTTTCAAATTATATGACTCAATATCCAACTTGGAAGGAATGGCCTATAGATGAGCTTAGTAGTTCCAGTCTTCTTCATCATCTGAGTTAGAGAATGTCAGTTATCAGAAACTTCCTAAGCACGTTCTAAAACTTAAAGGGGTATTCTCCTGTTAAGAAACTTATTTCATCAGTTAGATCGTAAAACAATAGGCAAAATTACAATTTTCATGGAATTTTTTTATCTGCTGTCATTTTCTTCCTGTGAGAGCTTTTATCTTACTTAGTGTGCAGCGTGTTTACGTGTTTAAATGTCCTGTGATCTTTAAATGTAAATATTTTGATTGCAGTTTAAACTCCAGAACAAACTGCTGCTAGCTGTTTGTGTTAGCGGTACTTCTCACATAGCGAGATCGCTAGCGAGATCGCTGCTGAGTCACGGTTTTTGTGACGCACCAGTGACCTCATTAGCCATCTCGCTGTGTGTGACACTGAGCAGTGATCTGGCCCCTGCTGTGAAATCGCAGCTCGTTGCACACAGTGCTGGTTCATTTTTTTTACGTTGCTCTCCCACTGTGAAGCACACATCGTTGTGTTTGACAGCGAGAGAGCAATGATCTGAATGTGCAGGGAGCAGGGAGCCGGCTTCTGGCAGCCTGCGGTAAGCTGTAACCAAGGTAAATATCGGGTAACCAAGCGAAGTGCTTTGCTTGGTTACCCTATATTTACCTTGGTTACTAGCGTCCGCCGCTCTCAGGCTGCCAGTGCCGGCTCCCTGCTCCCTGCATACGTAGCCGGAGTATACATCGGGTAAATAAGCAAAGCGGTTTGCTTATTAACCCAATGTGTACTCTGGCTAGGAGTGCAGGGAGCCAGCACTAAGCGGTGTGCGCTGGTAACCAAGGTAAATATCGGGTAACCAAGCGCTTGGTTACCCGATATTTACCTTAGTTGCCAAGCGCAGCATCGCTTTCACGTGTCGCTGGTGGCTGGGGGCTGGTCACTGGTTGCTTGTGAGATCTGCCTGATTGACAGCTCACCAGCGACCATGTTGCGACGCACCAGCGATCCTGACCAGGTCAGATCGCTGGTGGGATCGCTGGAGCGTCGCTAAAGTGTGACGGTACCCTTAAAGCAAAGCTTGTGCTGAGCTTTATATTTCTACTAATACTAAAACCTCTGCTACTCACCAGAACTGTCACACAAAGAGGGGCTCCTGCCATGCCAGAAATCAGGAAATAAGGAGATTGTAGAGTTGTGAGGTGCTGAAATGATAACTTTAATGATGGAGAGGCAGAGAATGGCTTACGTAGGTACCTTATGTGTTGTGCTCTCCCCTCACCAGTATGACTCCCATCACAGCATCCTGGGACTGAATGACTTGTTGAATGAAATGGTTAATGCCACTGAGCTCCAACTTCCAGATCAAAGCTGCCAACTGCGACTTATTTTATTTTCTTCCTCCTGTCATTTCTCTTGCTTTTTCATTGGAAACAGTGAGTAATGATCCACTTAGCTGGATAGTGTATCCGGTAATAGTAATTGGTAATTGAAGTTTGGGAATCAAGACAACAGAGAATTCACTGTCACTAATATACTTAAATCATAAATGTACAGAATGTAGTTCAGTTATTGCTGTGACGTAAATAGAAGACTGTGTCCCACATTAAATATAAATCAGTGCTCAATTGCTTATTCATTAATATTCAGGTCTGCATGGACAGATTAGAAATGGTTTCAGGCAAACTGTTTGTATATGGTATGAATAAGCCATCATTGGATCACACTATTCATTATTATAATGATCTTTGCCTTTGTTGTCTGCAACCAAGCCATGAAATTCTTAACATATGTATGAGTAAGATGTGGCTGTACCAGACACTGCCATGCTTAATTCTCCATTAACGCTTGTTATATATAGCTTATGGTATATGTTGTGTATATTGTGCTAGTAGCACAAATCATTAGATGGTAGACATTGCCTCAGGAAAGAAAGATGCACATTTTTTTCCATTCACTCTTAAACAATTCAGTCTAATCCATTAAGTCAGCTTCCAATGCAATTTGATAGGTCACAGTGGGCTACTGCACACGAGACATGTCTTCTTCCTGTGTAGACAGTCTTAGATATAATGGGTAGCACAGGTTCAAACATTTTCAATACACAGTGAAATCAAAACTTATCTGGAAAAGATACAGAACGTCGCCTGCGAAAAGCAGAGGTTTCCATGTTGACTGTGCATATGTTGTGATGTCTCTGTTTAAACACTGACACTTGATTAGCCACACGATTAATGAAAATTACTTTATTGTTAGGTTCTATACATGCCAAATTTATATATTTTTATATATATATATATATATATATATAAATATATACATACACATACTGTATATATACAGTTAGGTCCAGAAATATTTGGACAGTGACACAAGTTTTGTTATTTTAGCTGTTTACAAAAACATGTTCAGAAATACAATTATATATATATAATATGGGCTGAAAGTGCACACTCCCAGCTGCAATATGAGAGTTTTCACATCCAAATCGGAGAAAGGGTTTAGGAATCATAGCTCTAATGCATAGCCTCCTCTTTTTCAAGGGACCAAAAGTAATTGGACAAGGGACTCTAAGGGCTGCAATTAACTCTGAAGGCGTCTCCCTCGTTAACCTGTAATCAATGAAGTAGTTAAAAGGTCTGGGGTTGATTACAGGTGTGTGGTTTTGCATTTGGAAGCTGTTGCTGTGACCAGACAACATGCGGTCTAAGGAACTCTCAATTGAGGTGAAGCAGAACATCCTGAGGCTGAAAAAAAAGAAAAAACCCATCAGAGAGATAGCAGACATGCTTCGAGTAGGAAAATCAACAGTCGGGTACATTCTGAGAAAAAAGGAATTGACTGGTGAGCTTGGGAACTCAAAAAGGCCTGGGCGTCCACGGATGACAACAGTGGTGGATGATCGCCGCATACTTTCTTTGGTGAAGAAGAACCCGTTCACAACATCAACTGAAGTCCAGAACACTCTCAGTGAAGTAGGTGTATCTGTCTCTAAGTCAACAGTAAAGAGAAGACTCCATGAAAGTAAATACAAAGGGTTCACATCTAGATGCAAACCATTCATCAATTCCAAAAATAGACACGCCAGAGTTAAATTTGCTGAAAAACACCTCCTGAAGCCAGCTCAGTTCTGGAAAAGTATTCTATGGACAGATGAGACCAAGATCAACCTGTACCAGAATGATGGGAAGAAAAAAGTTTGGAGAAGAAAGGGAACGGCACATGATCCAAGGCACACCACATCCTCTGTAAAACATGGTGGAGGCAACGTGATGGCATGGGCATGCATGGCTTTCAATGGCACTGGGTCACTTGTGTTTATTGATGACATAACAGCAGACAAGAGTAGCCGGATGAATTCTGAAGTGTACCGGGATATACTTTCAGCCCAGATTCAGCCAAATGCCGCAAAGTTGATCGGACGGCGCTTCATAGTACAGATGGACAATGACCCCAAGCATACAGCCAAAGCTACCCAGGAGTTCATGAGTGCTAAAAAGTGGAACATTCTGCAATGGCCAAGTCAATCATCAGATCTTAACCCAATTGAGCATGCATTTCACTTGCTCAAATCCAGACTTAAGACGGAAAGACCCACAAACAAGCAAGACCTGAAGGCTGCGGCTGTAAAGGCCTGGCAAAGCATTAAGAAGGAGGAAACCCAGCGTTTGGTGATGTCCATGGGTTCCAGACTTAAGGCAGTTATTGCCTCCAATGGATTCGCAACAAAATATTGAAAATAACAATTTTTTTTGGGGTTTGGTTTATTTGTCCAATTACTTTTGACCTCCTAAAATGTGGAGTGTTTGTAAAGAAATGTGTACAATTCCTACAATTTCTATCAGATATTTTTGTTCAAACCTTCAAATTAAACGTTACAATCTGCACTTGAATTCTGTTAAGAAAAAACAAAAAAGCAGCACCAAATGTGCACTACAGCACTAAACATTCCAAACTGTACTTATTTTAAAAATTTTGAGATTTTTGGCAAAACATTGCAATTTCTTGAGCTGCTTCGCCACGTCACGGCAAATCTCATTTGAAGCAGTCCTACACTAAAATATTTTTATAGAATGTGCCATACGGCCTCACATATGAATAGTAGAACTGCTCTTAGCAGCACTCACCTGGTCTATTTCAGTCCCGTACCCATGACTGAGTCATGGCTGTGGGCGGGACAGGTCCAAGCAAATGCTGCATGAAGTAAATAGCCTGTGGACAAAGCCTGATGACTTAATGTGAACAGTCACCAACCGCCAAAATCTAGACAGATGGAATACATCCCAAATTGGGGTGCAAAGCAAGGTGGAGGTCAACCACCGACCAATTCAATGAAGAAAAAACAAAAAAGCAGAACCAAATGTGCACTACAGCACTAAACATTCCAAACTGTACTTATTTTAAAAATTTTGAGATTTTTGGCAAAAAATTGCAATTTCTTGAGCTGCTTCGCCACGTCACGGCAAATCTCATTTGAAGCAGTCCTACACTAAAATATTTTTATAGAATGTGCCATACGGCCTCACATATGAATAGTAGAACTGCTCTTAGCAGCACTCACCTGGTCTATTTCAGTCCCGTACCCATGACTGAGTCATGGCTGTGGGCGGGACAGGTCCAAGCAAATGCTGCATGAAGTAAATAGCCTGTGGACAAAGCCTGATGACTTAATGTGAACAGTCACCAACCGCCAAAATCTAGACAGATGGAATACATCCCAAATTGGGGTGCAAAGCAAGGTGGAGGTCAACCACCGACCAAATCAATGAAGAAAAAACAAAAAAGCAGCACCAAATGTGCACTACAGCACTAAACAAATAGACCAGGTGAGTGCTGCTAAGAGCAGTTCTACCATTCATATGTGAGGCCGTATGGCACATTTTATAAAAATATTTTAGTGTAGGACTGCTTCAAATGAGATTTGCCGTGACGTGGTGAAGCAGCTCAAGAAATTGCAATTTTTTGCCAAAAATCTCAAAATTTTTAAAATAAGTACAGTTTGGAATGTTTAGTGCCGCAGTGCACATTTGGTGCTGGCTTTTTGTTTTTTCTTCATTGAATTGGTCGGTGGTTGACCTCCACCTTGCTATGCACCCCAATTTGGGATGTATTCCATCTGTCTGGATTTTGGCGGTTGGTGACTGTTCACATTAAGTCATCAGGCTTTGTCCACAGGCTATTTACTTCATGCAGCATTTGCTTGGACCTGTCCCGCCCACAGCCATGACTCAGTCATGGGTACGGGATTGAAATAGACCAGGTGAGTGCTGCTAAGAGCAGTTCTACCATTCATATGTGAGGCCGTATGGCACATTTTATAAAAATATTTTAGTGTAGGACTGCTTCAAATGAGATTTGCCGTGACGTGGTGAAGCAGCTCAAGAAATTGCAATTTTTTGCCAAAAATCTCAAAATTTTTAAAATAAGTACAGTTTGGAATGTTTAGTGCCGCAGTGCACATTTGGTGCTGGCTTTTTGTTTTTTCTTCATTGAATTGGTCGGTGGTTGACCTCCACCTTGCTATGCACCCCAATTTGGGATGTATTCCATCTGTCTGGATTTTGGCGGTTGGTGACTGTTCACATTAAGTCATCAGGCTTTGTCCACAGGCTATTTACTTCATGCAGCATTTGCTTGGACCTGTCCCGCCCACAGCCATGACTCAGTCATGGGTACGGGATTGAAATAGACCAGGTGAGTGCTGCTAAGAGCAGTTCTACCATTCATATGTGAGGCCGTATGGCACATTTTATAAAAATATTTTAGTGTAGGACTGCTTCAAATGAGATTTGCCGTGACGTGGTGAAGCAGCTCAAGAAATTGCAATTTTTTGCCAAAAATCTCAAAATGTTTAAAATAAGTACAGTTTGGAATGTTTAGTGCCGCAGTGCACATTTGGTGCTGGCTTTTTGTTTTTTCTTCATTGAATTGGTCGGTGGTTGACCTCCACCTTGCTATGCACCCCAATTTGGGATGTATTCCATCTGTCTGGATTTTGGCGGTTGGTGACTGTTCACATTAAGTCATCAGGCTTTGTCCACAGGCTATTTACTTCAGGCAGCATTTGCTTGGACCTGTCCCGCCCACAGCCATGACTCAGTCATGGGTACGGGATTGAAATAGACCAGGTGAGTGCTGCTAAGAGCAGTTCTACCATTCATATGTGAGGCCGTATGGCACATTTTATAAAAATATTTTAGTGTAGGACTGCTTCAAATGAGATTTGCCGTGACGTGGTGAAGCAGCTCAAGAAATTGCAATTTTTTGCCAAAAATCTCAAAATTTTTAAAATAAGTACAGTTTGGAATGTTTAGTGCCGCAGTGCACATTTGGTGCTGGCTATTTGTTTTTTCTTCATTGAATTGGTCGGTGGTTGACCTCCACCTTGCTATGCACCCCAATTTGGGATGTATTCCATCTGTCTGGATTTTGGCGGTTGGTGACTGTTCACATTAAGTCATCAGGCTTTGTCCACAGGCTATTTACTTCATGCAGCATTTGCTTGGACCTGTCCCGCCCACAGCCATGACTCAGTCATGGGTACGGGATTGAAATAGACCAGGTGAGTGCTGCTAAGAGCAGTTCTACCATTCATATGTGAGGCCGTATGGCACATTTTATAAAAATATTTTAGTGTAGGACTGCTTCAAATGAGATTTGCCGTGACGTGGTGAAGCAGCTCAAGAAATTGCAATTTTTTGCCAAAAATCTCAAAATTTTTAAAATAAGTACAGTTTGGAATGTTTAGTGCCGCAGTGCACATTTGGTGCTGGCTTTTTGTTTTTTCTTCATTGAATTGGTCGGTGGTTGACCTCCACCTTGCTATGCACCCCAATTTGGGATGTATTCCATCTGTCTGGATTTTGGCGGTTGGTGACTGTTCACATTAAGTCATCAGGCTTTGTCCACAGGCTATTTACTTCATGCAGCATTTGCTTGGACCTGTCCCGCCCACAGCCATGACTCAGTCATGGGTACGGGATTGAAATAGACCAGGTGAGTGCTGCTAAGAGCAGTTCTACCATTCATATGTGAGGCCGTATGGCACATTTTATAAAAATATTTTAGTGTAGGACTGCTTCAAATGAGATTTGCCGTGACGTGGTGAAGCAGCTCAAGAAATTGCAATTTTTTGCCAAAAATCTCAAAATTTTTAAAATAAGTACAGTTTGGAATGTTTAGTTCCGCAGTGCACATTTGGTGCTGGCTTTTTGTTTTTTCTTACTTGAATTCTGTTGTAGAGGTTTCATTTCAAATCCAATGTGGTGGCATGCAGAGCCCAACTCGCGAAAATTGTGTCACTGTCCAAATATTTCTGGACCTAACTGTTATATATATATATATATATATATATACATATATATATATATATATATATATATATATATATATATATATATATATATATATTGTGAGTTAGCGACCACCAATGTGGTAAATGGTCGCTATATGTCACAGTGGAGAGGGTCCCTGCGATAATAAACTGAAGAGGTTGCTATGGGACTTGTAGTTCCACAAAGGCTTGTTTTTGCATAGAAGAGTCAGGTTCCCTTTAATAATGCCAGTGTGCTGTGCAGGTCGGGAGAATCACAGACCTCCACCTTTGGGTGTGTCCAGTTTTATTTAGCAGACTGTCAGAGTCTGGAATTGAGTGAGTTGAGACTGATATGAGTGCAGCAAGGCTAGGGCTGTGGTTGCAGGGCCGAACCTCTCCTGGAGGAGAGACAGACAGAAGTCTGAGAGTGTGCTGCACATGGTGATTGTGTGCTGCACATGGAGATTGTGTGCTGGAGGTCTCAGTCTGTGTGAAGACTGGAGAGAGACTTCTGGAAATCAGTCCAGGTGATACTAAACAAAAATGGGACAAAATTTAAGGATATACTGCTAGAGTCCTGTAAAAAACTTATATCCTCTGGTAATAAAATGTCAAGGAATAAAAAGAAACCACTGTGGATAAATAAGACAGCACAAAGTACAAGAAAACAAAGAGCATTCAAAATTTTGAAGGCTGAGAACACAGAAATCACATTTCAAGACTATAAAATTCTCAATAGGAAATCAAAACAGAAATCAAGCTAGCAAAATTAGCTACTGAAACAAAAATTACCAAAGACATTAAAATAAACCCTCAAATTTTTTATAAATACCTCAACGCTAAAAAAAAAAAAAAAAAAAAAGATGGCACTGGCCCCATAAAAGATTATAATAGGATAATTATAGAGGACAAGGAAAAGGCCAAGATATTAAACGGACACTTTTCATGCAAGTTCACCAAAGAACTGACTGTTCCAGGGATCATTCAATAAGTCAAAAATCCAAGTCCCCCCTGATATAACTAATTTAACACAAGAAGAAGTACGCCTGTGTCTGGTTAAATTAAACATTGACAAATCCCCTGGGCCAGATAGCATTCATCCATGGACATTGAGAAAATTGACCTTAGTAATTGACAGACCGCTGTATTTTATCTTCTTTGACTCTCTTGTAACATGGTTTGTACCTCAGGATTGGAGAATGGCTGACATGGTTATTTGTTTATATAAACTTGTCCAAAATGCAAAAGCAGTACGTGGAAAAATAGTGTGAACAATTAAGTACACGCTTGTAGAAGCACCTTTTGCAGCAAAAACTTAAAGTCATTATTAACCATATGTCATGATCAATCTCTGACATTGTCAAAGACCAGTTTGAATATGGCTTTGTTTTTACCACTGTATAAACGTTATAATTAGGTAATATATTTAAGATATTTATGATCTTCAAGGCCTACACATCCCTATCAGTAACCAAAAAATCTACATATTTTGTTTTATTCTTCATTTAAGGACTTAGCTTAAAATGTTTTAATTTCAATAAAATAATCATGATATAGTAATTTTTTTAGGCCGATTTCAGATGTCTTGCAATTGTTTTGCTATTAACATAAAAGATAATTGTCTTATTATTTTAATATTTTTAGAAAACGTTTCCCGTTGGTAACATTTGGATACTATATATGGTAAGGTTCAGTACGTGCATTAGGAATTTAGTGAAGTCACTTTCTCCTTTCCCAGTCAAGATGAGCAATATTTTTACAATGAGTTGATAATGACCACAGTGTCAAGGTCATTCTTACTCATAGCCAAAAGATCTTATTGAATTGGACATGACCTTTACCAGCTTCCTGTAAATGACTTCATCATGCTCCTTCTAAAATGTATTACAGAATGAATCCCTGGGCCAAAGTGAATGCTCCATTGTAAGGTATCTACATGCAAGGTAAAAAAAAATATCTTCTTTTGCTAATAATACACTTAATCAATAAACTACAAGATAAGCTTAATAAAATGAATATTAATTTCTAGCTGCACTGCTATGCTTTGATAAAATGACCCCAAAGCAGTGTGTGAAATATTTCATATAAATGCAATAAAAGTGTTTTGTTAGAAAATATCACCAAGAACAGAATATTCTCCACTGTTCCTATGATCCGACAGATGTGAAGTGGCTTTTTTATGGAGCCACTTAGAGATGAGAACATTTTAAATTTGAATGTAACAACTCTACAGAATCGTCCCCAAGAATTCTATCCACTACAAATATCTTTGCACAAATTTCAATACGGTAAATTGTAATTGCTCACAAAATACATGTAGGGGAGAACAGAAAAATTGAGAGAAAGGACCTGATTGACCATAAGAACTTACACTCTGTAGGATAGAGAGGGTGCTGCTGACCATAACAGCTTACACTCTATAGCAGGGATCCTCAACCTGTGTCTCGTGATGTCCAACTTGTGGAAGGGATCTCCAACCTGTGTCTTCAGAAAGACCGCGTGGACCAAGACTCATCCCACTGAATGCACATCCCACACTCATTCCCCGTGGGCAGAACACTACTCAGACAACACAGGTCTAAAGTCTTAAGCCCCCGTCACATTTAATGACTTACCAGCGATCCCGAAAATGATGAGACCTGATAAGGATCACTGGTAAGTCGCTGGGAGGTGGCTGGTGAGATGTCACACAGTCAGACCTTACCAACGATGCAGTAACGATGAGCGACCTGTATAGGAGGTCATTGTTAGGTGTCAAACACAGCGATGTGTCCTGCCCAGCAGGACATCACCTTTGAAGAAAATGGTCCGGACCCTTTGGCAACGACTAGCGATCTCACAGCAGGGGCCTGATCGTTGGTAGGTTTCACACATAACGAGATCGTTGGCAAGATCGTTACTGCGTCATAGAAACGGTAACGCAGCAATGATCTCGTTAGCGATCTCATCAAGTGTGACAGGACCTTTACTAATGTGTGGTTCCATCATACTGTGTTTTCTGAGTAGTGTTGATGAGCCCTGGTCCGTGCGGTCATTATAGCAGTAAATTGATGCTCTGGGTGTCACTGCTGTTAAGGTGATGGGTTCTGGATGAGTCTCGCAACTTTCTCTCAGAGCTGAATGTGGCTTTTAAGATCAAAAAGGTTAGGGACCTTTGCTCTAAAGGATATAGAGCACGCTGCTGACCATAAGAGTTTATTTTCTACAGAATACATAGAATATAGAATCTGTCGTATAAACTATGCTCAACATAAGGCGGCGTTACACGCTACAATTTATCTGATGATATGTCGTTGGGGTCACGGATTCCGTAACACACATCCGGCATCGTTAGCGACGTCGTTGCGTGTGACATCTACGTGCGATTCCGAACGATCGTAAATAGGTTGAAAATCGTTGATCATTGACACGTCTTTCATCTTCAAAATATTGTTCATTGTTTGGAAAGCAGCAGACATATTGGTACGTTTGACACCCTGTAAACGACGAACAACATCCACATGACCGCCTTGGTCAAACAATATATTGCTGAACGATTTTGCGTCGCTTGTACGATCGTTACGTGTGATCGCTAATAAAAGACCTATGTGCAATCTCGGCAAATCGTAACTACAATCTGGGCGTGTCTCATCACTCATGAGATTGTTAGATAAATCGTAGCGTGTAAAGCGGCCTTTAGAACTGCTGATCTGTAATGGCCCAGGTATTGACCCCCACTGTATAAGGTATGCTGATTTATAAGATATTATAGCTGCATGGTATTAGGAGAAAGCCTATACGACCACACAAAAAGATATTAGCCAGCTCTTTGATGCTTCAGCAGTGTGGGAAATGGCGTTGGGCAAGTTATTTTTTTTGCAAAATATGAATCAATTCTCAAAGTGTTCGAATGCTAATGAAACTGTGAATTTCAGGAAATTTGACTCAAACTTGATTCTTTTGCAAATTGATCCTCTCAACGATAGAGCCACTATAGTTTACTTTGCAAAGTATGATTAGATCCTACATTTTTAATACACGTTTTCCCTTTCACTGGATCCATCTCTAATTTTCTGTTTCACCTTAGCTGCTATGGTGTACACAGTACACAGAGACATGATGCATTCCACCTCCCCAGTCTATACGTTACACATATTCAGAAGCAGCATCCAAGAGAACAGAGAACATTGTAAAGCAGTACTGAGCAGCGTATCTATGAATCAAGCACTGAAGTGAGATTAAAAAAAAATACTAGAATGAATCAGCACTATCTGTCACTCTCCTCTTAATCTACCCCTTTCCTTCTCCTCAAGATTGCATGACACGTGACATCTCACGTAGCTTCTGGTACTTATTATTATTCCAAAATCTTTTGATTAAAATTAACTTTGTTCAATGGAAAGCTCCTTTAAGTAGCTTTATATGGACATGTTGAAGTCCTCAGTATTTACTGGTCTCTACATAGCCACCTTTATTGTCTTATTCCATGTTTAATTGGGCAAACTGAGCAGAATTTGGTAAAGATCAACATACTGAATTTTATACATTTAATGCCATATGTTGTGGAATGTGATATTGTGTCGCCCCCGCGACAGCCGATGGGCTGCTAGGACCCTGATCCACAGTGGCTCGAGAGGTCTGCAGATCCGAGGCGGGGTCGCGCGGCTACCCGGAATAAAAAGGGATAAATGTTTTGGGTGGTGAATGGGATAATGTTCGTGACGCAACCCACGGTGTGTGGTAATGTGAGGGACGACCGCTGCTGTTTAGGGGGGAGCCCAGGGATGATGATGTGGCAGCTCGAGATGTTAACCCCTCCGTGGGTAGGGGGAGTGGTGTTCAGGGACTCGGTGATAGATGGAGTGGAGAACCCGTCGGGGATGAAGGGATATCGGGTACTCACACAGTCCAAAGTCACTGATGCTGACATCAGGTAAACCAAACTCTTGAATGCTCTGTCTCCTTTGGTTGAGCACGCTGGGTCAGTGCTCCTTTGGTGTTGCTGGTTGGCCTGAAGCCTTGTCCCTTGCCACTGTGTGTCATTTGTATGGATCCCTTTCACTTGGAACTACTCAGGTCCCGCTCACCTGCGTGGCTAGCAGGGTGAGCTTGCTCTCAGGGTTCACGCTTGGGATTTTCTAGACGGTTGTGGGAAGTCCTATCCCCCTCATTGCGCTAGTACCACGATTTTGGAGCGGGTGGGGAATGCTTCCTGAGGACTCCGTTCCCGTCGGGTGACTTACAGGGCTGCGTGAAGCTTCTTCCCAGCCTAGGGTCCACGTACCCTGTCGTGCCCTGACCCCTGCCTGGTTGTAGCACAAGGCAACCGGCCTGCTCTCTGTATCAGCACTGTGCCCCCTGTCACTACCCCCTGTGACCGGGGTTCCAGCTCTTTCTGGCCAGGCCAACGTCTGGCCCCTGGGACGGGTACAGGAGTCCAGCTCCACAGCGTGACCTGTCCTGTCACCGCTGTCTCACTGCTCAACTACTACTCAACTGACATCTCTGCCCTCCCTCTTCCATCCCTCCATCTGGGTGGCCCTATTCCTCTCAGGCTGCCCTATGGGTGTTTGGTGGGTGGGGTGCAGAGTGTTCCTCAGGATATAGATACACCTGTTGGTAGCAACACCAAATTGACAGGACCCGTAACCAAGGAGGAGCGCGTACCATGCAGAAGGACAGATTGCACGGCACCCTTGTGCCGACCTGATAGGCCAGGGCCTAACATTCCCCCTTGGTTAAACGTAGCTCATCCGCGAGCTACAGAACACCAAGCATTTATTTTCTTTTTTCAAAGAAGGAAAAAGGTTAACATGAACATTTATTTAAAACAGGTTCATCCCACACAGGGGAGGCATTTTCTTAAACCGTTACCAACTTTAGAGTTCGTCTGCCACAGAGGATGCCTCCAGTTTTAGTGGCAGCGAGGACCAAACCTTCCACGTTGCGGTCCCTCCCTGTGACAGTCCAGTCCCAACGTCCCGGATCCCAATAACCCCCGCTCAAACAACTTGGTTCCTCTGGAAACCTAGATGGGTTCTTGGGCCGGGTTAAGGTCCCGGGGTATGCCAGACGACTCTGGTAGGCACAACAGGTGCAGTTTTTTTTTTTTACAAGACACAAGTTTGTGTTGGTTAGGCCAGTCCTGTGACCGTGGTCCATTTTTACTTAACTATAAGAACACGGAAGTCTTTTTAAACATAACAAGAGTCCCTGTACCGTAGTACAACTGCTGTCAATCTAGGAGAAAATCAGGTTACTTTCCCATTCAATTAGCTTTTCATTAATTCTCTCATTTTCTAACATTTTCTATATGGAAAATAACAAACCGTGGAAAATAACTTTAGACATACAGGTTCTGGTACCCTTAGCGCTGCGCGCCTCTGTGGCACATCCCTACATAATGCCCCGGTAGGCCACAGCGACGGCAGATGGGCACTACTTCAATTTCCATGTGACCAGCAGAAGTTTCCTCAGAAAAAATACTCCTAAAATTTTTTTCGTTAAACTTTTATTAAATATCAATATATTGAAACATGAAGTGAGGGGGGGTGTTCAGAAAAATAAAAAATACCCTAAGGGTCTAAAGTACAATATAAAATAGTCTAGTGGACCAGCCACCGGTATATCCCAGCAAATGGTGGGAAAGGCTTATATCGCTCCACCAGTCAACTTTACAAATGATGATACATCAATTTTTTAACATTCATCAACGCGTTTCGCCTCCTTGGGTGGAGGTTCATCAGGGGTATAAATATTACATATGTTCCATAGTGTATCACACGTTGTAATATATCAGTTTAGATTCTCATTCTTCAAATAAAAGATATTTTTACAATGTAATAAAATTCATCAGTGGGACCTCTTTTCCATTCATAAATATAGCCTCACTCTGATGAAATATTTCACAACAGAGGGCTATCAGCCCATAACCTATAGAATGAAAAAGAGAAAAATATTCTTTCACATATATAGAACATTCTCTTATGCCACTTACAAAATTCTCCATAAGGTGTATAAGGACCTCAGTATATAACAAGAAACTGTTACTCACAGGTCAGTGAACCCTTCAATGGTTAATCAGTTGTTTTTATAAATCCATTCAGGAAAAACATTCCTGTGAGCTAAAAAAAGGGAAATCATAAGACCCTTTTTAAATGCAGCAGTAGAGAAAAGAAAAGAGGGGGGGGGGGGGAGGACCAGCCACCATAGAATGCCTCTAATGAGAAGCTTAAAAAATACCCCAGATACTTCAAATGACATTACAACCATTTAATACAAACCACAATCAGCTTACTGCATGTTTCATCAGAAGTAAGTCTACTTCTTATATTGATAAGAAGAGACAAGAGGGGGATGGAGGGTTTAAATAACCACAGAAGTCCCCTGAAAGAAATATAAATAAAATGGACTAGATCAACCTCACAAAAAGATAATACTTTGTTGTATAACATTTCAAAGTTGTTCCAGGGATTTAAACTACATACCTTCAGCTGATTGTAAGGATGTAAGGCTGTGGATAAAAGTCCTCCTCTCCTGTCAGAAATCAGGCATGGTCTGGTGTTTCCACCATGCATGCAGGCACATTTTATACCAAAGACTCCTCCCCCTTGTTAAAGGCCCATACTCCTCCCTAAAGGCCCCGTAACACTAAGCAACATCGCTAGCAACATCGCTGCTAACGAACAACTTTTGTGACGTTGCTAGCGATGTTGCTGTGTGTGACATCCAGCAACAACCTGGCGCCTGCTGTGAGGTCGTTGGTTGTTGCTGAATGTCCTGGGCCATTTTTTAGTTGTTGCTGTCCCGCTGTGAAGCACAGATCGCTGTGTGTGACAGTGAGACAGCAACAACTAAATGTGCAGGCAGCAGGAGCCGGCTTCTGCGGAGGCTGGTAACCACAGTAAACATTGGGTAACCAAGAAGCCCTGTCCTTGGTTACCCGATATTTACCTTTGATACCAGCCTCTCACTGCCTGTGCTGCCGGCTCCTGCTGTGTGCACATGTAGCTGCAGGACACATCGGGTTAATTAACCCGATGTGTGCTGTAACTAGGAGAGCAAGGAGCCAGTGCTAAGCAGTGTGCGCTGCTCCCTGCTCTGTGCACATTTAGCTGCAGCACACATCGGGAAATTAACCCCATGTGTGCTGTAACTAGGAGAGCAAGGAGCCAGCGCTCAGTGTGCGCTGCTCCCTGCTCTCTGCACATGTAGCTACAGCACACATCGGGAAATTAACCCCATGTGTGCTGTAACTAGGAGAGCAAGGAGCCAGCGCTAAGCAGTGTGCGCTGCTCCCTGCTCTGTGCACATTTAGCTGCAGCACACATCGTGTAATTAACCCGATGTGTGCTGTAACTAGGAGAGCAGGGAGCCAGCGCTCAGTGTGCGCTGCTCCCTGCTCTCTGCATGTGTAGCTCCGTGCGGTGGTAACCAAGGTAAATATCGGGTTGGTTACCCGATATTTACCTTAGTTACCAAGCGCAGCAGCTTCCACGCGGCGCTGGGGGCATGTCACCGGTTGCTGGTGAGCTCACCAGCAACTTGTGTAGCCACGCTCCAGCGATCCCTGCCAGGTCAGGTTGCTGGTGGGATCGCTGGAGCGTTGCAGTGTGACATCTCACCAGCAACCTCCTAGCAACTTACCAGCGATCCCTATCGTTGTTGGGATCGCTGGTAAGTTGCTTAGTGTGACTGGACCTTAAGTGTCTTAGCAATCTCTCCATATCTATTCCAAGGCAGTGATTCCTTTCTAAGTTTAATACCACATTGCATTTCTCAACTGTGATATGTGGAACATAGTAGTTTATGTGAATCGCTGCGGAACGCACACCCGCAGTTCAACCACTCACCTTCTATCCGATAAAAGGGAGAGGTACATTGTGATAGCGTGCGTTACGCCGTGGAACGCACGATACAGGAAAAAGGGAGGTGGCCAAATAAAAGAGGTGGTAAATGCTGGTCGCGTGCGTTCCATTGTACGTTATAGAAAAGGGAGGTGGCCAAAAAAAACAAAAAACGAAAAAAAAAAAAACGGTATGAATAGTAGTTGCATGCGCTCCGCATTTCAAAGCAGAGCGCACATAGAAATGTGAGTGTTATCCACAATGGAGCGCCCGCCACAAAAAACAAGACAAGGGGAGAAAGGATTGAAATATTCGGAGAATTAAACAAGTGGCAGAAAAAGGTTAGAGACTTAATTAAACATTTTAGCGACTAATTTTTGGACCTCAAAATTCTAGGGACCAAAAGGGTATAAATCTCTGATATTTCATCCAAAATGAATGGATAAAATAATTGTCTAGCCTAAATTCTACATCCTAGAACAATGGGCTTAGTAACGACAGATTTATTAATTATCATAGGTCCACAGGAACAGTGGTGCATCTAGAGGAAGTATTAAAGAAAGTCTTTTCAGACCAGAAAAAGTTTTTTTTATGTATAAAGGTTATTGATTTATCTTTCAGTACAAGACTATAGGGAACAAAATAAATGGTGCCCTCACCTCGCCAAAGGAAGGTTAGAAAAGTAGATAAACCTATAAAAAACAAGAAAAAGAGATTTGCTCATTGAGCCCCAAGGGACTCACTGTATTGAGGCGATAGATCCATTTTGCTTCTTTCTGCAAAATTTGTTTATCCCAGTCTCCTCCTCTTGTAGAGGGGTCAATCACTTCAATGACAGAAAAACTATTGGGGGCCTCGGGGTCCACTGCCGAGGGAGCGGGTGGCATCTGCAGTTCAGCCGGGACAGAAGGCAGAGGCAGCGGCGAGCAGGTGCTGGCTAGAAGCGGGGGTGGTCCGGATCCCTCAGCCGCATCAGCCGGATCAGTGAAATCATCAGGGACTGGGTAGCCGCTTACCTGTTCCGCACGCGGGTCCTCCCTCTCGCATGCTCGCACTGCCGCGGTCGCTGGCTGCACTCCCCTCTGCCGGGCTACTCTGGGCACCAGATCCTCAATGGCATGGTCACGCTTCTCCAGTATCTTTCCTCTGCGTTGTCCAGGAACAGTATGGCAGAGTCCTGGCGTCCCTGCTTCTTTTCTGTTTTTGCTACATTCGGGCACGCCCCCTCGGTTTTCTCCCAGCACTCTTTCACGCGCTGAGGCCCTCTGGGAACTTCCGGTTCCTGTTTCAGGCTGAAGACAAAGGGCGGGGCTTCGTCTTCGCACCCTTTTTTTAAGAAGATTGCATTTTTGGTGCGAAAATAGCAAAAAAATGGCGGACGTCGCGGAAAACCGGATTTTGGATTGTGATTTTCACTTCTCAAGGCGCACGTCACCCAGGTTAGTGGGTCCTGCTTGTATCCTGTTCGTGACGCCAAGTTTTACGAAGGTGTGCCGCCCCCGCGACAGCCAACGGGCTACTTGGACCCAGATCCACAGTGGCTTGAGGAGTCTCCGTATCCGAGGCAGGGTCATGCGGCTACCCGGAATAAAAAGGGGGGAATGTTTTGGGTGGTGAATGGGATAATGTTCGTGACGCCACCCACGATGTGTGGTAACGTGAGGGACCACCGCTGCCGTTTAGGGGGTAGCCCGGGGACGATGGTGTGGCATCTTGAGATGTTAACCCTTCCGTGGGTAGGGGAGTGGTGTCCCGGGACCCGTCGGGGATGAAGGAGTACTCACACAGTCCAAAGTCACTGACGCTGACACCAGGTAAACCAAACTCTTGAATGCTCTTCTCCTTTGGTTGAGCACGCTGGGTCCGTGCCCCTTTGGTGTTGCTGGTTAGCCTGAAGCCTTGTCCCTTGGCACTGTGTGTCCTTCGTATGGATCCCTTTTGCTTGGAACTACTCGGCTCCCACTCACCTGCATGGCTAGCAGGGTGAGCTTGCTCTCAGGGTTCACGCTTGGGATTTTCTAGACGGTTGTGGGACGTCCTATCCCTCTCATTGCGCTAGTACCCCGATTTTGGAGCGGGTGGGGAACGGTTCCTCAAGACTCACAAAAACAAACACCATCATCTATCCCCTGGGGCCTGTCCCTACTTGCAGAGGGCCCAACATCCAAGCTGCCATTAACATCAGCCCCAGCAGTGAGAGACTGTGCATCAGCGGCTCCATCTAAATAGCCGCAACTCACAAGTGATGTCACAACAAAAACTTTATTATCATTCCCATGTACATAACCCCTTTTAACACTAGAAGTCCCAGAATGGGGTCATTTAACATTTCTACCTTTAGAACCCAGAGACAGGTCGAATGACCTGAAGGATTTTAGCTAACATCCTATAATCACCGTCTTTTGTTCTGTAATTAAGGCCATTACTGTCACCCCACAGGAGGTTGTTGTTTTCCATTGAGTTTAGCCATTTTGTTTCTAGTTAGTTCTATTCAGTTTGGACTAAGGGTCCTTTGACAATCTTTCGGGACTTCAGGGGAGAGCTCGAAATTTCTGGGACTTCTAGTGTTAAGCGACCCCCCAGGGTCACGGAACCGGGCAGCGGCCACCCAGTGAACTGTCCCAGTAAATATACTGCCCGTGACCGAGTACCCCAAAGCCCTGGGGTGCGTCATTTCTATTTTACTTTTCCTCTGATTATTCCACTCTTAATTTTGACTTACAAATACTGATATAAAATACTGACCAAATACTGAATGAGTAAAGGTGACCTCACCGTCAGCAGGCAGGGGTGTTAAGAATAGTATCAATTAAACTGTATTACCAGAAAAATCAGAAAAATGTATATTTATTCCAACCGCTTCAGAGATAACTCAGTCTAGAATTGTGATTTGTATTACCCTAGAAGTCCTTATATATTCACACACCACAGATTGTATTTGACATTTTAGAATGCATATTAGCTGCTTTACATTACTATAATTTTCAGGAAACAGCTCATTATACAATTTAGTCACAGTGTGTGCCCTAGACTGGTCCCTGACAGTATTCTCAGTAATAAGTGTCTAACACAAACAGAGATCTTCCTAAGCCATGATTCACTTTACCTGCTATTTTAGCTAAGCTTTTTTCATAAATTCTTAGAAAAATAGGAAAAAGTCAATTTCATCTATTAAACAGACAGAAATTAATCCTAACTCTTTAATATTTAATTAAACACACACACATATATATATATATATATATATATATATATATATATATATATATAAGAAAATCCAGCAAATACTTGGAAACCCCGATGCTGTAATAAATCTTGTTTATTTTTGATAATTGACTAGGTTAGGACTAGTCAATCTTTGTTTATATAGTGCCCCAAAATAGTATTCATGCCCATGAACTCTACCACATTTTTTCACGTTACACTCACAAATTTAATTATTGGGATTTTATGTGATACACTACTAATAGGTAGCAGGCATTTGGGAATTGTAAAGGGAATGATGCATAGTTTTCTAAATATTTAAAAAATATGAATCTGAAAACTGTGAAGTGCATTTTTATTCACCCGTCACCCCTGAGTCCATACTTTGTAGGACCATTTTTATGCTGAATTTACTGCTGCAAGTCTTGAGGTATGTCTATACCAGCTTTGCACATCTAGGGGCTTAAACTTTTGTCCATACTTCTTTGCAAAAGAGCTCTTTTTTAATGAGGTTGGATGAAGAACAGTGATTTTCAAGTCTTGTCACATATTCTCAATAGCTTTTACAGTATGTCTGGACTTTGATTGGGTCAAACACTTGAATATGATTTGCACTTTACCATTCGATTGTATCTCTGTCAGTATGTTTAAGGGCTCCAACACACATCCGTGAAAACCACGTCCGTGTAAAACGGGCCGTTTTTCGGGTCCGTTTTCCGTTTTTTAGGTCCGTTTTTATGGTATGTGTGGCCTGCGTATGTATCCCGTATGCTAGCCGTATGTGCGTGTGAAATGTCCGTGTGTGCGTGGGAAACTTAACTGACATGTGTTTGTGTTGTCCGTGTGGAATATCCGTGTGTGATGCAAAATGTCGTTTACTACATGTCGGCAGACAGCAGACAGAGTAGCGGGATGAGAATGAACTCGGGTGAACTTCAACCGACTTCATTGTCATGCCGCGGCTCTGTCTGTGCCGTGTACTGATTAGCGGTCACCTGTGAAGGATTCTCCGGTGACCGCTAATCCCCCGAGTGACTGAAGTGTCCCCCCCTCTCTCATACTCACCGATCCCCGATCAGCGGCGCTGCACGGCATTCACACTGCTCCGGCGGCTTTTTCTAATTTGAATATGCCAGCCGCTCATTAAACAATCTCGTATACCCTGCTTTCCCCGCCCACCGGCGCCTATGATTGGTTGCAGTGAGACACGCCCCCACGCTGAGTGACAGGTGTCTCACTGCACCCAATCACAGCAGCCGGGGGGCGTGTCACTATGGAGTATAGAAATAAATAAATAAATAATTAAAAAAAACGGCGAGCGGTTCCCCCCAAATTTAATACCAGCCAGATAAAGCCATACAGCTGAAGGCTGGTATTCTCAGGATGGGGAGCTCCACGTTATGGGGAGCCCCACACCCTAACAATATCAGTCAGCAGCCACCCAGAATGGCCGCATACATTAGATGCGACTGTTCTGGGACAGTACCCGGCTCTTCCCGATCTGCCCTGGTGCGTTGGCAAATCGGGGTAATAGGGAGTTATTGGCAGCCCATAGCTGCCAATAAGTCATAGATTAATCATGTCAGGCGTCTCCCCGAGATACCTTCCATGATTAATCTGTAAATTACAGTTAAAAAACACACCCCCCCGAAAAATCCTTTATTAGAAATAAAAAAACACTAACAAAGTCCCTCATCACCAATTTATTAACCCCGACAAAGCCCTCCATGTCCGGCGTAATCCACGGACCTCCAGCGTCGCATCCAGCTCTGCTGCATGAAGGTGACAGGAGCAGCAGAAGACACCGCCGCTCCTGTCACCTCCACGTAGCTTATGAAGGCAATAGTGCGATCAGCTGAGCTGTCACTGAGGTTACCTGGATCCAGCGGTGGATGCAGCGGTGGCCGCGGGTACCCTCAGTGACAGCTCAGCTGATCGCGCTACTCACCGCTGCTCCTGTCAGCTCCACACAGCAACTGTGGTGAGTAGCGCGATCAGCTGAGCTGTCACTGAGGTTACCCGCGGCCACCACTGGATCCAGCGGTGGCCGCGAGTTACCTGACTGACAGCAGCTGATCGCGCTACTCACCTCATTTGTTGCGTGGAGCTGACAGGAGCGGCGGTGTATTCTGCAGCTCCTGTCACCTGCATGTAGCAGAGCTGGAAGCGACGCTGGAGGTCCGTGGATTACGCCGGACATGGAGGGCTTTGTCGGGGTTAATAAATTGGTGATGAGGGACTTTGTTAGTCTTTTTTATTTCTAATAAATTATTTTTTTTGGGTGTGTGTGTGTTTTTTAAATGTCACTTACAGATTAATCATGGAAGGTATCTCGGGGAGACGCCTGACATGATTAATCTAGCACTTATTGGCAGCTATGGGCTGCCAATAACTCCTCATTACCCCGATTTGCCAACGCACCAGGGCAAATCGGGAAGAGCGGGGTACAGTCCCAGAACTGTCGCATATAATGTATGCGGCAATTCTGGGCAGCTGCTGACTGATATTGTTAGGGTGGGGGGATCCCCATAACGTGGAGCTCCCCATCCTGAGAATACCAGGCTTCAGCCGTATGGCTTTATCTGGCTGGTATTAAAATGGGGGGGGACCGCACGCCGTTTTTTTTAATTATTTATTTATTTATTTTACTGCACAGTATAGACACGCCCACCAGCTGCTGTGATTGGGTGTAGTGAGACACCTGTCACTCAGCGTGGGGGGTGTGTCTCACTGCAACCAATCACAGGCGCCGGTGGGCGGGTAAAGCAGGGAATACGAGATTGATTAATGGGCGGCCGGCTTTTTCTAAATAGTAAAAGCCGCCGAAGTTTTTATAACAGCCGTGCAGCGCCGCGCCGGAGATCGGGGAACGGTAAGTATGAGAGAGGGGGGGAACTGACTGACAGACAGCTAGAGGGACAGATAAGACAGAGAGACCGACCGACAGACATAGAGACCGACCGACGGACTGAGGGAGAGAACGAAACAGAAAAAGAAAAAAGACCGACATCACATGAAAAAAGCACAAAACGTACAGGGAGCAAACAGAGATGCGTCCGTGTCACTCGGACGTGCGCACAGACCCATTGACTTTCATTGGGTCCGTGCTGCGTGTTGCGTGTAGAAAACGGACATGCTGCCGTGCAAAACGCACACAGGTACGGATCACGGACACGGACAAACGGACATGCATCAAAAACGCACGTGGAGCTTTTATCATACAATAACATTGGTGCACGTTTGGGCGTGTCTCCAGTATACACGGAAACGGACCAAACACGCACGTGTTTCACGGATGTGTGTTTCAGGCCTAAAGCCGATGTCCTGCTGAAAGGTGCAACTATGCTTCAGTCTCAAGTATGTTCCACCCGCTTACAGGGTTTCCTCCAGGATTGACCTGTATTTATCTCCATCCATCTTCCCATCAACTCTATCAGCTTCCCTGTCCCTGCTAAAGAAAAGCATCCCCACAGCATGATGCTGCCACAATTATGTTTGTGCAGATGGTGTTTTCCGGGTGATGTGCAGTGTTAGTTTTCCACCACACAGAGCTTTTTGTATTAAGCTCAAAAACATATACTGTGTCATCTGACCAGAGCATCTTCTTCCATATGCTAGCTGTAGCCTTTAAATGGCTTTTTGCAAACTGCAAATGGGACTTATTATGGTTTGCAATGAAAAATGTTTTTCTTCTTATCACTCTTCCATAAAGGCTAGATTTGTATAGTATATGACTAATAGTTGTCCTGTGGATAGATTCCCCCACTTGAGCTATAGATCTCTGCAGCTCCTCCAGAGTGACCATGGACATTTTAGCTTCCTGTCTTATTAGTGCTCTTCTTACTTACTAGCAATTCTTCCAGCAGTGTTAATGAGGAAGCTTGAGGGAAGTTCAACTCCACAGTAGACCGCAGCCGCCCGAGAAATAGTTTCTCACCACAGCTAATGCTCCACAAAACAGGTCTTACTTCACTTGTACTCGACACATCGTCAAACAGGACAGTCTCTGGATTATAGGATGTGGAGCTCTCAAGAATCTCAGGGAGATCTCTCACAGTCAAACCCAGGCTTTGATTGTCTCTCAGGGGCTGCACGTCTCACCAGCACTACCAAAGAGTCTCCTCGTCATCTTAACAGAAGCCCCTTGTGACACGGTCTACATATCTCCACCACCTCACACATGTTCAATTCCAAAATGTCCAATCCTTTTTACAGATGCAGGCCAAAGAAACTCCTTAAACAAGATGATAGTGAGTACATTACTAATCTATTTCCATACATTATATTGTGAGATAGCAACCGCCGGTGTTGTGGATAGTAAAAGGTCCCATGTGACATTGAATTGAAAATGTTACTATGGGACCTGTAGTTCCACAAAAGATTGCAATGCATTCAGAGTCATTTTTAGGTGCTGGGAAGGGTGTGTGTGTCTGATTACACACACCTTACCACCTGTGGGTGTAGCTCCATGAGGTTAAAACAATGTTGTGTTTCTGTCAGGAGAGAGTGTTTTGGGTTGCAGAGCTAGCAAGGGCTCTGAGAAATTCCAGGGAGCTGCAGAGTCTCCTGAGGCTCTGGACCATCAGCAGATGTCAATGAATGGAGCAGTTCCTAGGACCTGGCTGGTGAACCCAGTGAGAGAATCTCTCTGCACATCTGGACTCTAGGGAGCCAGACTTCCAGCAGGTAAACCCCAAGAAAGTGGCTTATGTGACTAACAGAGGTTAGTGTGTCAAGGTCGTTTGGAAACCTTCAGTGACTCTGGTGGATTCATAGCCAGAGTGTGTGCGGACGGATCCGCGGTAGAAACATACTGTGGGGTCATAAATGTTTCTATGAACTGTGTGGATATATCCACGGACGTAAAGAGACTGTACACTTATCTGTTCTTAGTAAAAAGCCAAGGAAAGGCCACTTTGTGTTATGTGAATTGGTGCGGTTCATGAGAATGTGAATAAATCACCTGGATTGTTTAAGTGACAAAGTGCTCATGTGTCTCGATCCCGCTGCCAGGTGTGTGCCCCAATACATTCTGGGCCCAGGTCATTACAATATATACTGTATGTATATATTTATATATATATATATATATATATATATATATATATACATACACGCTTTTTTTCTTCCTTGTGTATTTTTAGCAAATAAGCCAAAACTATGATCCAAGGGTCTAAATGAAATTATAATAGCCCCACAGCAAGAACACCAATGGCGCCAATCAAAGCCAAGAATGGTAGGAGAGAAGCAGCTGCAAGACGCGGCATAGCTAAAGCCAAAACTAAAAGTGGCTGTGTAAGTAATTTCATCCCCTGGCTTACAAATCATTGATTTTTTTACAATTGTTGACGTGTAAATATTTGGAGTTGGCTTGTGATTCTGGGTAAAGGAACCTAAAAGGAATTTAGCAGTTATCATAACTAAATACATATTTTTTTCTCGTTGTCAAAGAAAATAATTCTTCCCCTGAGAAGAAAACTTGGATATTCAACAAAAAAAGCTTCAGTTTTATTACCCCCACCTACTGACTAATGTATACATCATACTGTACATGAATATTCATCCCAGCTGTGGATTAATACTGGAAAGGACAAAGCCATGAACTTGAAGCACACATTTTTCTATTTATTGCCAATAAAAAACTAATTTATATCTTCTTTGCTCTAATACCCAGATTACCTTATTGTTGCACTTCACATTTTATGTCTTTCAGTGAATACATTTTTGCATATTTTATAATTAAAGATTAGAATTACATCCAAAGGACCCCGAAAAGATATGTTAGAAAATGATAACATATTGGTGCCAATACATCAAAGTGTTTATGACAGAGTAAAATGTAACACTCATACCGGCGTCCTCATACGCTCCTGCTCCCCTATCCCAGTGAGGATGTCCTTTCCCTCACCTGTTCAGGCGTCCTGCGGCGGTGCCTCCATCCCCGTCCCATATTGCAGCCTCACAGAGTGTCTATACTCATGACAGGCTCCAGGCCTCTACCCAAAGGATGAGCTTGTGGCTACGCCCCCTTTCTTAAAGGGCCAGCATCCTCCTAACCTGGATGTACCTCTCAGGTCATCTGTGAGGCTGCAGGTATTTAAGGCAACTCTGCCCTTTGAGCGTTGCCTAGGCAATGAGTAAGACTTAAACTCATTGCTGTAGTCAGGTTTACTAGCACAGTACTGCTGCCATCATATATATATTGCTAGTTCAGTTGCTGATATCTGTTTGCATTACAGAGTGCTGCTGCCGCATCTCTACCTGCTGCTACAAGCTGCCACACCAGCCACCTACCATGATACCTGCTACCTTGAAGTATCATCACCAGTTGCTGCCATCCATCCATCTGTCCATCCATCCAGCCATCCATCCACCCATCTCGGATGAAATCTATACACTAGCTGCTGCCACAACCCTATACCAAAAACTGTCGCTCCTGTACCCCTGGGCCAGCCGACGCAACACCAGTGTTCCCAAGTGGCACCTTGAGCAATACCTGCAGTGCAACACCTCCACCACCAGGAGCTCTGGAAAAGACCAGGCTCAGGTCCGTAGTCAAGCACCTCTGGGTTTTCTGTGTGTTGTGACCCAGTGGGTTAACTAACATCTCAGCTCGCCTGGCAAGCATACCATAAAACATTCTGAATAATTGCTAAATTTTTGTGCAACATTGATTTGCACAAAACCTAGTGACTTTTGGTGGTTATGCCAGTTTCAACTTGTTTCACAAAATTGGCAAAGTTAGGGAGGAACGGGTGCAGGATATGGCATCAGCAAGAGTGCCAGCTTTTCTTACACTAGAAAAGTTCCTTCAGTTCCTGACGAGTGCCACTTCTGATAAGGCATAAAGAGGTGCATGCCACTAAGATAATGCTTGTACCTCCTAATGAATTTGGTGCAGTTGACTCAAAATTGACACTTCATTAAAACTAGCATGCATAATGCTAGTCGTAATTACTTGAACTCTAAAGGTTACTTTACACGCTGCAATATCGGTACAGATATCGCTAGTGAGCGTACCCGCCCCCGTCGGTTGTGCATCATGGGCAAATCGCTGCCTGTGGCGCACAACATTGCGAACACCTGTCATACGGACTTACCTTCCCTGCGACGTCGCTCTGGCTGGTGATCCGCCCCCTTTCTAAGGGGGCGGCTTGTGTGGCATCACAGCTTTGTCACAAGGCAGCCGTACAATAGGAGAGGAGGGGCGGAGATGAGCAGCTGGAACATGCCGCCCACCTCCTTCCTTCCTCATTGCCGGTGGACTCAGATAAGGAGATGTTCATCATTCCTGCAGTGTCAGACATAGCGATCTGCCGCAGGAACGACGAACAACATCGTACCTGCAACAGCAACGATATTTCGAAAAGGAGCGAAGTGTCAATGAGCAACGATTTTTCCCGGTATTGCGCTCGTTGATCATCGCTCCTTGATATCACACACTGCGATGTCGCTAACGGCGCTGGATGTGCGTCACTAATGACGTGACCCCGAAGATATATCATTAGCGATGTCGCAGCGTGTAAAGCACCCTTAAGTTTCCAAAAACTTTCCAAAGGAGCCATGATGCTCTTCAGAGGTGCTATTCATTGACTCAATGTTTTTGAAAGAGAATTAATGTAGGAAAAGCAAATCAAAGAATTGCCCAAAAAAATCAGTAATTTTGATAAAAATTAGTAAACATGAATAAAGTGAGAATGAGCTTAAATTAGTGATGAGCGAGTGTAATTGTTACTATTCGCTACTTGCATGAATATTATGGCTATTCGGTTCTTCGTCATATTGCGAGTTTTTGTGTATTTGCCTCGCTATATTTGTATGTCCCGCCTAGCCAGTTTGGCACCTAATTTGCAGTTAGTAAACATATTGGGCTTCATAACCAATCACAGTAATGCCACAGCCATCTTGGTTGTGGAATTACTGTGATTGGCTTGTCAAGCAGCATCAAATGGGCTATAAAAGCCCCTCCGCCACCATTTTGCGGACATTGCATCCGGAGCCAGCGTTGTAGGAGTATAGGGATAGAGCGAGCAGCTGCTAGGGAGAGTGTAGGCCTATTAATAACACAAAAAGCCCTTTTCAGGGCTACCTGAGTGTATAGGTCAGTGTAGAGTATGAAGGGACACATTTACTATCTCCGTAGTACCGTCCATAATACAATAGCTCTTTTAATAGCTGAAATCACTGAACAAGGTCACAGCAGGGAGGGAGAGATTGTGGATTAGGTAGAGAATCAGGACCTGTTTGTACAATATTTAGGAGTTAACAGCTTGGCTTGTGGCGTCCACAACAGCCACATTAATATGTTGTTAGTGACCTTTGCAAATACAAAGCAGGACTCTACCATTTTGCACTGCCTGGTACAAAGTACTCGCTGGTACTTTTTCCACAATATTTAAGGGTTTACAGCCTGACTTGTGCTGCTTGTCCACATCAGCCACATTAATATGTTGATTGTGGCCTTTGCGAATACAAAGCAGGACTCTACCATTTGGCTTGGGCTATCAACATTTGCAAGTATGTCACCAAAACCCAAAATGACAAAAAATCCTGTTGTTAAGGGACAGGGACATGGGTGTGGTGTTGTCAGCATTGGGCGACAAGGCACTGAGTCTGTGTGATGTCAGAAAGAGTTTGATGCATCCACTATATTCCTTGCCAAATTTCCTTGTCTGTAACCTAAACATGTGGGGAAGCCAGAAGAGCGAGAGCAGATTCTGTATTGGATGGCAGACAAGGCCTCTTCACAATGGTCAAGCAACAACAAATCTTCCATGACCACACAGTCTACTGTAGATACACAAAGGCTAGGCCATCCAATCCTAAACCTGGTCCTCCTTCCTCCTCCCATAATTAGTCACAGGAAACATATGACTCCAAGCTTGGCCACTCTGAGGATCTGTTTTGTACATATCCTTTGGTTGGCTTTGGCCTCTCACCATGCAGCTTTGAAGACGGACATGAGGGGGAGGCGTGCGTTGATGCGCAAATACTTGAGGACCTATGGCCAGAAGAAAGCCACTTTGAGGAACCTGATTTACTGTCTCCAGAAGTGGAGGCTGATGATGATGAGACACAGTTGCCATAAGATCAGCCTACATTCTAAAGTGGAAAGGAGGATGAGATGGAAGATGAGGTGGTTGATAATAAGTCCACTGATCTGACCTGGACCGTTGATATGCATAGCTAGCACAGCAACACAGAGGAAGATGATGACTAAATGCGTCAACCATGACTCAGGCCATAGGGCTAATTTTTGTAAACACTAGGTACATTGTACACTGGACAAACCAGGACAGTAGTCCTACCAAACTAATATTAGCCATTGGAGACCTTTGTCACGGGTTGTCCCACATTGTGGCTGAGATAGGGGATACATATTCGATAGAAATTAACTGTCAGTCACCATAGCTGGCAAAAAAACATCCCTGGGTTATGGTGTTACTCAATACACCACTGCTCTCATAAAAATTAATGGAGGGGGGAATACAACATTACACTACTCCTGCCATAGAAGTGAATGGAGCAGGATAACACATTTCACCACTTCTCCTATAAAAGTGGATGGAGCACTGTCCAACATTGCATTACTGTTCCCATAGAAGTGGAAGGAGTGAGAGTCACATACTGCACTACTGTTCCCATAGAATTGGATGGAGCAGGGTCACACATTAAGGGTGCTTTACACGCTGCGACATCGCTAACGATATATCGTCGGGGTCACGGTGTTTGTGACGCACATCTGGCGTTGTTAAGCTGCTTTCACACTACGTTTTTTTAACATGCGTCATGAACTTTTTTGCTGTAAAAGCGGATCCTGCTTTTACAAAGAAAAACGCATGCAAACACATGTGTTATTTTGAAGGATGCTGTCACTTGAAGTTTATGGGTGGGCATGGAGTCATGGGATCGGGAGTGAGGGGAACTGAACGTGAGACTGGGAGCCGGCATCTGACAGCTGCGGAGGCTCGTAACCAAGGTAAACATCGGGTAACTTGCTTGGATACCCGATATTTACCTTGGTTACGAGTGTCTGCACACATAACCAAGGTAAACATCGTAAACATCGGGTAACTAACGAAGTGCTTTGCTTGGTTACCCAATATTTACCTTGGTTACGAGTGTCCGCAGCTCTCAGGTGGAGGAGAGAGAGGAGAGGGAGGGGGAGAGAGACAGAGAGGGAGGGGGAGAGAGGGAGGGGGAGAGAGAGACTGATCACGCGAGGCTGGTTTCTGGGCATGCTCAGTAGAGCAAGCAGGATCCTGTCTATCAGCATGCCTGCGTTCACATGCGTTTGCATGCAGTATAGTCAGGATCCAGCAATTTGCAGTGTTTGGACGTAGCTCAAAAACGCTACAAGTAGCGTTTTTGAAAAATGTTAAAAAACTGCAAGTCGCTGGATCCTCACTATAACGCACGCAAACGCATGTGAATGTATGTTGACACGAGTCCATTGCAAATTCATTGAAATGAAAACGCATTTGCACTGGATCCATTTTTGCGTTAAAAAAATGTTCAGGAGGCATGTTAAAAAAACAGTGTGAAAGCAGCCTTAGTGCCCCCTCAGCGTGCGACAGCTAGGAGCGACGATCAGCGATCGTAAAAACGGCAAAAATCGTTGATACGTCGCTCCTAATCATAATGTTGTTGGTGTTTCATTCCGCAGGTTGTTCATCATTCCTGCAGCACCACACATCGCTGTGTTTGACACCGTAGGAACGACGGAACATCATCCTACCTGCGTCCACCGGAAAGGAGGAAGGAGGTGGGCGGCATGTTCCGGCCGCTCATCTCCTCCCCTCCTCTTCTATTGGGCGGCCATTTTGTGACGCCGCTGTGACGCCGAACGCACCTCCCCCTTGAAGTAGGGATTGTTCGGTGGTCACAGTGACGTCGCTGAACAGGTACTGCATATCTAATCCCATCATGTGATGCAGGGCACAGGGAAGTGTATGTAATCCCCATGTGTTACACTCCGCCTATCTAATAGCAGCAAGTGATACAGTATGCATATCTAACCCCAGCGTATATACAGCTAACTGCACTATCTAAAAGAATCAATGTTGCCAGCTGTCGTTTTTGACACTTTCCACTTGTCAATATCACTTTGCAGTCACTAACATAATGGCTCCGTACTGTGATCCTAACCTTTATCCATTTGCAAACGCCCAGTAGGGGAGGGGAGGAGTGTTGTCACACATATGTGAGCAGATCCTGCCCACATTTACTGCAGTCATTATGCACACTATGTGCACTATGTGCAGAATTATTAGGCAAGTTCTATTTTAGAAGATTTTTTTTTTTTATTGATCAACAAGAATGTTTTCAATCAACCAAAAAGACTCATAAATATCAAAGCTTAATATTTTTAGAAGTTGGAGTGGGGATTTTTTAGATTTGGTTATCTTAGGAGGATATCTGTTTGTGCAGGTAACTATTACTGTGCAGAATTATTAGGCAAGTTAATTAAAACCAAATATATTCCCATCTCACATGTTTATTTTCACCAGGTAAACCAATATAACTGCACAAAATTTAGAAATAAACATTTCTGACATGCAAAAACAAAACCCCAAAATATTAGTGACCAATATAGCCACCTTTCTTTATGATGACAGCGTACCATCCATAGATTCTGTCAGTTGCTTGATCTGTTTACGATCAACATTGTGTGCAGCAGCCACCACAGACTCCCAGATACTGTTCTGAGAGGTGTACTGTTTTCCCATCCTGTAGAGCTTACATTTTATGAGGGACCACAGGTTCTCTATGGGGTTCAGATCAGGTGAACAAGGGGGCCATGTCATAGTTTTTCATCTTTTAGACCTTTACTGGCCAGCCACGCTGTGGAGTAGTTGGATGCTTGTGATGGAGAATTGTCCTGCATAAAAATCATGTTTTTCTTGAACGATACTGACTTCTTCCTGTACCACTACATGAAGAAGTTGTCTTCCAGAAACTGGCAGTAGGTGTGGGAGTTGAGCTTCACTCCATCCTCAACCCAAAAAGGTCCCATAAGTTCATCTTTGAAGATACCAGCCCATACCAGTACCCCACCTCCACCTTGCTGGCTTTTGAGTTGGAGTGGAGCACTCTGCCCTTTAGTGATCCAGCCTCTGGCCCATCCATCTGGCCCATCAAGAGTCACTCTCATTTCATCAGTCCATAAAACCTTTGAAAAATCAGTCTTAAGATATTTTTTGGCCCAGTCTTGACATTTTATCTTATGTTTCTTGTTCAAAGATGGTCGTTTTTCAGCCTTCCTTACCTTGGCTATGTCCCTGAGTATGGCACACCTTGTGCTTTTTGATACTCCAGTAATGTTGCAGCTCTGAAATATGGCCAAACTGGTGACAAATGGCATCTTGGCAGCTTCACGCTTGATTTTCCTTGATTCTTTGGCAGTTATTTTGCTCCTTTTTTGCCCAACACGCTTCTTGCGACCCTGTTGGCTATTTGCCATGAAACGCTTGATTGTTCAGTTATCACGCTTCAAAAGTTTGGTAATTTCAAGACTGCTGCATCCCTCTGCAAGACATCTCACAATTTTGGACTTTTCAGAGCCCGTCAAATCTCTCTTCTGACTCATTTTGCCAAAGTAAAGGAAGTTGCCTAATAATTAAGCACACCTTATTTAGGGTGTTGATGTCATTACACCACACCCCTCCTCATTACAGAGATGCACATCACCTGATTTACCTAATTGATAGTTGTCTCTCAAGCCTATACAGCTTGGAGTAGGACAAAATGTATAAAAATTATCATGTGATCAAAATACTCATTTGCCTAATAATTCAGCACACAGTGTAATATTTATGGCAAATCTCAACAGCTGCTCCCTCTAGTATTTTAAAAAGTTTTGACATTTTCCACTTGTAATTATTATTCATATTTCCATTAAAAACAAATATTTAAAAAAAAAAAAAAACTAAACCATTAATAGTTTATTTTCTTCAATTGTTAAAAACACTTTGGGGGGGTGACACCTTACCTTTAAAGAAGAGTTCAAAATTCAGGATTTTCATCCCATTTATTGCAGGGCTTGAGTATTGCATGATTGGTGGCTTATTTTCAGTGGGCACTTTAAAGATCTAAGGTTGTTGGCTGTATTAACCACCTAGGCAGATTAACGATGCAACAGTTTTTATTTCTTTTGTACATGGTCTTACAGCAACCATAGTCCAAATGCTCCTCCTGATGACAGATATCACGACCGTAAAGCGTGTATCCAGCTCCAGTCTGCAACAATATGATAGTTCCTCAAATCCAGACAATTGAAATCCCGACAGTAGCACATGTATACAGCTCCAATCTCTATAGTCTATTCTTATGCACCAGGACTTGGTCACAGCAACAGATCCCCTCCCCTCCATGTCACATCATCAACTGTATTAAAACATGTGTTTCCTCGCTTTTTTACCTGTTTTGAGATCAGCCCTTTGATGAGCAGAGATGATCACATCCAACTTCCTTAAACATTTGTTTCATGTAACTCCAAGTATGAAGGAGTACAGTCTCTGGACAGTCTGCAGGATTGTGGACCAGGGAGGCCATTCTAGAGGGGAACAATAGACGCACAACCCCTAACCTGATGCAGGACAATGAATCCTACTGCATGCCTGGCTAGATTAGAGTCCATGGAGGCAAACTAGGATGCACACATTTACAATCCCTTCCCCCTTCAAATTGTGCACCTTAAACTGAAGAGTAAGCAATCCCTAACAAAACGCAACAATAAGATTGACATAACCAGTGCCCCATACTGTAAAAAGTTGTCTGAATCTCTTAGAGCTGTGGACTGTGCTCTACTTCTATTGGTCCAATAATCTTTAATCCATGGCCATCTGCTCACACAAAATAGCACCACAAAATGTTTTATTTTCTCTATGATAGTGTTGCAAGGAAATTGATCACTTGATACCAGGTTCCCATGAAGTTTATAGGTGGTTGCTAAAAGTCGCAGGGATTGACCAAATCAAACAACTTGTGTAAAAGTTATGTATGTTTTTACTCATAATTGTATCATTCCTCTACTTTATAAATGCAGAGTTAAGCACATTTCTGAAGTCATATGTAAACAGGCCGCACAGGGGGCACTGTAGTAGTTGTGGCCCCTGTTCACAGACAGATGACTGGGCCCGTGATCGTGTGGGGTGTGTTCACTCCACTTGCCTTTTTGGGGTTATCAGCATCTCTTCTTTCCTTTCAGCAACTTGCAATAAACAGGAGACAACACTGGTGACTTTGTTTCAAACTTTCATAACTTTTACTGGCAAACTGTGGCATTCTTCAAATGCAGGGATTATAGTTTCTTATACAATCACATTCAGTTGCTTCCAGTCTGCTCTTGCTTCCTAACCCTTGTGTTCTCCTAAGCCCTCTGGCACTAATCTGTAGTTCCCCTGTTGTCCCGAACCCTCTCAGTGGCGCTCTGTTAATAGTGGACGTTTGGGCTTGATTTCATTAGAACCTGTTCAAATCTTCCTTTGTGCCCAATGGATCCATGAGCCCCCTACGTCGCCCAGCAGGCCGCCGGCAACAGACCTGCTCATAGTGGGACCCAGGCCACTGACGTCGCCTTGCTCCCTTCCTCTCATGCAGCCCTGCTTCAACTCTCTAAACATTTACAGTCTACCCAGGACCTAGCTCCCAAGCTCCTCCCAGGGCCAGAAACTTCAGTTAACCCTTATAGTCACTGCTACATCTCTAACCCATTAACTAACCCTGCATTTCACTATACACTTTGAACATGAATATTCACATTAATACATTACTAAACATTGTCATATTCAGCATCTTCAGGGGGAAAAGGAAAAGTCTGCTATCCAGCTTCTCACATTCCACCACCTCTTTGCATATGGTCGTCCCCGACCATACCGACCTCTAAAACAAACATACTATCTATACACATACAACTATGCTAAATCATGTTCTTTTTGCCTATAATAAGTTATTTGTTAAATAAAAGTTCACCTGTCAAGACTATAAAATAGCACAGGGGGACCCGCAAGACCCCTGGGTACAATTCCTTAAAAAAAAAAACATTGCATAAGGCCCAAAAAGTCCTTTGAGCCATCAGTCTCTTTCAATAGGGCCCAACCAGTTCTTGGACCTCTGTCCACTGCTTCATAGGGCTCAACAGGCCGTGCAGTACCAGTTCTTTCCCCTCCCCCTTTGTGGGTAACAATCCTGCCAGAGTGACAGGGGATGGGGGACAAGCCACAGGGCAAAAGGGCAGTCCATGGGCAAAAAGGGCAGTTTGGAAGGGGAGGGAAAACAAAATTAACATTCAGTTGCTTCCCGTCTGCTCTTGCTTCCTGAACCTTGTGTTCTCCTATGCCCGCTGGTACTAGTCTGAAGTTCCCCTGTTGTCCTGAACCCTCTCAGTGGCGCTCTTTAAATGTTGGATGTTTGGGCTTTGTCCCCTTAGCACCTTTTCACTTCTTCCTTCGTGCCCGATGAATCCACGTGCCCCCTACGTCGCCCAGCAGGCCACCGGCAATGGACCTGCTCATAGCGGTACCTGGGCCACCGACGGCGCCTTGCTCCCTTCCACTCAGGCAGCCCTGCTTCAACTCTCAAAACATTTATAGTCTACCCAGGACCTAGCTCCCAAGCTCCTCACAGGGCCAGAAACTGCAGTTAACCCTTATACTCCCTGCTGCACCTCTAACCCATTAACTATCCATGCGTTTCACTATATGCTTGAAACATGAATATTCACAATAATACATTACTATACATTGCCATATTCAGCATCTTCAGGGGGGAAAAGGAAAGGTCTGCTGTCCAACTTCTCACACATACATTCTTTTCCACTAATTTGCAGCTGCACAGTATCTCTAAGCCCATTATTTTGCCCAATGCTTTTTCAGGGAGGGGGAGTGGATGTACACTAATCTAAAACGTGGAGAGAAAATATACATATTCTTGAGATAGATGCTAACAATACATTTCATTTAACACAAACACATGCCATAGAATAGGGATACAGGAAAGGTTCTAGCTTTGTTACTTTGTTCTGCATTTATTGTGGCTTTCAGAATTTTAGCTTTATACTTCACATATAATTATATAGATGGATAAATGGATTGATTGAATAACTGCACCTGGAGCTCTGTTCAAACTTGGACTATGTCCACTCACACATGCTGGCCATAAAGTTGAAATAACGAAAGACATTTTATGAATCATTGAGTAAGACACAAAAGCTATGATTCATCTGTTCACCTGCTGCTGGTGGACTATGTGAGTCTCTAGCGTTCAACTATGGACACCATGGAATGTATTTGCATTGGATTGTATTTGTTGGATTCAGCACCAGCATTTCAGTTGAATCACCATGGTCAACTTGCCAATTCAATTCAAAACTGACTGATTACTATCTGCTTTGGGCCTCATGCACACAGAACTTCTATGATGGCATATGGAGGTACTCAGCATCCTTCCTAACATAACCATGGCTCTGATTGAATGACTGGCAATTTGTACACCAGTCCTAATGAAGGGCAAGCAAAAATAAAATGCGAAGAATTCATTAACAGGCGCACACCACTCCATTCATTTGACACATCTCAGTGTCGTGTGCCTCGGCACCTTGTCAAAAATGTTTATACAGTCAAGGTCAGGGAATGGACTAATATTTCTGGCGTAATGCATTTCGCCACTTTGAATGAATTTGATGGGTCGGTGTAACCATGCCCTGTCCTGGCTCCTGCCCAGCTTCACCCATTTTAGGAGAGCTGCTTAAAACTAATGCTGATCACTGTACTCGGTCATTCAATCTGACTGCCCAATCACAGCATGATTGTATAGAGAAGTGCTGAATATCAGCATTTCTAACTCGATCACTACAGGAGCTCAGCAAAGCTAATAGCCGAGCTCCTGCAATGACAGCCAGGGATGGCGTGCATGCCGCATTGACTGATTAACACTCTAGATTTCATGATCAATAGTGATCATGGCATTTAGTAAATTGTGGGGGGGCTCCCTCTCTGACCTCCATCAGCACCTCCATGATAAAATAATGGAGAGCCGATGGATGTTATGGCACTAAACAGTGACCTCCTGGTGTACCAGGTATGTTGGCCTGTTAGACCAGATTACAGCGTTCTGTCAGTGCAATCCGACAGGTCTCTACATGAGACCAGAGATCAAAACATTTAACCCCTACAGTGAACACAATTAAAAAATAAATTAAAAAACATGGCAAGAAACTGCTTTTTCATTATATCTGAGAAATAAAACAAACATAAACAAAACATAAAAAGCTATATAAATGTGGTATCACTGTAGCCATACTGACCCAAAGAATGAATCTGTCTTATTACTTTTACCACACTGTGAATGTCATAAAAAAACTCCCCAAAAAACTATTTTGAAATTGATGATTTTTGCTTATTCTGCATCCAAAAAAACTGGAATAAAAAGCAATCAAAAAACATTATGTGCCCAAAAATGGTACAAATAAAAACGACAACTCGTCCCTCAAAAAACAAGCCTTTCCAAGACTTTGTTGGCAGAAATATAGAAAAATTATAGCTTTCCAAATATGGAGATGCGAAAACTTTTTGTTAAAGTAAAACAATTTTTAGTGTGTTATTGTAGCCGAAAATAAAAAAACTATATAAATCAGATATCGCTATGATTGCACCGACCCGAAGACTAAATCTGCTTAATCACTTATACTGCAAGGATAACTGGCTTAAAACATACATACAAGAAATTCTTGACTTGCAGTTCATTTGTTCATTATTCCTCCCAAAGATCGCAGGAATGCTCGGGTCACATTTATCCTACACTCTACACTGAGCGCTTACACTGAGGTTGCCACGCAAATCTCTTAAATACGTGATTCAGATAAAACCCCTGACAGAAGATTGCCTATAATGAGACAAATGGAATCATCTTGGACACTCTCTGGCCTATAAATTAAATCCAGTGCTATACTGGCACTATCATGCTGATTCTATACATACCTTTAGTTTTCAGATTGGATGTATAGTTTTTGAAATACAGGCAAGAAAATTTACAGAAATGTACAGCTTTTTAATTTGCAGCAGCTGCCAAATAACTAATATGTGGGTCGGGTTTTACTCTCTATTCCCTGTTTGCTGCCTGGCCTTAGTAGATGCTAAACTGTATGGGTTCCTTTCAAGTATTAGTAATTTTTGTCCCGTGATAGCGGTGTGTTAGAAGTGCAGCCCATACAGTCTAACATCTACAGAGGCCAGGCAGCAGAAATGGGCAGGAATAGATAGCAAAATTCAACCCCCATATTAGACATTCATCAGCTGCTGCCAATCAAACAGCTGTACATTTCTTTAACTTTACTTGCCTGTATTTCAAAAACTATACATCCAATCTGACAACTAAAGGTATGTATAGAATCAGCATGATAGTGCCAGTATAGCACTGATTTTAGTTTATATAGGAAAATCCTGGTAATTAGTTCGCTTTAAAAGCCGGACACCTCCGAATAGAAGCCACACAGAGTCCAGAGTAACTCTGCTGCCTCACTAGTGAATGGATCTGTCAGCGTTTTCATCTGAACCACATATTTTATAGATTTAGATGGAAACCCCGATGTAAGCGCTCAGTATAGAGCACAGGATAAATGTGACTTGATCTAAAATGCTCTGTACCCCAAAATGCCAATAAAAACTTATACTCAACCCACAAGAAACAAGTCCACACTTAGGTTCATCATCTGTTAACAGAAGTAAAGGGAACTTCCATGTAACTGGTAGAATAAAGGCTCTGGAAAAGCACTAAGGTTCCGCTAAAAGATATCCAGTTAAATCTGTGCTCCCAAACTCAAATGATACCATTTACCTAAGGCAACTAAACTAAAAACTATTATTAAAATATGATTTTTATTGATTACAAATAATAGTACAAATAATATAAATAATAATACAAATAATATAAACACACTATTCAGGTATTTAATATTACTGCAGCGATAGGTTATTAATTTCTAATCAATTTTCTTAAGTAAAGATGATAGGCAGCCCTATTTGTTAAATGTAGTGCTTATAGCTGAACATCTGCCGATTAGCAGCACTAGGTGCTAGTTAGGGCCAACCTGTTCAAGAAAGTAACCTTGTTAAAACTGACTCATTTGCTTCTGAAACATCACACTGGAGTCATTAGGGGTCTGAGGCACACAAAAAAAAAAGCCTACTCATTTTTTGTTTCCACACTACTTTAGTTGCTGTGAGGTACCTGAAGAGTTAATAAACTTCTTGCATGTGGTTTTGAGTACTTTGAGGGGTGCAATCTTTAGAATGGTGCTACATTTGGGTATTTTCTGTCATATAGGCCCCTGAAAGTCACTTCACATGTAAGGTGGTCCCTAAAAAAAAGTTTAGCATGTTTTGTTGGAAAAGTGAGAAATTGCTGATAAAATTTAAACCCTTCTAACTTCCTAAGAAAAAAAATAATGTTTAAAAAATTGCGCTGATGTAAAGTAGACATGTGGGAAATAATATTTTTTTATGTGGTATAATTATTTGGTTTAAGGGCATACAAGTTCAAAGTTTGAACATTTTGAAATTTTCAAATTTTTGTCAAATTTTCGATATTTTCATGAATAAACGCTAATCATATCAGTGAAAATTTACCACTATCATGAATTACAATATGTCACAAAAAAGTGTCAGAATCACTGGGATCTGTTGAAATGTTCCAGAGTTATCACATCATAAGGTAACACTGGTCAGATTTAAATAGTGATGCTTTGTCATTAACGAACAAAGTATCTTGGTCCTAAAGGGATTTTAAAACAACAAAATACATAGGAACTATATGGTACAGTTACAATTGACTCTCATATAGTGCTGTATCGAGCCAAGGCATTCAGTTGCTGATTTTTTGCAATACGTTCCATGTATATGACCCTACTACAGATACATGTTGTGCTGATCCATAAAACAGACCCCATAACTCGCTATTTATTTGTCTGTTTTCATATAAAGTCACTTGGAGGTTTTCAAGCAACATAACAAATGTTTATTACAAAAGAGATTTTTTCTTTATGATTTTCTGATGATACAATCCCTTACCCTAAGGTCCAATTTTCTGTTGCTCATATGATAAATAAACAAAATTCTAAGTATTGCTTTATACTGATTCATAAAAAAATGACAGCATTACTATCGGAGATGCACATTATTATCTAATATGGGCAATGCAAACTTTCTCTTTCTGTCTCTACTATTTTGTCAGCAAGGTATCAAAAGGTTGGTAGCATAAGTGGCAATTAAACATACAACAGCTATACTACACAAATGGGTGTCATAATTAGCCCCAGCAGTCATTTTCACTTGACCCATTCTTGCTGTGTGACCTTGTGACATTACAGCCATATGTTGAATTTTATGTGATTGTTAAAACGGCCATTTGGGAGATGTCCTGGCATTTGCTTATTTGTGTGTGTTCTCTTTGTGTGTTTCAGCAATTTTGCAATAGAGAGATGTAACAACATTTCTTAGCATTATTTTTTCCCATCAGAGAAACCCACAATTCTATAATCTTGTGATGGCAGATATGAGGGAAAGTCATCCAAAGATGTTTATAATTAAATATCCTCAACCATCACATTGAACAATATTGGAATGGGTTAGAGATGACTAATGCTATGCCATTGGTAATCCAATACTCTGCAATAATGTACCTGTGGCGCCCCTGCGGCTTCAGGCACCATAGGGTACTGCACCTCACCCGAGGTGCAGTATTCATCTCAGATACGGAGGAGGTCATCACCGGTAAAAAAACATCCCCAGCTTTAGTGAGACCGCCGGGGTCACGAAACCGGGCAAAGCCACCGAGGCGACCCAGGAGCAGCAACCCCGGGTACTGTGCACCTATAGACTGTATGAAAAGAGGCTGTACACTGGCAGCCATTGAAAATGACAGGCGCCATGTGTAATTACCTCGTCTGGGTGTGTCCATCCTTCGTGGGCTGGGTAACAGAATGGCGCGAAGTGCTGTGCCCAACCACCAAGGCCAGAAAGGAGAAAAAAAACTTAGCGGGAAAAGCTGTCCCGTCCCCCTGGAGAGTGCATAAAAATTGGCTGACGATGCAGCAAGGGACCGGATGCAAGATGGAGGAGAGCAACCGGAGCACCAAGAAGCATGGGGTGGAAGCAGCCAGCTCCCCTGGTCGTCCCAAGGAAGTACCAGTGACGCAGCCTGTGATCACCCCTGCACTACTGGAGGAAGAAGTGAGGCGGTTGCGGGTTCAGTTGCTGGAGCTGCAGGAGGGAACCAGAGGAGGTGGCAGGAGACCCTGATGGGAACAGCGGCGATACTGACCCCGGAGGTGAAGGAACCTGGCACTGAGGAGGTGCGTGGAGTGGCAGCACCTGTGGTCCTGGAAGCCGGCTGTTGCACCTGGCCGCGGCAGACCAAGCATGGCCTGGGATGCGATGGTCGATAAAGAAACAGACCTGCAGGCTCCCCTGTAGCCCACCATCACGGCAACCACAAACAAGTTTGCCTGCGAGCGGCAACTCCTGGAGCTGCTAGCGGAACAGGAGGAACACCAGGCAAGGCATGAAGCCCTGGAAACCCAGAACCTGGCCGCCAAGCAGCGGTGTCGCAGAGAGTGACCCTCAGCCTGGGGACCATTGAGGGAAGGCGTGGTGGTCCGTTTTGACTTGGAGTGGGGGTGGGGATTCATTGGCAAATCCGGGATGACAAAGGATGGGTTTGTTTACCGGAGGGATGTGGAATCCCACCTCAGCAGAGGACACACAGATCACAACCTGTACCCAGGCGATCACGTCACCTGCACCTGTCAAAGAGGTAAGAGGGGATGGTATGCCCTGGATGTGCAGGTAGACCGGTTGCATCTGGACAAGGACTCCGACAACGACATGGACTTGGATCATGATGCCAGAGGACCTTGAAATCAGGAGAACCAGACCATGGTGTCCATGGCTTATCTACAACCCCGGTATGCTGCTATAACATTAGAAACATGGGACCACCTGGGTCCTGTATAATAGTTCTGAAAATATTTGAAAAGTGTTGAAATGGACACTGGACCATCGGACTTGGCATGGCCAGGACTTTCCTTTTAAATAATTTTCACCTGTTGTGCACCCTACAAGAATTAACAGGACCCAAAAACCTGTCAGTGTGCTGAAGAGAAGAAGCAGGGTTTGGAACGCTCTGAGCACATCCGGAGCCTACATTGGTAGTTCAGGGCAGGTCCCCCATAATGTTGTTGCTGCTAATCTTTTGCACTTGAATACAAAGGGGAAAAGTTTTATGTAAAATGGAAAACGTTTCATGCAAAGTAGAAAATTTTATTCTAAGTGAAAAGTTTAATGCGCAAGTGAAAGTTTTCTGAAAAAGGGGAATGCAGATTGCCCAAAAGTGAATGTCTTATGCTTATGTTTTGTAGATTCACAGAATCAAAAGGTTTTACGTGACAAATGTAAAATGTCTGGAAAGTTGTAACGTTCACGAAACCTTGCCTCCCATAAAGGGAAGAAATGTTATTATTCTTTTGCTTACACAAATTTTGCAGTTGCTATTGTAATGCCTTATTTACAGCCTGCGGACATGCTGTGATTCGCTGTGGTTGTATGTGGAGCCCCTTTGACTTCAGGCTCCGCAGGGTACTGCACCTCACCCGAGGTGCAGTATTCATCTTGGATACGGAGGAGGTCGTCACCGGTAAACAACCAACAACACACTCAAGCAAAACACATAACACGGGAGCTCTTCCCCTGGGACTGGGCTAGGGTAGGTGCTGGGGTGGCCATCACAAGGTATGGGACCTCTTGCTCACTAGTTCAGGAACCCGGGAGGCACCAACAGGGGAAGTTAGGAGCAATCTCTCACACAAGTCAGTTGGCGGTCACCTCCGGGCGCAGTAAGCGCCAGGGTGCACTCAGGAGGAGATAAGCAAGCAAAAACACGCACAGTTCAGGGCCCACGATCTGGAGCTGGAAGCTCTACTCGGGTTCTTAGCAAAGAAACCGTCAAAAGGTGATGCACAAAAGGAAACACTGGCCTCGACCTCCGTAGTATCTGGGATCGGCTAAAGCCCATCACAGTGCAGCCTGGTACTCCAATGGCGGTGTGCTTCGGCGGTGTGCTTCCAGTAAGTAAATACCTTGAACTGAACTGTCTGTGTCATCTGGTTACTGCCGGCGCTCTCAATATCTCGCCTCTGCGCCATAGGCAACTACTACTCCTATCTTCCTCCCTGGGGCCAAGCTCTACCTGTGGAGAGCTGCAACACCCGAGCTTCGTTACCATCTGCCCCAGAAGAAAGAGGGGGATCCTCCGCAGCGGCGGCTCCCATTGTGGCCGTACACCACAGGTGGCATCACAAACAACTACCACCATCGTCCCCGTCCCAAGCTTTATTGACACCGCCGGGGTCACAAAACTGGCCAAGGCCACTGAGGCGACCCAGGAGCAGCACCGCAGCCTGGTGATGGGTAACCCCAGATCCCGTGGGTGCGTTATAACGCTAACCAAATATGCAACTTAGCCAAGCATTTGAATCTTTCCATGTAGTTACCATGTTCATTACTCCTAATATACACTCACATATTTTTAGTTTCACACTCTTTTCTTATATAGGTTACTTTCTTTTATTCATATTAGAGTTAATCCCCCTTTCAACCAGCTAAGTGGCCATGTAGAAATATTAGTTGTATTCAGGCTCTTAAATCTGATTTGATTCAAAGCCCCACTGCCATATGACAAGTATTATAAATGATACATGGGAGTTAGGGGTCCCTGCTAAATATTGTGCACATTTTTTACATTATGCAACTGCGGCCAAGCACCAAGCTTATATGTCTGCCAATCTGTAATCATACTAGTGGTAACTGTAGTCACTTTATTGTATACTGTATGATATATAGCGCAAATGTTTTGCAAGACTAGATATATCAGAAAACTAAGCTGGGAGAAGAAAAGATCCTTAATTGAACGATCAACATTTATAATTATGATTAGTGATCTACATGAAACAAAAGTGGTTTAATATCAAAGCTAAAACTGAGCCCTTTCTACGGTGCCTAGATTTGCCACCCAGAATAGATGGGCTTCTTCCGTGTTTGTTCCCCTTTATGTCAATTTAACCCCCCTCCCCCGTATAAGCAAGTCCTTTATAGCTTCGCCCCACCTACATGATCTGAGCCTCATTTTTCCAAAATTCCACAGCAGCCGCATGGTCCACATCTATTGTAGCACCAACGCCCCTGCACTGCTTGCTCTCTCCCTGCAGCAGGCATGCCAACTCACTCACCGCCGAGGCCAGCCCACATCATGCTGCTTGTCTTCAACACGGTCCTCCACATGGGTGTTCTCTGCTTCTCCCTCCTGGGGTCTGTGCATTCCGCATAGGTTCTTCAGGAGTTCTCTTAGGGCATGCACATGCACCGTTGCCCTTCTCGTAAAGGGCCAACGTGTCATTTCCTGGAAGTGCCTCTCAGCCTTTTGCTGAGAGGCACTGGGTACTTAAGGCACTCTCCCACTACAGGAGGTGCCTGAGCAACGTGATTAGTCATTTAGTGGTGTGTTCCCTAGCCATCTAGTTGTCAGGTCCTCTTGTACACAGTCTGTTCCCTAGCCAGTGTACATTCCTGTGCTCCAGCTCTGTTGGTACCCTGTGCATGTCCGCCCTGGCCATACTTTCAGCCTCAGCTATATACGTGGTTCCTGTCCATAGCAGTAACTGTCACCCTGACCTTGCTAACAGTCTCAGACGTCCTGTGGTCCCTATCTATAGTAGTGACTGTACCTGTCCTTCCTGGTAATGCCATCTGCATCAGCCATCCTGGTGGTCCCTGTCTACACTAGAAACTGGCTGGTTTTCATATACTTGCTACCCAGATTATCTTATCTCCTTTGAAACGCGAGTTGATCATAAGTTCCAGGAACGTTCCTAGGGAATCTCCCATGTGAACTAACCTATTCACCTGGCTCCATCTTTCCAAATGCTATTTGCTTCCCAGGTTCCAGTTTCTGCTCCTAAACCTATACACGTGAATAGTATCAAAGCCAAGGGCCTGTATGGAGGAGTAGAGCACCTTGTTCAAACCTGTCCTTTGAAGCCAAAACCCTCTTTCCGTGAGCTTGGTAGGAGGGATTACCCTCAGCGAAAGCAACCCTTCTTTTTCTTCCTTGATCAGTCCATGTCCGTATCTTTTGGAGGAGTTTAGCTCTCTGAGATGGTTCATCTGGACCCCTGATTTGGTGGGAGTTTCGGTCAGCGAGCTGTGGTGGACCTTTTCCAGATCCCGATCTGATGCCTTCTGAAGCCCTTGTTGGTGCCAGTCATGAATTGAATGCTCCTATCAGAATCCATACATCTAGTTCATGAGCCTGTGGAACTATGCGTGAGAGATACACATTCAGAGAAGATCCCCTTTCTTGTGTATCCAAACTTGTCTTGCCCGTTTCTTCTAGGTTTGCCTTGGCTCCATTCTCTTGAGTCTGTTCTGGACTGAAAATCCGGTGAGGTGCTCCGCTGTACTCTAAGATGCCACGCAAACTGTCTAGTTGGTGCTCTTCTGTCCCAATCTTCTCTGGTTCCTTTTTGCCAACCTGTCCTGCTTTCAACCTGTCAGCTGGCTACCATTGATTTTGAGAAGATAAGACATTCTTCAGGCCTATGGAAGAGGGGGACTAAGGGGGGTTCTATAGCACCAGCGTCCCTGCACTGCTTGCTCTCCCTCCTGCAGGACATGGACTCACCGCTGCAGCCGGCTTCCACCACGCTGCCTGGCTTTCTTGCGGTCCTCCATGTGGGTGTTCTCTGCTTCCCCATCCCAGGGTCTATGCATGTTGCAGAAATCCTCCAGGAGTGCTTTTAGGGTGTGCACATGCACTGCTGCCCTTCTATTAAAGGGTCAATGTGCCATTTCCTGAAAGTGTCTCTCACAGAGAGGCACTAGGTACTTAAGGTACTCCCCCCCCCCCTTATGGGAGGTGCCTGAGCAATGTGATTAGTTAGTTAGTGGTTTGTTTCCTAGCCAGCTTGTTGTAAAGTACCCTTGTCCACTATCTGTTCCCTAGCCAGTGTACATTCCTGTACACCTGCCCTGCTGGTACCCTGTGCCTGTCCACCCTGACCATGCTTTCAGCCTCAGTTGTCCTGTTGAATCCTGCTTATAACAGTGGCTGTACCTGTCCTCCCTGGCCGTGCTATAAGCTCTACCCGTCCTGGTGGTTCCTGTCTATACTAGTGACTGTACCTTTCCATCCTGCTCATGCTAACTGCCTCAGCCCTCCCGGTGGTCCCTGTCTACACTAGTGACTGTATCTGTCTGTCCTGGCCATGCTATCTGTCTTAGCCATTAAGGTGGTTCCTGTATACACTAGAGATTCTGCCTGTCTGCCCCTGCCCTGTTGGTCAGCTGCCATAGTCCCAGTCACTGTCCTGAGAATGGCACCTGGTTTCAGCCTCGCAGTGGCTGCTTAGTCACTAAAGGGTAAGCTCAAGTCCCTCTGTGGCATAGTGGGTCCACTTGGGCTTGTCGCCTTACCTTCTCCTGCGGCATGCTTTACATCTATAATATGTTTGCACTATTATTAAAACAAATTTTTCAAGAGTGCCATCCCTAAATTGTAAGAACCTTCCTCTATTACAAATGAAAGTTATCAATCTTCATTTTTCACTTTACATTTCAAGAGTCCACCATCTTTAATACCTTATCCTTCTGAAAAAAAATTACATTTCAAGTGTCCACCACCTTTAATACCTTATCCTGCTGAATTAATTCAATTTTTAGCAAATTCAGGGGTGAAAAACATAATGAAGCATATTTTTTGATAAGAATTTGACCTGTAGTTTTTATATTTAGAAATGAAAATTTGGGACGTTACTGCCCCACAATAATGACTGCCTAGGAAAACCTGCAGAACATAGGGGAGCATTCACTAAAGTTATTACTTTTGAGGGTGTCCAGCCCAAACTCAATTTTGGCAAGGTCATAGGACAGTTCTGCCAGAAATATTTTTTTTTTTTTACTTTAAAACACCATTAATTACCAGATGCTGTATATGCAAAGAAGGTTTACACTCATGATGCATACATAACACAAATGCTAGAGATGAGGAGATGCCCTGACGGGTTTGCAGTTGGCATGAATGATAAGCCCATAGTATATGATTTAGTATTTGATGAATGCCCCTTTATTAGTACCATTATTCGGTTTCTTTCTTCCACTCTTGTACAGCCCATTATTGGTCAATCATATACCAAATTAAGCCTTAATATTGCATTTAGCTATCACTGACATATACATGCATGTCAGAGATGCTGAGGAATAACCACTAATGTCAGCTCATACAGAGCACACAGGAGATTCCATGATCCGTCATTGACATATGATAACACTCAGAACCTTTGGCAGGCCGCATGACAATTATGGGCAATGTAATGGTTGACATTAATGTTTGGTACCCAGCATGTGTTCTGTATAGGAGACCAGGAGAGTTCAGAAGCAGCTGAAGCCAATATAAAAAGACCTCATACAATGGGACAATTTAATGACTTTTATTTCCAGATGATTTAGATTTATTCGTGAAGAAAAACAAGAGGGAAGAAAACTAGAAAGTCCCAACTGTTAAATATGATAATGATATAGTTTACAACTAAAAGGCTGTCATAAAACACTACATGCTTCTTTATTGCCCTTGACACTTACAAATACATAATGTATCAGTGAACATCCCCTGGGCAGAGCGGGTTCCTCTATAATTAGGTTGCTTAGGTTTCTTGGAAGTTTTTCAGAGGTGTTATGTGGTGAAACTTAAGGTCTGGAATTCATAAAGGCATCTAGTATTGTTTTAGGCTGAATATGATAGTCTTAGATGATTTCTTATCCTTTGACAGCCAGATATCCATATTACACCACTACTGTTCAATATTAAGGATTTAACTGCCAATTATTACTCCTGTACTTATAAAATATGAGATCTGGAATTACAAATCAAGGGAATATAAAATTGCTTGCAAGCTTTCACCAATGATTGGCTATAAGCTATGACGGATAGAGGATATAAGGGAAATAAACCTCAAGAAAGACAGTACAATATCAACATTATTTAACTGAAGTGCATCAGATGCCAGTCCAACAGCTGCGGCGAGCTGTATCTGTCACCAATGTGCTACTTTTACTATACTAGGTGGTGCAACAATTTAAGATAGCATCATCTGGTGGGTGTAAAAGTCAATATGCTAAATGTTAATAATAGAAACAGAACCTGACACATGTAATGTTGCTCATAATGCCTCACGGGCATGCTGTGTTCGGAATTTGACAATTTTACACATGACACTCAAATTATATATATATATATATATATATATATATATATATATATATATATATTAGTATATATTTATAATTTATATATATATATATACAGTTAGGTCCAGAAATATTTGGACAGTGACACAATTTTCGCGAGTTGGGCTGTGCATGCCACCACATTGGATTTGAAATGAAACCTCTACAACAGAATTCAAGTGCAGATTGTAACGTTTCATTTGAAGGTTTGAACAAAAATATCTGATAGAAATTGTAGGAATTGTACACATTTCTTTACAAACACTCCACATTTTAGGAGGTCAAAAGTAATTGGACAAATAAACCAAACCCAAACAAAATATTTTTATTTTCAATATTTTGTTGCGAATCCTTTGGAGGCAATCACTGCCTTAAGTCTGGAACCCATGAACATCACCAAACGCTGGGTTTCCTCCTTCTTAATGCTTTGCCAGGCCTTTACAGCCGCAGCCTTCTGGTCTTGCTTGTTTGTGGGTCTTTCCGTCTTAAATCTGGATTTGAGCAAGTGAAATGCATGCTCAATTGGGTTAAGATCTGGTGATTGACTTGGCCATTGCAGAATGTTCCACTTTTTTGCACTCATGAACTCCTGGGTAGCTTTGGCTGTATGCTTTGGGTCATTGTCCATCTGTACTATGAAGCGCCGTCCAATCAACTTTGCGGCATTTGGCTGAATCTGGGCTGAAAGCATATCCCGGTACACTTCAGAATTCATCCGGCTACTCTTGTCTGCTGTTATGTCATCAATAAACACAAGTGACCCAGTGCCATTGAAAGCCATGCATGCCCATGCCATCACGTTGCCTCCACCATGTTTTACAGAGGATGTGGTGTGCCTTGGATCATGTGCCGTTCCCTTTCTTCTCCAAACTTTTTTCTTCCCATCATTCTGGTACAGGTTGATCTTTGTCTCATCTGTCCATAGAATACTTTTCCAGAACTGAGCTAGCTTCATGAGGTGCTTTTCAGCAAATTTAACTCTGGCCTGTCTATTTTTGGAATTGATGAATGGTTTGCATCTAGATGTGAACCCTTTGTATTAACTTTCATGCAGTCTTCTCTTTACTGTTGACTTAGAGACAGATACACCTACTTCACTGAGAGTGTTCTGGACTTCAGTTGATGTTGTGAACGGGTTCTTCTTCACCAAAGAAAGTATGCGGCGATCATCCACCACTGTTGTCATCCGTGGACGCCCAGGCCTTTTTGAGTTCCCAAGCTCACCAGTCAATTCCTTTTTTCTCAGAATGTACCCGACTGTTGATTTTGCTACTCCAAGCATGTCTGCTATCTCTCTGATGGATTTTTTCTTTTTTTTCAGCCTCAGGATGTTCTGCTTCACCTCAATTGAGAGTTCCTTAGACCGCATGTTGTCTGGTCACAGCAACAGCTTCCAAATGCAAAACCACACACCTGTAATCAACCCCAGACCTTTTAACTACTTCACTGATTACAGGTTAACGAGGGAGACGCCTTCAGAGTTAATTGCAGCCCTTAGAGTCCCTTGTCCAATTACTTTTGGTCCCTTGAAAAAGAGGAGGCTATGCATTACAGAGCTATGATTCCTAAACCCTTTCTCCGATTTGGATGTGAAAACTCTCATATTGCAGCTGGGAGTGTGCACTTTCAGCCCATATTATATATATAATTGTATTTCTGAACATGTTTTTGTAAACAGCTAAAATAACAAAACTTGTGTCACTGTCCAAATATTTCTGGCCCTGACTGTATATATATATATATTATATTAGCAGTCGTATTATAGACAGAAATGCGGGTCAATTTGTTATGAATTCTGCACCAACAATATAAATTGTCCGAACCCTTTAAGAGTTGAAGGTTATGGTTCCTCTGCAACCTACTAGATGGAGAAGCTAGTCACTAACTAATGGATGTATGAGTAACCCTGAGGCACATATAGTCAAAACAGACAAGATAATGTGATGCCCCTGACTATCTCAGGGTGTTCATAGGGGACTGCATCCTCCCTTTCTATGATGCAGGACCTACTCTCCCCCATGGTTCCAGGTTCCTGAAAACCGGTATCACTCCCATCAGCACCACAAATCCCAACCACACCTTACATCACAACCTGTCAGACACACCAGTGGGTTGGTCTAGCTGGAAAAGTGCCACCCACCTAGGGGTCAGGCAGACTTGTGGGAAGGAAGGAAGTCAGTTGATTTTTGGAGTTTTTAGTAGCCCTCAGTGCGTGAGAAGCTGGGAGTTGTAGCTCCCGGGAGTGACCTAGGTTGGGCCGCACACGGTGGTCCGGGACCAGAGGAGTTGGAGACCCGGTCGCAGGCTATTGGGAGAGGGTGCCCAGACTTAGTCGTGGAGGACGGTCAGCACCAGAGAGTCCAGTAACTGGTCCAGTTCCAAGCACGGCGGGGTACAGGACCCTAGATCAGGGAGTAGCTTCATGCAACCTGATAATTAACCTGTGGAGGACAGTCTCTTTATGAACTTTCCCCAAGAGCTCAGAGATCAAAGGCACCAGCGCAACGAGGGGGATAGGGTTTTCCAGCTTATGCAACCCACTGAGATCCCAAGTGACAGCCATCGAGAGCACAGCTCCACTATATATAGGGAGCGGGACCCTGACAGCTTCAGGCCAAGGGTTCACAAGAACAACTAAATGTGTACACAGAGGCAGGCTCCGGACTATTAAAGTGATACCGGTGGGAGCGGACACCCGGACGGGCTCTCCAAAGTGGCAGTGGTACCCAGAGACTTTGGTTTATTACAGTATGTGAGTCTGCTTCATTGCTGCATCTAACATCACAACAACCTGAATAAGTACACTGCCCCCCCCCGCATCCTGCCTGCCCAGCAAGCCTGCACAGCACCATCCACCAACCCTGCAGAGTCCCGTGGCCTCCCTACCTGCGGAGGGATTTGTCATCTAGCTGCCCCCACGTTATCCGCCACGGTACTCCCCTCGGCAGTGACGGTACTCCCCTATTACCGCACCCACAGGTGGCGTCACAAACTAATCCCCTGTAAATATCCCCCCTTTTCAATCAAAGGGCCGCTGAGCCCCGGGTCCGGGGACCATTGAGCTACAGCAATCCTGGATCCGAGCAGCTCGTCTGCTTAGGGGCAGTACAATAATAGAAGGGACACAATCAGAAGGCAATACCATATTCAAAGGAATGTCCAAGAACACATACCACAAGATCAATCAAAGCTAAAGTCACTCAAGTTAAGCTCTGACCAGTGGTAGCATGAATGCAGATAGTCAGATTCACAGGCCAGGTCAAGGACAGGATGAGTACATTAGAGGAATTCCACCAGAGTACAGGAAGAAACCAAACACAAAAACTGGCAACTCCCAATAGTATGCTGGAAGTTTAAATAATATGTGGTGCTGTCCTATTGGCTGAAGTAGGGAGTTGCTGCTGGACACCAAACATCCATTCTGTCTTGACAGCACCTCAAGTCCTAGCCAGACCAGTGCCCTAGCTTGATAGCGTCTACGCCGTCCAGTGATATTAACCATGATGTCTCTTCTATCACCAAGAAAGACAAAACAGCTAAAGCAGACATCCCTGTAATACTTTCAGGTAGGGATGCAACACATCCTTTATATAGGCTGGTGTTAACTGAGCTATATACTGTACATTATCATTGTATGAAGTGGCCACTACATACTGTAAGTGTGCAGTATATACTGTATCACTGTAGTTTGCAGTTTTTAAGCAACATCGCTCTTCTCTTCTTCATCACGCTTGAGGATCCGGGGGGAGGGAACGAGTCAGTTAGTGGAAGTCTAAGTTGAAGTTCAGTAAAGTGGAGGAGAGAAAGCTGAGCCTAGTGAAGGGTAGCCAGGGTAGTGGCCCTGGTCTACTGGCTAGGTGGAAAGCAGTGAACTGTGTCCAAAGGCGACGGGAGTCCGACCGTGGGAAATCCACAGTGGACCGGGACAGGGTTGGAGCCCGCTGGTACTGACAGCGGAGATTCGGTCCGGAAACCGTGCACAGGCGGGCTACCTAGACCCTAGTTAGAAGACGGTTGCAGCCCCTTCTCTAATTACCCTAACCAGGCCGGGAGCAAGGTTACAGACGTTGTTCCAAAGTGTGAGACCAGATAGAGCGAAACGGCAGCCCACCGCGGGGGTTAAGGGCACTTTACACGCTGCAATCTCGCTAGCGAGATCGCTAGCAAGCGTACCCATCCCCGTCGGTTGTGCGTCATGGGCAAATCGCTGCCCGTGGTGCACAACATTGCTAACACCCATCACACGGGGCTTACCTGCCTAGCGACGTCGCTGTTGCCGGCGAACCGCCTCCTTTCTAAGGGGGCGGTTTGTGCGGCATCACAGCAACATCACTAAGCAGCCACCCAATAGAAGCGGAGGGGCGGAGATGAGCAGGACGTAACATCCTGCCCACCTCCCTCCTTCCTCATTGCGGGTGGCCGCAGGTACGAGGTTGTTCCTCGTTCCCGCGGTTTCACACATAGCGAAGTGTGCTACTGCAGGAATGACGAATAACCTGCGTCCTGCAACAGCAACGATATTTGGGAATGGAACGATGTGTCAACGATCAATGATAAGGTAAGTAATTTTGATCGTTAACGGTCGTTCGTGCGATTCACTCGTAACGACGTCGCTAACGAGGCCGGATGTGCGTTACAAATTCCGCTACCCCAACAACATCTCGTTAGCGATGTCGTTGCATGTAAAGCGGCCTATAGGGTATCCGCAAACAGCCACTGAGATCCCAAGGGTCAGATTTCGCGGGCACGACTCTCAACCACAACAGCCCCGGGAGTGGACTTCCCCATTCCATACGAGGTTGTCCAGAATTGAGAAAGTTACAGAGTGCCGGAGGAAGGGACATAGGTACACCAGCCTGGTGTGGGACCCGGTACACCCTGACGCGGCAGATGGCCACTTACACCTTGGTTTACCAGCAGACTTGCGTGCAATTATTCAACAGTGAGTACACCAACATCCCCCGGTCCAGCCCTGCGTGCTACCTCCGGCCTACATCATTCCCCATGTCCTGGACACTGAACCTCGGGGCATCCACCCCTACCCACGGAGGGGTCTAACATCTAGCTGCCACTCCACCGTCCTGGTTGCTCCGCAATAGCAGTGGTGGTACTCCATCTTACCACAAACCGTGGGTGGCGTCAAGAAGAATCTACAACAAATCTCCCGCACATATTACGCCCCTTTTTATTTGAGTGTCTGCGCGACCCCCGGGTCCGGAGACCTGGTACAGGGGCGGTACACCTCAAAACCTGGCATCACGAGCAGGATTGTAACCCATGCGCCTACCTGGTGGAAGTGTGCCTTGTTTTGGACTGGAAACGATGTTCCATTTCAAAATTTTTCGACAGACGCCATTTTGCCGCCATTTTTTTTGGTAGTGAAAAACAACAAGCCAGGCGTCTTCTTCCCCGAAAAAGGCGTGAAGTTGAAGCCCCACCCCCTGGGAACGTGCGTGGATTTGACTGACTCCCCAGACAGAAAGCGAAAAGGACAGTGGGTCCCGTGAGACTGCTGTCGAAAAACCAATGAGGAAGAACCGGAGAGATGTCGGTGCCCGAGAATGATGGTGGAGCAGCGGCCCCCGCTGGAGCGGCGGGGCCCGTGGCAGAGCCGAATGACGGAGAAGCAGCGGCTCCCGCTCCGGACGCAAGAGCGGTGTACCCGATGACCCTAGTAGCTACTCGGGGAGTGTCGCTCTTTTCAGCTGCGAAGACTGCGACTGCTGAAAGCCCACCAGCAGCCCGAGCAGTGACTTCCGGGGCTCTAACCAGCGGTGACCATCCCGCAACGGTGATGATGTCGGCTCCGGAAAACCGGCAGTCTGCAACGGAGCCGGCACCTGACCCGGAATATTCCATGGCCATGGGATCGGAGTCGGAGGTGACGGATGAGAGTGAGTCGGGTACCAGCACTCCGGAGGCTGCGTGGGTTCCTCTATTCGGCGGGAACGGATATCTGGATGGCCCTATCATCCCGAGCGCGCCATACGCTGGATATGTATGAAGGCCACCGGGGTCGGAGCCCTTGGTGGAGGATGAGGCCGGACCCAGAGGAACAGCTGTTCCCGCACTGCAAACGGCAAGAGGACGGGGTCTCTGGATAGTGCAGCACCTTGCGTGAAGTTGGCACTGGGAATCCGTGCCATTCGGCGGTGGTCTTGTGGGAAAAGCTGCAGTAAGAGGCTGCCCAGCAGCGGTGTTACACTGATTTGTTCTACTTTCTTGCTATTCTTCAACTGCACGGCCTCTGGAGAGGTAGATTGGAGGAAGGGCCTGCGGTGGAGTAGGCCGAGGCCCAGCCACTACTGAAACCGGTGGCTAACCTCCAGGCCAAGGGTCCCCGGACATGGGGCCCTTGAGATGGACTGCCGGGTAAGGAACTTTTTAGCCGGACCATGTAGGTGTTACCCGGAACGCCTGTGGACTGGGGAAAAGGGGTGACCACCATTCTTAGCGGTGGCACCAAGGAACCAGGTTGTTTGGGTGGTAGGTGAAGAAAATGGGAAAGTGATGTGTTTCATGTTTTGCAACGTTAAAGAAATGTGCCTCCCATAAAGGGAAGAAATGTTTAAAATGTATTTACTATTTTCCCATTTCTTTTAGAGAAAAAAATAAATGTCAGTGGTCGGACAGCCCGCGGACGGGCTGTATTCAATCAAGGGGGAATGTGATGCCCTAGCACCGCTAGGTGGTCACAGAGTAACAATTCTCCGACATAACACCATCCCACATCAGGTACCATCTGCCACAAAATCCTAGCCACCTCCCTCAGGGTAAGAAGGACACACCAGTGGGTGAGACCAGATGGATTGGAAACTCCCACCTAGGGGTCTTGAAGATCCGGGGGGAGGGAACCAGTCAGTTAGTGGAGGTTTAAGTTGAAGTTCAGTAAAGTGGAGGAGTGAAAGCTGAGTCTAGTGAAGGGTAACCCAGGGTATTGGCCCTGGTCTACTGGCTAGGTGGCAAGCAGTGGACCATGTCCAAAGGCGACGGGAGTCCGGTTGCGGGAAATCCAAAGTGGGCCGGGACAGGGTTGGAGCCCGCAGGTACAGACAGCGGAGATTCGGTCCAGAAACCGTACACAGGCGGGGTACGTGGACCCTAATTAGAAGACGGTTGCAAGCCCCTTCTATAATTAACCAGGCCGGGAGCAAGGTTCCAGACGTTGTTCCAAAGTTTGAGCCCAGATAGAGCGAAATGGCAGCCCACCGCGGGGGATAGGGTATCCGCAAACACCCACTGAGATCCATACGAGGTTGTCCAGAATTGAGAAAGTTACAGAATGCTGGAAGAAGGGACATCGGTACACCAGCTGGGTGTGGGACCCGAGTACACCCGGACGTGGCAGCCGGCCACTAACACCTTGGTTTACCAGCAGACTTGTGTGCAATTATTCAACAGTGAGTACACCAACATCCCCCGGTCCGGCCCGGCGCGCCACTTCCGGCCTACATCATTCCCTGTGTCGTGAACACTAAGCCTCAGGGCATCCACCCCTACCCACGGAGGGGTCTAACATCTAGCTGCCACTCCACTGCCCCGGGTGCTCCGCAATAGCAGCGGTGGTACTCCATCTTACCACAAACCGTGGGTGGCATCATGAAGAATCTACAACAAATCTCCCGCACATAATACGCCCCTTTTTCATTTGAGTGTCTGCGCGACCCCCGGGTCCGGAGACCCCTCGAGCTACTGTGGATCCGGACCCGAGCAGATAAATCTCATTAAAGAGAACCTTCCACTAGTTTGAGCATGTAAAACTAGCCACATCATTGGATAGCAACCATAGGTCTAAGTGAAATATATATTTATGTACAATTTCTTCTCTCCGTTGCAATAATACTAGCTTGTAAAGTTTAGGTTATAGTAATTGGGCTTATCATAAATTGTAAATAAAAATAAATATACATTTTATTCAACCGTGCAGCCACTGTTCCATGATGCAGCCAGTTTCACATGCTAAAAGCTTATGAAGGCACCTGTTTAAGGCATCATTCACATGTAAATTTATTTTATTTGCATAAAAAAACAAAATTTATGGCTTCATTGTTTTTGCTCCAAGTTTTATTAGCGTGTAGCAATGGTCGAGGGACCACCGCGGTGCAGGTTATAATTACAGTACACAAGACGAGGCTACAGATACAAGGGTGCAGCTTTATTTACAAGCAGGAGGTAAGCAGTTATGCAAGCAAACAGGGGTATAGTTCAATAAGCCTCAGATTCAAGCTGGAGCGGTCCAATAGGGTGTTACCCCAACTATTACAAACACTGTTATGGCAGCATACAAAACAGGCAAAATATGTTAGCAAATGTGCTGCACTACGACCAAGCTAGCCTCTGCTATCGGGGTCGCACAGATGCAATGCTCTGGCTACTGAGGCCCACGCTATCCCCTACTAATTGTGCAGACATAAGGATAGAGGTTCATGGTACCACTGAGGGGGGGAATCAGTGCACTGCCAAGTGTTCAGCTCCATGTGTTCGCCGTTGCACAATTCTTCCAGCATGGCAAGGGGGAGCTTTCCTTCTAACACGGACCAAAAATCTCTCCTCTCTTCTGGATGACATCTTCTCCTTGGTTTGGATTTGCTGGCCTTGAGAACGTAATCTTCTTGGTTTGGTACTTGCTCAATAGCGATCAGGGGACTGTCACGGTCCAGCACGCGGTAAGTCTCTTGCAGCCGGCCTCTTCTGACACCATGGTTCTCAGACTCCACACAGGCAGCGTCTCTTTGCACAAACAGGCCCAAAATGTCCTGTCCCCGTCCTAAGCTCTTCTCCTCTTCATTCTCTACTTCCTACACTTTTCAGGGTTTCAGGATTAGTCCAAAACTCACAGTTCAGAGGGGAAGCCCTGGCTGAGCTGGCCAGTGCACAGGGCTCAAGAAACAGGGAAGCACTGCCTCTTAAAGGTGAAATGCTTTCTAGAGTTTGTAGGGGCGATACACTAACCAAACACTTGTAAGGGAATTAGTTTTACCATCAGTGATTTTCACGAATGTTAAATAAATAAGTTCCAAAGTTCTCCTGTCCATTATGCTAATCACGGCCAGTGCATGGTCTGAGCAGTGATGGCATTCATGTGCTTTCCGTGATTTTCATGGACCCAAAGACTTGTATGTAATTTTGATCTGTGCCGTGGATCAATAACAGACATGTCCCTGTGATTTTTTTTATGACCCACAGTCCACAAAAAAACTGATATGTGACCAGCTCCATAGGTTATAATGTTCTATTCATGAAATTCATAGATAGAATGAATACATGTGAAAAATGGACATCTGAATAAGACCTCATTTACAAAGTAATCGCTTTCTTTCACTTCTATTTAATTCATTGCAGTATAAAAAAGTGAAATCCATGGATTTATGTGGATTTTGCTGCAGAATTGAAGGCTGGTTCAGCAGCATAGCTATGGGAACCTGTCTGAAATCTTAAAAGCAAATGTAAATTCTTTTCTTTCGATTCCACCAGTAGAAAATGCTCTGCCTTTAATTCACAAAGTTCCCATTGTTTTGTACGCATACAATGCTTGGATGACAAACTGCTTGGCCAGCCTACAATCATTTCACACCATGAGGAGTTATCAAAGGATAAGATAGGAGTGAAGAACTGAGTATTGTACATCACACCATTTCTTCTACATGTAATCAGTTGTTTCAGCTCAAGATTTATTAATCCAAACTAATATTTTTCCTGCTTTCACCACTCCACAAGGCAGATCAGTGGTTGGCACTGTTACTCTAAAGCGCTGGGGTCCTAGATCCAAACCAATAAAGGAAAAACATCTGCAAAGAGTTTGTATGTTCTCCCTGAGTTTTCATGAGTTTCCTCCAGGTACTCTATGTTCTTTCCCAATCCAAAGACATACCGGTAGGGAAATATAATTTTGAGCCACAATGGGGGCAGTGATAATGATAATAGTGATGATGATAAGCGCTTCAGAATATGATGGCACTATATACGCGACTGCAATAAAAAGTAAACTATTATAGTTGCTTCTTTGTATTATACTGCTAAACTAAATGTTCTTTTATTCTCCCTGATTAACTCATCCCTTATCCTCCTACTTATTCTTGAAGATATTGTCTTCTCCATCAAATACCGATATCCCTGTAAAATATGCCAATATTTGTATATTGACTTTCTTGACTGTCTATATTGGAAGGAAAATAATCAAACAATAATTTTCTTATCTATTGCAAATTCTTTAACACATGGAAAGATGAGTGAAAAATTGTGATGAGCAAGCACTACCATGCTTGGGTGCTCGGTACTTGTAACGAGTCGTTAATGCTCAGATGAGCGCAACTTGAGCACCTGAGTATAACAGAAGTTAATGGGGAACTCGAGCTTTTTTCCAGATTTCCAGGAAAAATACTTGAGTACCTGATTCACTTCCATTATACTCGGGTGCTCAAGTCGCGTTTATCTGAGCATCCAACTGCTCGTTATGAGTACCAAGCATCCGAGCATGGTAGTGCTCACTCAGCACTAGTGGAAAGTCAGAAGCCATTGATATTTTTCCAAATAGCGTTTCTTTTTGGGCGTTAAGTTCAAAAGTAGTTCAAATTTTTGGACATGATTGGCAATGAGGCACAATGTGGAGATGGCAAATCTATGAAAGGAGTTAGGTCACCAGTATGTGGTGCCGATTAGCCAGTTAGGCCAAGAGCTGCCCTTATTGGACTACAAGGCATGCTTTTGGAAGTAACTATGGTCAGCAAGAAAAACTGGCACCCACTAAATTATATTATTATGGCATTGCTCAAATCCTTATTGAACAGTCATGTCTGGTGGCAGATTCTTATTACAAAAAAATCCAATTTGATATCCTGTTAGTGTATGATGTATTGTATGTTGTTTTTCTTTGTTCTTTTTTTCTGTTATATGAGAATCCGCTTTATTTTTCTTCACAAGGTACAAAATGTACAAAAGCTTAGACCGGCTGCCAGCATCATGTTTTCTTTCAATTGTTATTCACTCACCAGTCTCACAACTCGACATCCATACAGTATTAGGTATTGCTGCTGGAACATGTCCTTTGTTTCTTCGTGATAGAAAGGACTGTAACCTCTCATCATGTCACACGTCAACAGCCTGAACGTCTTGTCTGCTGCTATATATAAACCAAATCAAAAAAATTTTAAAGATCGAAAGAAGAAATGAAAAGTGTTGAGAAGATAAACATAGTCCTTTTATCTGGTGTCAAATTCTCCATCTCCAGTGGTCTGTGTTACATCACTAATGCGGTGGGATTATTATAGGACATGTACAGTATGCTCATCTGTCTTTTCTTTTGTATCAATAATACTTGAAAAGAAATCAGAGTATTATGAGAAATGACGTATCGGTTACTCTAACGTGAGAGAATTAGCGCGAGCGGAGATGACATAACGCTAATGATCCCCATTACAATATAATGGAGCACAATAAGAGCATTGTATGTTTGTATACAGTCTGAATACTAGTAAAATGTATTCCTCACCCCATTAACCACCAATGTTCATACTTTTAATCTTTTATGAACGTATTTAGTAAGACACATATCATATCTCCCCTGATCCTTACCTTCCTAATCCTGACAAACGACATTACAATCTTTTTCCATAATTTTTTTTTCTTTTCTTAAAGTTTTGACTTTCTATCAGGAAACCAATAATTTCAGCTCCTTCTCAAATTACTGGAATAAGACAAGGGGAGAGCGTTTGTCCTTGCGGAGACTGACAAACCAATCTGGCTGTGAGTGGTGAGGAGTCTTATAGCTGCAATGCTCCTTTGGGTAATTCAAATTGTTTCTTCAGGGAGGAAGGAGACGAACTCTAGTGCCACCTATTGGAAGTAGCAATCCTAAAAGTCAAAAATGGCCCTTTAATAAGTCTTTTCATATGACCTAGGATTTATGCCAGATCAGAACCTCAATTTGCAGACACAGTGTTTCGGGATGATTGTCCCTCGTCAGTGCAAGGTATGAGATCTAAGCATTGCAGCTATATGACTCCTGACCACTGACAGCCAGATTGGTATGTAAGTCTCCTCAAGGAGATAAATTCTCCCCTTACAGCCCACTTTAGCTTCTCATACAGCCAGATCAGATCTCATACTTTGCAGTGACGAGGGACAATCATCCCAAAACACCGTGTCTGCAAATTGAGGTTCTGATCTGGCATAAATCCTAGGTCATCTGAAAAGACTTGTTAAAGAGCCACTTTTGACTTTTAGGATTGCTACTTCCAATAGGTGGCGCTAGAGTTAGTCTCCTTCCTCCCTTAAAAGACAATTGGAATAAGACAAGTCATTTTGACGTTACATAGGAGCAGTACAAGGGAGAAGTTTGATTCAATATTTAGGACATAAGACATCGATCGGCGCCAGGACCAAAATGTTGGACTTTTTGTAAATATTTTTTTAACAAACAAAACAAAAATTCAGGTTTGGGAGAATTTTATTACACTATTTGATGATTTTTAACCTGTAATGTACACAATGTACATTGTTTTAAAAAAAGGTTCAAAAGGTATAACTTTTGAACAGGATCAAACAAAAACTAGAACATAATATTTTGTACATTCAGTATGTGATCATAGAAAGTAATAAAAAGAAGAAAAATCATGAAAAATAAACGCAAAAATAATAATAATAAAAAAAAGTGATGTTGTAGTGTTCTAAGATTCTGGGAGATGGAGGCTGTGTAAAAGCACTTGCCTGCTCTCACTCCTTATTCTACATATAAATTTGTGTCTGGCCGACCTGTCACTGGTTGAGACGTGGCGATACCCGATTGGAGCATGGAGGGTTGCGTCACAACCAAGGGATGTCTTCCACTCGGAAGTATGTTTCCAAACGCATATTTATTATAATTATAACTGGACTTTTAAGGTTGCCAATGCGGCTGGAGGTGCCGATATATCCCCCTATATTACACCGGGCTGAATTTTTGATGTCCTTAGAATATGGTAGGTGAGGATAGGTCCGGCCACCCGGAGGGGAAGTATAACTACCATGCACCCGTTTTACTGACGTAAAATACAATGATTGGCTATGATAGCCGACAACATAATGGGGGGAAGTGACGTGCTAGAGACGGCCACGTGGTTTTGAACACATAATTCAAGTAAGGAGGTTTGCACATACTTTCTTAATTATGGTTTGATTGCCCGGGGCATTTATACCCCTGATTCACATTCACCCAGCATACGTCCCCTGAAGAAGAAGGGTGGAAACGCGCGTTGGGACAGGCAGGTGTCGCGGTATTCATTTTTACTGGTCAGTATACTGTTGGTTTCCCCACTCACTAGGATCACTTTATCCGTGAGGGTGATATATGGTTAAACCCCAGCAAATGTGTGAGTGTACCCTAGCTCACTTATGAGCAGGGATTGAATATCATCACCAACTAGCGGCCGATATTAGAATGAAAACATTGTATGTTTAGTCACAGGATATGAGTGTTCCATGGGTTGGTACCACTTCCGAGGGTGATGGATTGTTGAAACCCCGAGAGTGACTGGTATATCCTTTCTCCCAGGAACAGTGCTGTTACATTAATGCTGTTTGCATGTTAAACATATAATGTAATTGTCTTATGTATTACACCAATTATATACGATACCGGACTACCTTCAATTGAGGATTTACTGCTGAGAAAGTTGTTTGTCTATTTATGTCTTGATTTTAAATTTTTTTCAATAAAAATTAATATTTTATTACATTGGAGTTATACCATTTGTTTCGCTGGCTTTAAATTGATGCAATGGTTATCCAACCTATGTTGTTTGGCTTGATCTAATATAAATTTAGTTTAGTGCCAATGTCTGGCAATCCAATACTTTGAGCTATCTAAGATAAATCCATGTGTCCAATGTTTATGTGATGGTGGAATATGAGGGGGTTGTGTATCCTAGTGTGTAGGTTCGTATTTCAGGCTAGGTTAACTGTCCATTGTTTGTATTGCTTGTGTGTACATTGTATTGTCTCTAGGTAATCACCCCCCGTAGTGTTTGTCACTAAAGGCCACATCACACTAAGCCACATCGCTAGCAACATCGCTGCTGAGGCACAACTTTTGTGACGTAGCAGCGATGTTGCTAGTGATGTCGCTGTGTGTGACATCCAGCAACAACCTGGCCCCTGCTGCGAGATCGCTGGTTGTTGCTGAATGTCCTGGACCATTTTTTAGTTGTTGCTCTCCCGCTGTGAAGCACACATCGCTGTGTGTGACAGCGAGACAGCAGCAACTAAATGTGCAGGCAGCAGGAGCCGGCTTCTGCGGACACTGGTAACCACGGTAAACATCGGGTAACCAAGAAGCCCTTACCTTGGTTACCCGATATTTACCTTTGTTACCAGCATCCGCCGCTCTCACTCTGCCAGTGCCGACTCCCTGTTCCCTGCACTCCTAGCCACAGTACACATCGGGTTAATTACCCAATGTGTACTCCGGCTACGTGTGCAGAGAGCAGGGAACAGGGAGCCGGCACTGGCAGCGTGAGAGCGGCGGACGCTGGTAACGAAGGTAAATATCAGGTAACCAAGGTAAGGGCTTCTTGGTTACCCGATGTTTACCGTGGTTACTAGTGTCTGCGGAAGCCAGCTCCCTGCTGCCTGCACACGTAGCAGAGTACACATCGGGTAATTAACCCGATGTGTACTGTGGCTAGGTGTGCAGGGAGCCAGCGCTAAGTGGTGTGCGCTGGTAACCAAGGTAAATATCGGGTTGGTTACCCGATATTTACCTTAGTTACCAAGCGCAGCATGATTCCACGTGTCGCTGATGGCTGGTCACTGGTTGCTGGTGAGATCTGCCTGTGTGACAGCTCACCAGCAACCCGTGTAGCGACGCTCCAGCGATCCCTGCCAGGTTAGGTTGCTGGTGGGATCGCTGGAGCGTCGCTTAGTGTGACGGTACCTTAAGTCTGGAAGAAAGGGGACTGGAATCCACCTAACCTCTTTGCTTACCTGGGGAGATGAGGCAGTCTGTTTAGAGAACTTGAAGAGAGAAGGATTGATCCTCTGGAAGAAACTGTGGCTTCTCAGAGAGACCACGACATTTATCGCTTACCGGACTATATTTGTGTTACTGGACTAATTTTACCCTCTGTTTTGTGAATTATGTTATGGACTGTTTGATTTGCTTGGAATAAATGTTCTTTGGATTCTTCAGCCATCTCTTGCTCTGTTGATTGTGTGATATAGGAGAAGTTTTCTCCGTCACAGTTTATCTGTAGCCTTTCATCCATTCTCTATCACTGATAATGTAATGGTTCAGCTCTGATCTTCAATGGGACACAAGGCACGCAACTTCTTAAGATCCATATGCTTAAGTTGTAATATATGTTTTTTAAAATAAACTAGTTTAGTGGCCATGGCTAGTCATTAATGTAATCACTGCAGGCTATTGCTGATCTTACTGGTCATGTGTCACGTATGTACTGGAAATGTCAACGTGAAGATCAATAATTGGCTGCAGTGGCCAATGAGAACGGTGAATGATGGGCAAGATATAATATCTGCTAATCCATTGGGGACTTCTGGAGTGGCCGGGGATTCAATGTATAAGCAAAGGTCCATTTTTTATTTCATAGCGTTTCCTTCTCTTAAACTTTTTACAATCCCCAAAAATCCTTCTAATTCTAGTACTGTGCACAGAATTCGAAACTCCAACAGTCACTTTGAGGTCACAATGAGCTTCATCCATGAACAGTTGTCAAAACTTTACTTTCATTACCGTATATCAATGTCAAGCAATAAAAGTTTTATTGTTTGAGATCTGACCTCAAAGACCATCACCGAGCCCAGAATTGTGTCAATTTTTACTGGAAAGTACCCACACATTTGTAGTCACTTTTCATTGCATTATATAAGTTACATAAGTTACATGGTCACCAATTCTGAAGTTTTTAATTTAATTAAATTTCAATGGAGAGTAATCATGTACAGATGGCCGGTCTTCAATACTGCTTGGAAATGATAAGTGAGGGCCCTACCTCTGTTTTCTTGATATGTTCCAAAAGTCATATTGGACATAACTCCTTTTTTCCATAATAATGGACATTATATTCCTTTAATTGACACAAAGTCCCTTTAAACATCTACCGTATTTCAAAGTCAACATCCATTCTGTTTTGGCTATTTTAACAGATGGGGACATAGTGGTAATTTCATGTTGGCGGTTTGTGTGGATGACAGCTGAAATGACTGAAGCTGATAATCATGGCTGTGCCCTTTGATCTTGTGAGTGACTGAGATAGTCTGAAGCATCACTTGAGCAGTGTATCTGATTTCCCAAGTGAAGGGGTGTGGAGGCTGTAAAACTAACACAACAAAGACACACACAGTAAGTAAGGGATTACTTGGCTCATGAAATGAGTGGTTACTGGAATAAAACAGGTTGCAACTATCAGCAGATATGTATCTGCATTGTACACATTATATTGTTCTCACATTTTATTTTTTACTTATATACAGCAATCACTTCATACTAATGGCCTTCAGAATGTAAATTTTGCACAGCTCAAATTGCTAACCCATTTATTTGGCTGTTTAGCGGTACAGTGTCAAGCCTTCTTCTCTCTGCCCCTTCAAGAAAGACTAAAAACAGGAAAATATTGCCTATTAAATGATCTTCATGTAGTTTTCATCACATTATTTGTATGTACATAAGTTCTTATACATTTATCCATACATAGAATAAAAATAAATAACCAAAAGATAGATAGATCATGGTTTTTGGTAACCATTCAAGTTGCTCTATGATTTCATACACTAAACTTGAGGAAACTATAGGAATTTATGCAAAACTTTGTCATTCATGTCGAAGACTATTCCATATAAAAAGAAAGTTATTGGAGAAATTGCAATACTGGGTCACCTGTTGATAAGTCTATCATTAGAATCGGGCATCTACCAATCATCATCACATTATTAATTCCCCAAGAAATCCAATGCTGGGTCACCTGCTGATATCTCTATAATTGCGCAATTGCCAATCAGCAGAGTCTGACATTATTAATTCCCCAAGAAATCCAAGACATAGGACTAAGAAATGATCCATGAAGCGTAGTCAGACAAGCAGAGGTCATCGCAAGTGAAGTCAACTTCAGACAGTTGTCCCTAAGATGGTTTTGTCAGGTAGAGTTTTCTTCATACAGTAAAAAAGCAGGAGGTCAGGGCACTCACAGCGTACTAAATAAGGAGGAGCCGAAAAGAAACATGTCAGGATACAAGCCGAGTCAGTAACAAAAGGCAGCACAAAACAACATATTTGCACAGATAGAAGCCAAAGAATTTCATTTCTTGTGCAAAAAGTGATGAGAAGATGGTCCCTTAAAAACTCTGGGTCACCTGAGCTTTCCTTGAAGAAGATGGACTTGACTGTATGCTAGTCTTTTCAGAGAAGTCAATACGAAGGGTACTGTTAGGAAGGAAGTATCAGCTGTCACACTACCATTCACATGTACAGTTAGGTCCAGAAATATTTGGACAGTGACACAATTTTCGCGAGTTGGGCTCTGCATGCCACCACATTGGATTTGAAATGAAACCTCTACAACAGAATTCAAGTGCAGATTGTAACGTTTAATTTGAAGGTTTGAACAAAAATATCTGATAGAAATTGTAGGAATTGTACACATTTCTTTACAAACACTCCACATTTTAGGAGGTCAAAAGTAATTGGACAAATAAACCAAACCCAAAAAAAAATTTTTATTTTCAATATTTTGTTGCGAATCCTTTGGAGGCAATCACTGCCTTAAGTCTGGAACCCATGGACATCACCAAATGCTGGGTTTCCTCCTTCTTAATGCTTTGCCAGGCCTTTACAGCTGCAGCCTTCAGGTCTTGCTTGTTTGTGGGTCTTTCCGTCTTAAGTCTGGATTTGAGCAAGTGAAATGCATGCTCAATTGGGTTAAGATCTGGTGATTGACTTGGCCATTGCAGAATGTTCCACTTTTTTGCACTCATGAACTCCTGGGTAGCTTTGGCTGTATGCTTGGGGTCATTGTCCATCTGTACTATGAAGCGCCGTCCGATCAACTTTGCGGCATTTGGCTGAATCTGGGCTGAAAGTATATCCCGGTACACTTCAGAATTCATCCGGCTACTCTTGTCTGCTGTTATGTCATCAATAAACACAAGTGACCCAGTGCCATTAAAAGCCATGCATGCCCATGCCATCACGTTGCCTCCACCATGTTTTACAGAGGATGTGGTGTGCCTTGGATCATGTGCCGTTCCCTTTCTTCTCCAAACTTTTTTCTTACCATCATTCTGGTACAGGTTGATCTTGGTCTCATCTGTCCATAGAATACTTTTCCAGAACTGAGCTGGCTTCATGAGGTGTTTTTCAGCAAATTTAACTTTGGCCTGTCTATTTTTGGAATTGATGAATGGTTTGCATCTAGATGTGAACCCTTTGTATTTACTTTCATGGAGTCTTCTCTTTACTGTTCACTTAGAGACAGATACACCTACTTCACTGAGAGTGTTCTGGACTTCAGTTGATGTTGTGAACGGGTTCTTCTTCACCAAAGAAAGTATGCGGCGATCATCCACCAGTGTTGTCATCCGTGGACGCCCAGGCCTTTTTGAGTTCCCAAGCTCACCAGTCAATTCCTTTTTTCTCAGAATGTACCCGACTGTTGATTTTGCTACTCCAAGCATGTCTGCTATCTCTCTGATGGATTTTTTCTTTTTTTTCAGCCTCAGGATGTTCTGCTTCACCTCAATTGAGAGTTCCTTAGACCGCATGTTGTCTGGTCACAGCAATAGCTTCCAAATGCAAAACCACACACCTGTAATCAACCCCAGACCTTTTAACTACTTCATTGATTACAGGTTAACGAGGGAGATGCCTTCAGAGTTAATTGCAGCCCTTAGAGTCCCTTGTCCAATTACTTTTGGTCCCTTGAAAAAGAGGAGGCTATGCATTACAGAGCTATGATTCCTAAACCCTTTCTCTGATTTGGATGTGAAAACTCTCATATTGCAGCTGGGAGTGTGCACTTTCAGCCCATATTATATATATATAATTGTATTTCTGAACATGTTTTTGTAAACAGCTAAAATAAAAAAAACTTGTGTCACTGTCCAAATATTTCTGGACCTAACTGTATAATTACTAGGGTTTCTTAGTTCAGAACAGCTTTAATTAATATTACTTTATTTGAGAGGTGGCGAATATTAAGTAAGTGACCCTTCTGTTACCTTAAAAGGCAGTCCTAAGACATGTCCTCTTAAATCTATGCTGGATGTAAGACCAAAGAAGGACTAACCAAAACAAGAACTATGCCTTCAATCAGCTGTAAAAATTCCAACTCTCAGAGTCCTTCATCAGAAAAGCAAAACATTCATTTAAAAACCTGTAAAAGATAACACGTCTCCATATTAATAGGAGGTGATAAACAGAGTCACACATGTTCACAGGCTGGAGCAGATGTTTCACATTGTGTCATTCCTATGTGGAAAGTACATGGATCTGTACAGATCTGGATTCCATCTTCTGGCCCATACATTCGGTATAATGCCTCTTTGTGGAGGTTAATTCAAGTATGTAATATTTTATAATTTATATTTATTATAATAAACATTGGGAAGACCTTGATTGACCACCTGGTTGAGTCTACAGAGAAAAGTTTAGTTAGCAATAGAGCACTGTAGCGATGGAGACCTGAGTTTGCATCCAAGCATGACGACATCTGTATGTAGTTTGTATGTTCTCCTATGATTGCAAACGTTAACTCAATCCTTTGCAGTTTTCAAAAAAAAATAAATAAAAAATTGCATTGTTTAGATAGGCTGTTTCCTCATTTTGGACTTTATTAAAAAGTAACAAAAATAAATATTTAAAATAAAGTGCAGAAATGATCATCTCAATCCCTATAAATTTTGTAAATTTTGTCAAACATTGATTGCTACCAGGTATCTCCTATATTTAACCCCTTTACAACCGGCCGATTTTTCGCTTTCCGTTTATTTTTTTTTGCCAATCTTTTTCTGAGAGACGTAACTTTTTTTATTTTTCAGTCAATATGGTCCTACGAGCAGTACTTTTAAATGAAACCATACATTTTACCATATATTGTACTGGAAAATGGCAAACAAAACTCCAAATGCGGAAAAATTGCAAAAAAAGTGCGATAGCACTATTCTTTTTTAGATATTCTATTCACTGTTTTCACTATATGGTAAAACTAATATGTTGGTGTGATGCCTGAGGTCAGTGCAAGTTCGTAGATACCAAACATGTATAGGTTTACTTTTATATAAGGGGTTAAATAAAATCAGAAGTTTGTCCGAAAAAAAGTGGCGCACATTTTATGCCATATTCCGTGATCTGAAGCGTTCTCATTTTTCGGGATGTATGGCTCAGTAATGGCTTATTTTTTGTGTCTCAGGCTGCCGTTTTTAGCTGTACCATTTATTCACAGATGCTACGTTTTGATCAGCTGTTATTGCATTTTGCGCAAAATTTGTGGCAACCAAAAAATGTAATTTTGACGTTTGGAATTTTTTTCCCGCTACACCGTTTACCAATCAGATTAATTGATTTTATATTTTGATAGATCGGGCATTTCTGAAAGCGGCAATACTAAATGTGTGTATATTTTTTATTTTTTTAACCCTTTAATTTTCATTGGGGCGAAAGGGGGGTGATTTGAACTTTTAGGTTTTTTGTTTTTTTTTATTTTTTAAAACTTTTTTTAACTTTTTTTTTTTATTTTACTAGTCCCCCTAGGGGGCTATATGGATCAACAATCCGATCGCTCTGCCATATCTGCTGATCACAGCTATACAGCTGTAAACAGCAGATATGCTCATTTTCTGCTTCACTCAGCTCCAGGCCGCGTGAAACTGAAAGTAATTCCTGTGAGCTACAGAGTTCATCACATGACCCTATGCTACCATGACAACCACCGGAAGTCACATGATCACGTCGCGTGATTTCCGGTATCGGCCGGTAAGTAAATGTTTACCACTAATGCTGTTATAATGGTGCTGTCACATATTGACAGCACCATTTAAAGGGTTAAATGGCACGAGCAGATAATGATTCTGCTCGTGCCTGGCAGGCACACATGTCAGCTGTGAAAATCAGCTGAGATGTAGGCCGATCGCGGCAAGCTGCCGGCAGCTGACCGCGGGCAGTAAGACTATGACCTCTAGGACGTAATATTACTGCCCGCGGTCGTTAAGGGGTTAATGTTTGCCCAAATTAGTGATTCTTTAGAGTTCAACTATGCTACATTATCTCGACTTAGGCACTCCAGGTCTTTTCTGATAATGTTTCAATGCTTTCATTAAGACATTAATTATTGCATATTACATATAAAGTATGAAACACCGAATGCTAGAGACATATAAAGCTTTAGTTTGTACTATATTCCAAATTCATACAACATATACACCATGTTCCAAATTATTATGCAAATTAGATTTAAGTGTCATAGCGATTATTTTTTTTTTCTCAATGAAACTCATTGATGGTATTGTGTCTCAGGGTTCTTTGAATCACTGAAATCAATCTCTGATACCTTAGATAATTAGTTTGACAGGGGAGCCTAAGAAATGGAAAATTGGATGTTCCACAATATTAACCAGGCCAGGTTTTCAAGTAACATGGGAAAGAAAAAGGATCTCTCTGCTGCCGAAAAGCATCAAATAGTGCAGTTGTGACGCCCTGGCCGGGCCAGGTAGTCACAGATAGGACCCCGCATTACACCAGTCCCCTAACAAGGTGACAGCAGCCAAACATTAAACCCTAGTCACCCCCTCAGTGCTTGATGGACACACCAGGGGGCGGAGCCAGGCAGTTGGACACGCCCCCCGAGGAGTTCGGATGGCCTGAAGCGGGAATACTAGTCAGTCTGTTAGTGGAGGTGAAGTTAAGTGGAAGCAGGCCTGTGTGTCAGGCCTGAAACTAACTGACAGCTGCCAAGGTAGGAGCCCGGGTGCCTTTGGCTAGGAGGCAGACGGAGGCCTCTGCCTGCAGGAGCCGGGAAGATGGCTCGGTGGAGCCGTGGTGGACCGGGAAAGGGTTGTGGCCCGCCGGTACCAACCCAGGGAACCGACTCGGAAACCGGAGCACTTCAGACCCTGAAGCTAGGCCCAGAAGCTACTAAGGGCTAGCTAATTAACTGATTCAGGCCAGGACTATAGGTCCTGTCCCACCCAAAGTCCTGACTGAAGGCAACAGGCCAACGAGGAGTATAGAAAGCCACCACAATGGCAGAGAGATCCCACGGCCAGCGTCTGTGGGCAAAGGGCTCCTTCGACAATCACAAGCCGGGGAGCGGACTCCTGAGGTTGCAAGCGCAGGTAGTCCATCATCACAAAACAGGTGCAGGAGAAAGGCAGAGACCACCAACCAGGTGGGGGACCAGACTGCAGCCGGCTGCGGGCACCGACCACCATCACCTTGGTTTACCAGAGACTCGTGTGTGTTTACTAATAGTGAGTACATCAGTGCCCTCCGGCTGTGCATCTCCCTGCACCGCCCAACTACTCCCGCAACGGGTCCTGGGGCCACCATCCCTACCCACAGGAGGGTTAACAATTTGCTGCGCAACATCTCCCCCGGGTGCCCCATAACTGCAGCGGTGGTGTTCACCTTCACCACAACCACGTGGGTGGCATCACGAACTCAAACACGGCTCCGGCCGTACACCTACATCCCAAAGATTTTGGAGGTGTCTGTATGGATTTTTGTCCATTTATGAGGTCAATCAATAATGTTGGATGAGAGGTCCTGGCTCACAATCTGAGTTCTAGTTTAGCCACAACGTGTTTAATGAATGGGATTGAGATCAGGGCTCTGTGTGGATTTGTCAAATTCTTCCATACTAACTTGCTTTCTTTGGACCTTGCTTTGTGCACTGGGCATTGACATCCTAGAACAGAAAACAGAAAACTGCTGTTGCCAAATTTCTACCAAAATGCAGGAAACCTATAATTGTCCAAAATGTCTTTGTATGCTTAAAAATTGTCCCATAGAATTATTAGTTTTCCACTGAACTTCACAGTTGGTACAATACCATGATGTTCTCCTGTTATTTGCCAAATTGAGACTTATCCACCAGTCTGCTAAATAGAGGAATGTGATTCCTCACTCCATCTGCCTCAGAGTGCTTTATATTAAAGTTAGCATTGTGCTTGGGGATGTAAGGTAGATATATAGCTATTTAGTCGCCATGAAAACCCACGTCATGAAGCTTTTAGCCTACAGTTTTCATGCCAATGTCAATACCAGAGCAAGTTTGGACCTCTACAATTATTGAGTCAGCAGAACATTGTCAAATTTTTTACACTATGCGCCCCAGCACTCAGTGAACCTGTTCTGTAACGTTATGTGCAGGGGTGGGATTCAAATTTTTAACAACAGGTTCTCTGTAAACCCTGCCCATTTGAAAACCACACCCATTCTGTAACCACACCCATTTTGTTAGCCACACCCATTTTCACACACTTTCCTCAACCAAAAAATCCAAGTAATTTAAAGTATAATCTCTTTCCCCTTCTTACCCTGCTCTACCGTCACTCTCCTGTCCAGTAACAGTTGTTCCAGTCACTGTCAGGCATATTGTATTAAACACTTTTTCTGCTATTTTTAAAAATTATTACTAAAGGAGCCCTGCTAAAATTGGAACGGACGACCTTCCCCATACAGATATCATCCCATGTGGTCCCCCCCCTGCAGATCCCATCCCATTATGGCCTCTTTCCCCCTGCAGATCCCATCCCATTATGGCCTCTTTTTCCCCTGCAGATCCCATCCCATTATGACCTCTTTTTCCCCTGCAGATCCCATCCCATTATGGCCTCTTTCTCCCTGCAGATCTCATCCCATTATGGCCTCTTTCTTCCTGCAGATCTCATCCCATTATGGCCTCTTTCTCCCTGCAGATCCTGTCCCATATGGCTCCTTTTCTCATATAGCTGCCCTCCTATGCATCCTCTTTCTCTGAATCTTCGGCTCACTGAGCGCTTACCTGCTCCAAGCACCGGTGGCCTATTCTGTGTCTTCTGTCCTCCGCGGCACTCTGCACGCTGACAGATGGCAGGAGGAGGAGCTACGTCCCCCACACTGCCTTGACCTTTGCAGCATCAGCACGTTACTACACATCGGGTCAGGGAGCAGACAGGCTTCACTGAACCCAGAAGTGCGGCGCGGAGGTACGGGGATTCATTTGTGCTAGTGTCTTAAAGAGACACTAACACAAATGAATACAGGGAACTGGATCACCAGAGCTGTTTCTTGCCAGTTTGGGGAATCGGCTGCTATTTTAACAACCAGTTCTCCCGAACCGGACAGAACCAGCTGAATCACACCCCTGGTCTGGTTATGTGTCCTTCCCTTCGTGGCTGAGTTTTTGCGGTTCTTAAATGCTTCCAATTTACAATAATCCTACTCACAGATGATGGTGGAATTTTTAGGGGAGAACAAATTTTAAAAAATGTTCTTGTTATTTCAGCGTAGTACAGTAATAGGACACTGCTCTAATTCAGTGAGCTACTTAAAGGGAACCTGTCACCAGATTTGGCAACTATAAGCTGCAGCCACCACCAGTGAGCCCTTATATACAGCATTCCAGATACTGTATATAACAGCCGAGGCTGCTCTGTAGAACATAAAAAAACACTTTTATAATACTCCCCTAGGGTTTGGTCCAGTCTGATTGGCGTTCCTGCTCCCCAGTCTGGCACCTTCTCTCTACGGTGATTGCCGTCCTCCCTCTACCCGGCCGAGTATGGATGATGTGTCAGACGTCATCCACACAGGCCAGCATTGCGAGCCTGCAAAGGCTCACTTTGAGCTGCCCTGCTGAGGGCAGCTCAAAGTATTGTCGTGTGCATCCGCGCTTGGTCTTTAACCTTTCCTCTCACCTACACATTACAGTACTTTAATCTGCCTTGAGCATGGCAGATCAAATTGCGCCTGCTACTACTCGGCTGGGTAGAAGGAGGATGGCAATCGCTGCAGAAAGGAGGCATCTGACCGGAGACCAGCAACAACCATCGGACTAGCCCACCCCTAGGTGAGTATTATAAATGTGTTTTTTAAATTCTAGAGAGCAGCCTGGGCTTTTATATACTGTATTCTGGAACGCCGTATATAAGGGCTCACTGGTAGTCACCGCAGCTTATAGTTGCAAATCTGGTGACAGGTTCCCTTTAAAATTACATTTTTCTCACAGACTAGATGGCTAAAGGTTGACTTTATACACCTGTGGATATGTCACTGAATAAAACAAACCTGAATTCAATGATTAAGCAAGGTCTTCCAATACGTTTCTCCATATATTGTACATATGTTGCATTTCTCAGCCAAACTGGGAGCAGATCCCACACGTGAAATGTTAGAAAACTTTTCTCAATGTTTTCCTGCTTTATTCTGTTGGCATTAACGTCTTCATTAGTCATGAACTATAAAGTAAACACAGATCCAAATTGTAAGAGCAGTGGCTATTTCATCCTAAGAAGAGGACACTATAGAGGACATTTGCACTACATTATGTCTTGACTTCCTAGAAATACCATAGAGTTAAAGCAGTCTGCTGGTGCTTGTCTACCACAATTTCTTAGTAATCACGGTAAAAAAAGTACAGTAAACATCCTGTATTTGTAAAGTTAAAACCACCAATTTTGTAAATGTAAAAAATGTGTCTTAACTTTCCAGTGTCTACTATTATCTCTCCAAGGATCCTTTGAAGGAGGAATGTTGGTGTATGGTTCGTATAATAAATGTTCTCAGGCTACCTATGGATTTTACATTTCCCAATATTTACATTTTTACAGCATTTCTACATATTGAAATCACAGTTTCTTATGTGTGCAGAATATGTATGGACTCGTGGCTTTTCTAGGACCTATCAAATACTGTAAATTAATTACACACGTTTGGCCTGACTTCATGAACTTCAAGGTATTGAGTAGTAATGAAACGTAGAGTCAGTGCCAAAATTTCTGACTGTTCGCTTCATATTTCCAGCCTCAGCTAATTAATTTGGAAGCTGAACAGTGATATATAATATCACACCAAGCATCGCCGACAACTGGTTAACAAAAAAAGAGCAGCAGGCAGAAAATCATAGAGTGTAACGAATTTGAAGATTGTACTCAAATATTTCACATCTTATATGCTGTGCACCCAATTTATCACAACTGCAAATATGTCCGTCAAGTTTCGAAACTGAAAACTCACATCATTACAGATAAAACATTGATTCTATCAAAACTGCAGCAAGGAACCCATTAAGTGGCATATCGCTAGGGTCAAGTACTCTGGTCCTATACAATGGTGCTTTCAGATGGGGTAGCCAAAACTTTATGACTGATGCCCACTAAATGGATATTCGGGTAATTGGGTAATTAGGTATCTCCTTCCTATAGGACAGGTACTGTAATTACTAATAAATCTGTAGGAGATAAACTGCTAACACCACCAATGATCAACAAACAGGAGCAGCAGTCAAGCATGTGTTCTGCTGTTCGGCTATCTCCAGTGAACCAATTTTCCTACAGGAATACACGTTTAAAGGAAGTTTGAAGTAATGCTATGTAATCTGATGTCCTCAAGAGGTAGAGGCTAAAATGCTGAATTCAGCGATATATTACTCATCAGACTGCGTGCTGTTGTTTGCTTATAATAAAGGCTATATCACCATGATGATTAACATTGCTCTGATAAGCTGCTCACTATCAATAGACAAAGTACACAGAGAGCCTTGTGTGGGCGGGGTTAGCTTTCTGTGCTGTGCTGTATGCTATATCTGAAAACTCTGTCGCTACTGCTGCACACATTAAACTAAGTGATACATTAATGGAATCAAAAATCTCTTTTCCTACATTAGGGTATGTGTACACGTTGAGTATTTGGATGCAGAAATTTCTGCACCGTTTATGAATTTCTTGGCAGGAAAAATGCAGGTGGAAAAATGTGCATTTTTGCCCCATTTGGGTGCAAAAAGGGGGAGTTTTATATGCAGTTTTGCACGCATCGTTCTTCTGTGTTTTTCTAGTGCTTTTGGACAACAATGAATGCTATAGGGATAGATAATGCATAGTGATAGATAATATCTATATACTGTAGATAGCTATAGACTGGCAGACATATAGACATAGAGACATACAGGTACAGTATATAAACATAATTGGAGAACCCCCTGACATATAATAAAATTGCAAACTGTACAGCTTATTGGTCGTTTTTTATGATTTAATAAAAACATCTAAAAAATGAATTGGGGTCTTCCCCAATTTTTGTAACCAGCAAAGGTAAAGCAGACAGCTGTAAGCTGATATTATCAGGCTGGCAAGGTCCATGGTTATTGGTTAATTCCCAGCCTAAAAATACCAGCCCTAGTGATGGGTGAGCGTGTTCACCAAAGCTCGTTGCTCCATCAAGCCTCAATTATCTGAGTTTCAAAATGCTTGTTTTTCCCTTTAACTTCCATTATACTCGGTAGTCGAGTTGTGCTTGAAAATCCTGATGCTTGATTGAGTAATGAGCAGTGCAAGCACATTCACCCATCACTAACCAGTCTGCAGCCAAGAAGGGGCCCTACACATTAGATGTGCTAATTCTGGAGCTTTGCCTCAGCTCCTCCCGATTGCCTGGTGCATTGGTGATTGGGGTAATGGTAGTAGGGTTTTATGTCAGTTGTGCATTGTCCAAAATAACAGCTGGCATCAAGCCCTGGTGTTAGTAGTGGAGAGATGTAGTGGAGAGGTGTCTGTCATAGTCTATCAGACACTCCCATTTCTAACCCAGTAAGTAAAAGGTAAAGAACACACACAAAAACAAAAAATACTTTATCTTCAACATCACTCCCCTACTCTTTCCCTGGTCTCCAATTTATTTAAAAAGCCATGCAGGTTTGACCTGGTCCAGGGGATCTTGCGTCATCCACAAATTGAAACCTGAAAGACATCAAAAGTGAAAAATACAAATCAGAGACGGTCCCTCGTTCACCAATATATTAGAAATTAAAGTTCCCACACAGATTTGATGTAGTCCAGAGCTTCCTACAAAGTTCCCCGATACTGACGATTAAAGGCTATAGAGCTTCATTCTGAGGCTCCGTAGGCTTTGAGCAGCAGCCACTGCCGGCTCATGCTGCACTCTTCGAGACACAGCAACTGAAATGAGAAGTAATGTCAGTCATGTCATCGCTCATCAGCATCGTTGGGTCATGCTGCGCTCTGCACAACCGGGCAATTCTGATGAGTGGTGACATTACTGACATCCCCGCTTATCACAGTTGCCAGATCTTGCGGAGTGCAGCATGAGATAAGAGTGTCTGCTGCTTAACCCCTTAATGACCGCTGGCGGTAAAATTACGTCCTAGCGGTCATAGTGTCAATCTGCTGCCGGCAGCCGGGGAAGATCGGCGCACATCTCAGCTGATTTATACAGATGACATGTGTGCCTGCCAGGCACGAGTGGAATTGTTTTCTGTCCGTGCCTTTTAATCCTTTAAATGGCGCTGTCAATAAGTGGTGACAGCGCCATTATAATCGCGATCGCGGGGAAACTTTACTTACAGGCTGATATTGGAAGTCACGTGACCACGTGACTTCTGGTGGTTGTCATGGTATCACAGGGTCATGTGATGACACCTGTGCTTACGTGACTAAGGTCCTGTAAACAAACAGCCGAGTACTGGCTGTTACAAGAGATGACCATTTCACCCGGTCTCAGTAATGCAGCTCTGATCGGGAGAAATGAATGAGCTATCAGACTGCTGATCATTATACAAAAGGTATAGCACACCCGTCGTACGGCTTTACAAACCTTTCTCTAGGTTTTGCATGGAAAGAAAGAGGAGACACGAGTCACAGGCGAACCGCCAAGCAAAATTTCAGAGGTGCCACATTTTTGCAGTACAAAAGGTTCAACCAGGGATCATGGAATATAGTTTTGGGGAAATAGTGCCACTGCTGGTGAGAGCCTGGGGAGGAGGAGACTACATAGGTAAGGATGGTTGACCTTAGGGAGATCAGGAGGAGATGTCCTGGTGAGGCAGTGGTGGCAATGGAGATAGTGGCATCTCCATGGCCACCACTGCCTCTCCAGGACTTCTGCTCCTCCCCAGGCTCTCACCAGCAGTGGCACTATTTCCCCAAAACTATATTCCATGATTCCTGGTTGAACCTTTTGTACTGCAAAAATGTGGCACCTCGGAAATTTTGCTTGGTGGTTCGCCTGTGACTCGTGTCTCCTCGTTCTTTCCATGCAAAACCTCGAGAAAAGCTTGTAAAGCCGAAATGTCAGGTTTGATATACCTTTTGTGCACCTTTTTGCAGTTTATCAAATTCAAAATTTTTCAAAATTCTCATATCTTCTCTTGTCCACTTGAGTGCTGAGGTTATTATTGTACTATATTTGTTTACCTCAATAGCACCTACCTACAGAGTGGTAGAGCCTGATTTACCTAATTTGCTGATCATTATAGTCCTCCAGGGGGCCAAGTAAATAAATAAAAAAAATAAAAAAAAGTTTTAAAAAATTAAAAAACGAAAAAAACCCTAAAAGTTCAAATCACCCCCCTTTTGCCCTATTGAAAAAATGGGGTTAAAAAATAAAAATATACACACATTTGGTATCGCCGCATTCATAAACGATTCAGCCGATCTATCAAACTATAAAATCAATTAATCTGATCAGTAAACGGCGTAGTGGCAAAAAAATTCCAAACGCCAAAATTATGTTTTTCGGTTGCTACAAATTTTGCGCAAAATGCAATAACAGGCAATAAAAACGTAGCATCTCTGCAAAAATGGTATGGTTAAAAACATCAGCTTGACATGCAAAAAAAAAAGCCATCACTGAGCCATAGATCCTCAAAAATGAGAACGCTACGAGTCAAAGAAAATGGTGCAAAATGTACGCCACTTTTTTCGGACAAACTTCTGATTTTTTTTAACCCCTTAGATAAAAGTAAACTAATTCATGTTTGGGGTCTACGAACTCACACCGACCAGAGGCATCACATTAACACATCAGTTGTACGATATAGTGAGCACTGTGAATAAAATATCTCAAAAACAATAGTGTAATCGCACTTTTTTTTTTGCAATTTTTCCGCATTTGGAATTTTTTTGCCATTTTCCAGTACACTGGTAAAAATCTTGGTTTCATTTAAACGTACAGCTCGGTCCACAAAAAATGAGCCCTCACATGCCCATATTGACTAAAAATAAAATAGTTACATCTCTCGGAAGAAGAATGGCACAAAAAAAGGAAAACACAAAATCGGCCTGTCGTGAAGGGGTTAAAGCCTATGGAGCCTTGTTCTGAGGATCCACAGCCTTTGATCATCCGACTAAGGGAACATCATGGGATACGCTGAACTATGATGGACCTTTGTGGGAAGTTTGCTTTTTAATAAACTGGTAAACAAGATGCATCACTTCTTGGGAGGCTGCTGGCTGCTATTTTTAGACTGAAAAGGTCCCAATAACCATGGACTTTCCCAGCCTGATAATATCAGCTCACAGCTATCTTTGCTGGTTATTAAAAATGAGGGAATCCCAAGTAATTTTTTTTCATTCATTTATGTGATGGTGGGATATGGTGTGCTGTGTATCATGTTGTGTAGGTTCGTATTTTACACTTGGTTCACTGTCCATTATTTGTATTGCTTATGTGTACATTGTATTGTCTGTAGGTAATCACCCCCTGTAGTGTTCCTGTCCCTAAGTCTGGGGGAAGGGGGCATTGGATCCACACAACCTCTTTGCTTACCTGGGAGGATGAAGCAGTCTGTTTGAGAACTTGAAGAGAGAAGGATGAAGGTTGATCCTCTGGGCTGAAAGTGCGGCTCTTCAGAGAGACCTGGACATTTATCGCTTTCAGGACTATATTCGTGTTTCTTTACTATTTTTACCCTCTGTATGGTGGATTATGTTATGGACCATTTGATTTGCTTGAAACAAATGCTCTTTGGATTGTACAGCCATCTCTCACTCTGTTGATTGGGTGATATGGGAGAAGGACCCCATCATAATTTATTTATTCAATCCTAAAAAGCTGTATAATATGTTCAACAGGGTGAAATTTTATTATGTCTCTCACTCTGTCTATAGTCTGTCTGGATGTCTGAAAATCAGATCTTGAGTTCGTGGTTCGGGTGCTTTATGTATGCAAACCACTGGAGCGAGCATCATTGTGTTCGGGTACGCTCGGTGCTTGGTCCAATGCGGGCTGTTGGCAGTGTTTGAATAGCACTTACTGGGGGTAAAATGTGGTGTGTACAAAAAAAATAAAAAAAATTAACCCCTCCTTCCCCCAGAAATGCTCTGTTTATGGCTGACTGTATGTGGATCGAGACCCAAACTGTCCAATCAGTGACTTCCATTGATGTTTGGGTTTAGTTCAGGTCCAAAACAGAACTTTATCTAAAGCCCGGCTGAATCTGCAGAACCTGAAATTTCTACAGGACCGCTCATCTCTACCCAGAGGCTATTTGGCACTCATATGGAAACTCAGACCAAATAGGATATTATTTATTTCTATAGCGTTTACTACGGTCTAAAAATGCATGCAAAAAAAATGCAGCAAATCCGCAATAGTTTTTATACCTGTGTTTTTATAAAATTTCTGAGAGTCACCCATTGAAGTCAATGGGTGAAAACAACGTTGGCAAAAACTCTAAAATAATTGACATGAGCCAGATTATATTTTGCACTGAATCTGCAAGGAGAAAATACCGTCTGCAAGACACCTCGGAATTCTCATTGACTTTTCTGGCATCAGGATTCCAAATCTGCAATGAAAAATGCATAAAAAAAAGCAAAAACGCAATGTGTACACTTGGCCTTATGCTGCTCTCAAATAAGGTAGCAAAAACCTGCCGAAGTTATTGATTTTAATGGAAATCAGTCCAGAAATTTTCAACAAAATGTCAAGGACTTCAACATATGAAAAGCTATATTTAGCGAATTCCAAAACTTTGGGTTTCTGTTTATTAACTGCCTTATACATATAGTCAGCCATGGCATTTTCATTTTAAGGTTATGTCCACATTGATTTTTGAAACATTATTTTTTTCATCTACATCACTTTCTATTCTTCTGCAGAATATTACCAGATCACAACCTTAGTAACTCAAAAGGTAAAATGCTCTAATCTGTATCAAAGTCAACAACAAAAATGGTGCAGATTTGCTTCAGATTTTCGTTTTTCTTTCTGTATCTCTCAATTTGTTCACGTGTAGAGTAAAGCAATCAATGTCCATAAATACTGATTAAATATGATTTTAAATATAATTCATTGAAAAGTCAATTTGTTAATGTTTATTGCTTCAGTTACATCACATTTATCTTCATGCACTGCTTTAATGAAGATTAAACATTAATATGTCCACATGGTAAAAATAAACCCTCTACGTGTAATCACTTTCACCGTGTCAACATGGCGCCATCTGGTGGAAAAAGCATTAAGCGGACCAACATGTAGCCTCAGATTGCCTTAGATGAAAATATTGGGTTGTATAATGTAATTTACAAGATGTCTAGGTGCCATCTGGTGGAAGCTAAAGTAACTGCAAAATAATAATAATAAAAAGGAGAGTTCTAGAAATCCATGGGAAAATGGGGATTCCACAATAGGGTATGTGCACACTTTCAGTATTTTCAGTAGAAAAATCTGCTACAAATAATGTGTTAGCAGCAAAAATACACTTGTTTGATGCTTTGTCTTCCCTACTCATTAGATGAGGGGAGGGGAGCCAGCACAGCCTATGAATGGCATGCAACCATTGGTGCTCACCATATGGTGTTTTCATATGGTCCTGCTCATTATATGAGACCTTATGGTACATAATTTATAATATAGCATTAGGGACCCCCGTATAGAGATTTGCCGTGACAGGGCAGGGGGGCTCAAATCATTGATCAATCATTTGCAAAAAATCTCATTGAATTGTTACAGTAGGAATGAATTTGTGAATATTACACTTTTTATTTCTTTATTGTTGCATGCCATTCATAAGCAGTGCTGGCTCCCCTCCTTTTTTCGTTTACTGGTCAGGTGGTTGACCGCCACCATGCCGTGCACGCCCAGTGTGGTTTGCAAATTCCTTCTGTCGCCATCAAAATTCAGTTTGGTGCTTGTTCACACACAGCCACCGCCTCCTGCTCCAAGGCATCATTAATTAAACACCACCTGCCTGAACCTTGTTCCGCCCTCATCCATGTTTGCTGGTCTGGCACTGTGAGGGCCAGTCCTGACATTGTGCTGGTGTGTGTGGTTCTGCCACACACACTGGCACCTGGGCTGCCTTTATTCGCGGTTGTCAGTCCTGGCAGTATGGGAGCGGTTCAGACATGTCTCGGGTAAGTGGTGTTTTCATATGGTCCTGCTCATTATATGAGACCTTATGGTACATAATAATTTATAATATAGCGTTAGGGACCCCCCTATAGAGATTTGCCATGACGGGGCAGGTGGGCTCAAATCATTGATCAATCATTTGCAAAAAATCTCATTGAATTGTTACAGTAGGAATGAATTTGTGAATATTACACTTTTTATTTCTTCATTGTTGCATGCAATTCATAAGCAGTGCTGGCTCCAGTCCTTTTTTCCATCCAGGACTGTATGCAGGACTTTTTTGCCCCCCCCAAAAAAATTACGTGGGCTTCGCCATGTTTTTGTATGCTAGCCAGGTACAGCAAGCAACTACGGGCTGCCCCCAAGCCCCAGCTGCCTATTTGTACCCGGCTGGGAACCAAAAATATAGGGAAGGCCTTTTTTTTTTTAATTATTTCATGAATTTCATGAAACAATTTAAAAAAAAAATGACGTCGGCTTCGCCCAATTTTTGTGTCCATCCAGGTACAACTAGGCAGCTGGGGATTGGAATCCGCAGCACAGGGTGCCCAAGCTTTCTGGGCACCCCTGCTGCGAATTGCAGTCCACAGCCGCCCCAGAAAATGGTGCTTTCATAGCAGCACCATCTTCTGGCGCTGTATCCAACTCTTCTTGGTGCCCTGGTGACGGGTGGCTCACTGGGTAATAATGGGGTTAGGGCTAGCTCTATATTATCAACTGGCCCTAAACCCGAAATTCATGGTGTCACGCCAATATTAGACATGGCCACCTGGAATTTCTAGTACAGATAAAAAAAAAAAACAACACACAGAAAAATATTTTTATTAGAAATAAAACACAACACAAATAGTGACTCCATCTTTATTGAAATAAAGGATCCCCCTCCGTAGTAATCCTGGGTCAAGGGTCCCGTGCCGTCCAATCCAATCCGGATCCAATATCATCTGATCGGTTTGCTGGAAGGCAAAGCGATCAGATGACGTGTCAGGTTCAAGGGCCTGAATCACATGACACAGCTGCTGATTGTATAAAAGCCGTTTATACAATCAGCTGATGCATCAGTGCAAAAAAAAAAGAGGAACTACACACTTCTGCGCAGAATCCTGTCCAACAGCATCAGCTGACAATTTAGCCGGCCGGGCTAAAGAGAGAGAGAGAGAAGAGAGAGAGAAGAGAGAGAGAAGAGAGAGAGAAGAGAGAAGAGAGAGAGAAGAAGAGAGAGAGATAGAGAGAGAAGAGAGAGAGAGAAGAGAGAGAGAAGAGAGAGAGAGAGAAGAGAGAGAGAGGAGAGAGAGAGAGAGAGAGAGAGAGAGAGGAGAGAGAGAGGAGAGAGAGGAGAGAGAGAGAGAAGAGAGAGAGAGGAGAGAGAGGAGAGAGAGGAGAGAGAGAGGAGAGAGAGGAGAGAGAGAGAGAAGAGAGAGAGAGAAGAGAGAGAGAAGAGAGAGAGAGAAGAGAGAGAAGAGAGAGAGAAGAGAGAGAAGAGAGAGAGAGAAGAGAGAGAGAGAAGAGAGAAGAGAGAGAGAAGAGAGAGAGAATAGAGAGAGAAGAGAGAGAAGAGAGAAGAGAGAGAGAAGAGAGAGAGAAGAGAGAGAGAAGAGAGAGAGAGAAGGGAGAGAGAAGAGAGAAAAGAAAGAGAAGAGAGAGAAGAGAGAGAGAAAAGAGAGAGAGAAGAGAGAAAAGAAAGAGAGAGAAGAGAGAGAGAAGAGAGAGAGAAGAGAGAAGAGAGAAGAGGAGAGAAGAGAGAAGAGAGAGAAGATGAGAGAAGAAAGAGGAGAGAGTGAGAGGAGAGAGAGAGAAGAGAGAGGAGAGAGAGAAGAGAGAGAAGAGAGAGAGAAGAGAGAGAAGAGGAGAGAAGAAAGAGGAGAGAGTGAGAGGAGAGAGAGAAGAGAGAGGAGAGAGGAGAGAGGAGAGAGACACTGGACACTGGACACTGAAGGAGCAGGACACTGTAAGATGAGCTCCTGATTCAACCAGAGTTTATACCTTATAATGAGCAGATTGGAGGACATAATACGGAAATCTACAGATATGACGGAGTACTAAGCACACTGGACAAACTTTTTAAGGACTTTAAGCAATGACAAGAAAAATCACAAGAAAAATTAATACACAGATGGAAAAGGAGGACAAGATTGCCTAGTGGAAACCCAGCAAACAGACCACCATCAAACCCTACCAGCACAGCGCATCCCCAAGGTAAGGGCTCCATGCCAATACACTGCTAAAATAAGAATTGATCGTATATAACGCATTAGAAAATATAAAAGAAAGCCCTTTAAAATGAAACAACATGGGGATAGCACTGTAGTCAATGCAGGAGACCTGGAGAAGGCAACTGGAGCTAGCAGGGGGTCTGACACATTAGAGATAACCTTCCCTGAGAATGCCAAATCCAAGGAAGCTAGAAAAGCCATAAAACTGGACTCTATGAAGAAAAACCCAGAGACACTACTAATAGACTTTAATGAACAGGGGGAAAAAACAAATCTGTTATTCTACTCAGGGCACCATGAAGCCTGGGACCAGACTCTCAGCAAACATTACAAGAACATCAAAAAACGGGGCATTAGCAGGGGCAAACAAATTAGAGTACAGGATGAGGAGGACCCTGAGACCTTTAATCTCTCCATAAATATGTATAGAAATGGAACTATCATGGTCCAAGGAACGGAACAAAAAATGGAGGAATTTCGTCAACAATTCCTGCACATTAAAAAGCAAGTGAAAACCCTAATGAAGGAAGGAAGCATATCCACAAGTGACCAGACAATCTCCAGCCACCCCCCAGCCCCATCTACATCCCAATCATCACAACCCCCCAGGGATATACTCAGAGACTGCCTGTCCCAATTAGAATGCGAGTTTATTCAATTCAAAGAAGAATTTCAAAGAAGCCAAGGTGAGAAAAATGCAAATGACCAACTGAGGGGAGAAATATCAAGTGTGAAAACAGACCTGTGGGAATTGCAAAGGTCACTTCAAAGGCTGCAGGAAGAAAATGCATACCTCAAAGAAGAAATAACCCAGCTAAAATCCTCAATCCTACAACAAAAAACAGAGAGGGCACCTCAAAGTATAAGCACTCCCCCAAAACAAATGCCTGCACCAACTACCCTGGTGCCAGATATATCACAGACCTGCGACAACCTCAGCCAGACGGACTCTACACATAACTCCAGCAATATCAATACAGCCCCACAAGCACAGCATATCAGGGTGTCCAACACCCCTGGACCCAACAACATGAAGGAAACCCCTACCATCAACCCCAGCAATGAAAATGCATCATCACAACAAACAAAGGCAACCAACACTCAGAGACCCAACACACAGAAACCAAATGGCCCAAATAAAACACTGGATCCTGATATAGTCCTAATAATAGACTCAAATGGGAAATACCTGGACACTCAGAGACTGTTTCCGACGGCTCGGGTTACAAAAATTCACTGCTCAACGATCCCACAAGCAGAGGAGGTGATCAGTAACCCATATTTCACCGAGCCCACACACCTCATACTACACACCGGCACAAACGATATCCACCAAAAGACAGTCACAAAGGACCTATCAAAACTCGCACTAGCAGCCCAGCAAAAATTCCCCAGAACCAAAATAATCCTGTCTGCCCTGCTTCCAAGGAAAGATGTACACCAACAAATAACCCAGCAAATCAACTCAGAGCTGGCCGCCAGTATTACCTCAGCACCAAACATACAGCTGGCAAGACACCCCGAAATAACGCTCCATCACCTCTATGACGACAAACACCTCAATAAACAAGGAGTCAGCCATCTAGCAAGAGAGCTAAAGGACATGGTTCTAAACAGACCTCCAAGACCACAAGCAAGACACCCACCAAACAGATGGCAGCCCACAGAGACCCCCGGAGAGAGCCCACAGAGATGGCAGAAATACTCAAGACCACATGCCCCAAAATGGCAATACAAAGCAACAGAGGGCAGCAACATGGCAGAAATAAGGACATTGCTCAACACATTGTGCAGCAAACTCTTAGGACACTACTAAAATATGCCACCCAAACCCACCACTAAATCCGGTTATGTCCTATGAAAATCTATCCTTCCTCATTATAAGGTATATCAACTAAATATGACATCCTTAGTTATCAGCAGCTGGAACATTCAAGGATTGAATGCCTCAGCTTTCGGGTCCAAGACAAATGACCCAGACTTCAAACAAAGGCTAAAGAACATTGACATCCAGATCCTCCTGGAGACATGGGCCCGGGCAGAGGAGGAATCTCTCGCACCCATGGGATACAAGGAATTTTCTGTCTCCGCCCAGAAAAACAAGAACACCAAACATGGCCGCTGCTCAGGGGGCATACTAATATGGTACAAGGAGGAGATCCAAGAACATATCAAGGCAATAAAAAGAGGAGAAAGCCATATCTGGATGCAGATAAGCAGCTCCATCCTCACCTCTCAGCAGGACATCTACCTCTGCGCAGCCTACATCCCTCCATCAGAATCCCCATACTATAAGCCGGACATCTACGAGGAACTTCAGAGGGAGGCTGCCCAATTCCAGTCCAAAGGTAAGGTGCTCATCTGTGGAGACCTGAACGCCAGGACAGGTACAGAGAAGGACTACCTGTCACCTGACGGAAACACATACGTCCTGGGAGATGAGCCCTTCTACAGAGACTCAGTACAGACAACAAGAAACAGCTATGACAGAGTGGTGAATAAAAGCGGCAGAAAACTGCTGAACCTGTGCCGGAGCTTGGGGCTGCATATACTGAACGGGCGCACCAGGGGGGACTCATTAGGGAGATTTACACTAAACTCCCACACGGGCAGTAGTGTAGTGGATTATGCCATAACAGACATGGACCCAGCAAACATGAATGCCTTCATAGTCACCCCCGACACCCACATGTCAGACCACAACCAGACACTGCTGTACCTGAGATCCACGGACAAGTCACCCACACAAAAGCCCCACTTGAGCGGTCTCCACAATTTGCCACCATCCTTCAAGTGGTCCAAACAGTTAGCCATTGAATACACCAACACGACCAACAGAACAGAGATTAAAGAGCTGCTTGTAAACTTTCACACAAAATCCTATACATCAAACCAGCAAGGGGTCAACCTGGCAGTAAACGACTTTAATAACATCCTATATACCATGGCAGAGCTAGCAGGCCTCAGAAGGACCAACTCCAAGAGACCTACAAATAAACAAGGCCAAAAATGGTTTGATAAAGAATGCAAGACACTGCGCAACTCCCTAAGAATAGCCTCAAATCAAAAACACAGAGACCCGGACAACAAGGAGCTAAGAGTGGTCCATGACACCCTACAGAGGCAATACAAGCGAACCCTCAAGGAGAAAAAACAAAAGCACATCTCCCACAAACTGCAGCAGCTCGAAGACTCCCTCCAGGATAACTCATTCTGGGAGACATGGAGCCATATCGGTAGAAGTCCCAAGCAAAGAACCCTCCACATTCAAAATGGCAACATCTGGCACAGCTACTTCAAGGGCCTCTACAAGAATATCCCAGAAGACGACCTAACCCCAGAACAAGAGCATCTAATGACTAAACTGAGGGACATGGAGGAGACAATCAAGGACTTTCAAAATCCTCTGGACATACCAATCAGTGTGCTGGAAATAAAAGACAGAATCAAACTGCTAAAATGTAAGAAGGCCGCGGGCAGTGATGGCATCCTGCCTGAGATGATCAAATGCAGTTCCCCAGATATTCATGCAGCACTGGCTAAACTATTCACCCACGTCCTGAGTGCCGGCTACTTCCCTCAAAGCTGGAATCAAGGTCTCATAACGCCCATCTACAAGGATGGAGACCGATATGACCCAGCAAACTACAGAGGGATCTGTGTCAACAGCATTCTGGGAAAACTGTTTAACAGCATCATTAATAAAAGGATTATCGCCTTCCTCACCCAGGGTGACGTCCTCAGCAGAAGCCAAGCTGGGTTCATGCCAAACCACCGCACCACGGACCACATTTACACCCTGCAAAGCCTCATCAAGACCCACGTCCACGACAAAAAACAGGGGAAAATATTTGCATGTTTCGTGGACTTCAAAAAGGCCTTTGACTCAGTGTGGCACCCAGGCCTGTTCCTGAAACTCCTGGAGAGCGGAATAGGTGGCAGGACCTACGACGTGATCAAGAGCTCATACACTGAGAACCGGTGCAGCGTGAAGGTGAACGGAAAGAGGACGGCTTTCTTCCGACAGGGCCGTGGGGTCAGACAGGGCTGCAGCCTGAGTCCAACTCTATTCAACATCTATATAAATGGGCTAGCAACAGCTCTAGAGTCCTCCCCCACTCCAGGCCTCAGTCTGCATGACCGAGAGGTGAAGTTCCTGCTGTACGCAGATGACCTCCTGCTACTCTCCCCAACTGAAAGAGGCCTCCAAGATAGCCTGGCAGTACTGGAAACATTCAGCACCACATGGGCGCTTCCCATCAACCAAAAGAAGACCAAAGTCATGGTGTTTCAGAAGAGGAACCAGAACAAAATAAACACTCCCTCCTTCACATTAAATGGCTCCACGCTGGAGAACACCAGCAGCTACACCTACCTCGGTCTGGAGCTAAGCAATAACGGGAGCCTCAAGCAAGCAGCAGAAGCCCTGAAAGGAAAAGCATGCAGAACCTTCTATGCCATCAGAAGACAACTGTACCACCTCAAACCACCTGTGAGAGTCTGGCTCAAGATATTTGACAGCGTCATCACCCCTATACTGCTATATGGCAGCGAGGTATGGGGCCCAGTGACCTACCCAGACCACACAAAGTGGGATTCCAGCCCTACCGAAGTCTTCCACATGGAGTTCTGTAAATATCTCCTCCAAGTCCATCGCAGCACCTCAAACATAGCCTGTAGGGCAGAGCTGGGCCGATTCCCCTTATGGTTCACTATACACAAGAGGGCGCTATCACACCAGGCACACATACAGAACAGCAACCCCAGCTCCTACCATCATAAAGCCCTGCTGAGCCGGAGCCCAGAGCAAGCCAAGAACTGCGGCAGCCAAAGTCAGCAACACACCCTGACAAAAGCCCAAATAAAAGAGATCTCTGAGAGCTGCAAGATGCAATACATAGAGGACTGGAAGAGTGAATTAGAGAACTCCCAGAAACTCAACATCTACCGGTCACTGCGGAGGGACTACACTCTGGCCCCATATCTGGAAAGGCTACGCCACCCCAAAGACAGGCAGACTCTGAGCCTGTACAGACTGAGTGCCCACAGCCTAGAGGTGGAAACAGGGCGGCACCGACAGACATACAAGCCGCGAGAGAACAGACTGTGCCAGCACTGCCAGCAGGGGGCTCTGGAGGACGAGACGCATTTCCTACTGCACTGTGACAAATACTCAGCAGTGAGGGGCTCCCACTTCCAGAAATTTACCACCCATAGCCCGGGCTTTCCATCCATGGATGAGGACATGAAACTCCGCTTCCTACTGGGGGAAGAGGAATCAATGGTGGAGATCGCCGCCCAATATGTCACCACATGTCATAAGCTGAGGGGAACCTAAGACCCCTAAATGGACTGTCAGAGCCCAAATTGTGCCCCCCAACTCCCCATAACCCTGATCCCCTCCCACCACACTTACTGTATTTCTCCTGCTTTGGCAACACTAATTGTATTTTGGTCCTGCCAATAAAGCATATTTGAATTTGAATTTGAATTTGAAGAGAGAGAAGAGAGAGAGAGAAGAGAGAGAGGAGAGAGCAATGCAGCCTCATTCCGTGAACTGCTCCGATTTTAGAGGTGTGCCCCATGGCTCACAGCTAATGTCCGGCTCCTTCCCTCAGTGCATAATTAAATTAGAATTATAAATAAATAATAGTTATAATTTAAAATAAATTAAATTCTTTACCAGGACGGCCGGGACTCGAACTCGTGAACTAATTCTCCTTAGTCAGTAGCTCTATCCATTGAGCAACTGCCTCTAATGAAAAGCATAAGAAGATTTGGTAATCTTGACCTCTGTATTGCACTTGAGAATCCAGAAGTGGATTATTCAGCTCCAAAGAGGAGAGAGAGAGGGAAAAAGAGGGAAAGAGAGAAAGAGAGAGAAAGAGAAAAAGAGAGAGAAAAAGAGACAGAGAGAAAGAGAAAAAGAAAGAAAAAAGAACAAGAGAGAAAAAGAGCGAAAAAGAGAGAGACAAAGAGAGAAAAAGAGAACGAGAGAGAAAAAGAGAGAAAAAGAGAGAGGAGAGAGCAATGCAGCCTCATTCTGTGAACTGCTCCGATTTTTAGAGGAGTGTCCCTCGGCTCACAGCTGATGTCCGGCTCCTCCCCTCAGTGCATAATTAAATTAAATTATAATTATAAATAAATAATAATTATAATTTAAAAATAAATTAAATTCTTTACCAGGACGGCCAGAACTCAAACTCGTAAACTAATTCTCTTTAGGCAGGAGCTCTATCCATTGAGCCACTGCCTCTAATGAAAAGCATAGGAAGATTTGGTAATCTTTACCTCTGTATTGCACTTAAGAATCCAGAAGTAGATTATTCAGCTACAAGGATGGATGGATAGATGGAGGGATGGAGGGATGGATGGATGAATGGAGAGAGGGATGGATGAATGGAGAGAGGGATGGATGAATGGAGAGAGGGATGGATGGATGGATGGAGGGATGGATGGATGGAGGGATGGATGGAGGGATGGATGGAGGGATGGATGGATGGAGGGATGGATGGAGGGAGGGATGGAGGGAGGGATGGATGGAGGGATGGATGGAGGGATGGATGGAGGGATGGATGGAGGGATGGATGGAGGGATGGATGGTTTTAGCGAGGGATGTAGGGATGTATGGATGGATCGATGGATGGGAGGGCAAACACCGGCACTACCGCACTCATCCTCGCACACACGCAGGCACTACTACCCCCATCATCATCCTCATCCTCGCACACACGCAGGTATTACCTCAGTGACATCCCCGCTGATAGCGTGGCTCACTTCAATTGCTCCGTGGATCTGACACAGAGCGCTCATGTTCTACGGCGCTCCAGTCATCTTCCTGTAGCAGAGCTGGATGCGTCGCGAGACCTCTGTGCATTACATCGGACCTGAAGGGGTATTTGGGGATTTTAATAAAGTGGTAAATGGGGGTTTTTTTTGTCTTTTATTCCAAATAAAGGATTTTTCGTTGTGTGTGTTTATTTACTTTTACTTACAGGTTAATCATGGAAGGTATCTAAGGGAGACGCCTGCCATGATTAACCTAACCTTATTACCCTGATTGCCACTGCACAAGAGCAATTCGGGATGAGCTGGGTAGAGTCCCGGGACTGTAGCATCTAATGGATGAGGCAATTCCGGGCGGCTGCCTGCTGATATTGTTAGGCTGGTGGGCTCCCCATGACGTGGTGCTCCCCATTCTGACAATACCAGCCTCCAGCCGTGTGGCTTTATCTTGGCTAGTATCAAAATTAGGGGGAACCGCAGTTTTTTTTTTTTTTTTTTTTTTTTTAATATCATTATTTATTTTACTGCACGATATAGACCCACCTGCCGGCGGCTGTGATTGGTTGCAGTGAGACTGTCACTCATCGTGGGGGCATGTCTGACTGCAACCAATCATGGGCGTCGGTGGGCGGGGAAAGCAGGGAATACAAGATTGAATAATGAAGAGGCAGCCATTTTCAAAAGAGGAAAAGCCGCCGGAGCTTTGTGACAGCCGTGCAGTGCCGTGCCTGTGATCGGTGAGTAGGAAAGAGAGAGGGATTGTGCTGGGGATGCAGGACGCATGCAAATACACAACGTGCGTACATAGCCTTACTGTGAAAAGCCACGCTTTTGGGGATCGAACCGTTATCGAACGTAACTCGACCGGCCGAACTTGAAGCAAATTGTTCAAGTTCGTCGAACGACTCAAACACCGACCAAAATCACTCAAATTTGAAACTGGCGAACGGTTCGAATCGAACATTGCTCAACTCTATAATCACTTACCTGATCCTGTGTGGGCTATGCCTTCCCACTTGATAATTAACAGACTGGTTAGTGTGATCTAAAGTAGATAATCACCAGTAGTTCTACTGCTAGAAAATGTAATCAGTCTGCTGCCCACCCTCTTTAATGGAGAAAACTACTGCATAAATTAATGGGTTAACTTCTGATGTTATTGTGACTTGATGGGCTGAGCCATTTCTGGCAAAAAATAGGAAAGCAGAGTTACACAGGGCAAGTATAAGTGCCAAATGCAATAAAATACACTTTTTGTTGGGTATATGCAAATAAAAAAAGGTATAACTGCAGGCCACTTGCCTTATGATGTACTGTGTGTAGAAACTTCTGCCGGCTGATAGCGTTGAGAGTGAGGCTGCAAGGGCTGTACGCTTGGAGCTTGAGGCCTGAAGCTGTAAGTAGCGGGAGTAATACTCTGGGATTTCTGTTAACAGGTGCTTCGGCCGAAGACATGTCTGGCAACTTGACGCATAGCGCAAGGAAAAATAAGCAGGTGACATCACACAACTCGAGCTACGGAAGCCCTTGCTATGAAAAAAGGGGCGTGTCATACTCGTTTTTATGTAATTTTTTTCTTTGAATTACATTATACTATATTTCCAAGTAAGCCTTTAGAAAGCTCAAAGTTCAGGAGCTTATCCAAAGGCAGCATTGCCCCCATCAAGAACAGAGTGACACACACTTCTCACTGCATCCGAACTACATCAGACGGCTGGCACCCAAAATGACTAAATGAAACCACCACTCCTCTTGAGCTGCTCCTAGCTGATTCCTGTAATATCCTATTTGCATATAAAGGGGGAACTACAACAATGTTTAGATGAATTTAGCCATATATACAAGCATACTGTACATAAAGCAGACAGCTGCGGGCTTCTGTTATCAGGCTAGTAAAGTCCATGGATATTGGCTTGTCCCAGCCGAAAAAATAGAAGCCTGCAGCCACCCCAGAATTGGCTCATTATATTAGATGCGCCAAATCTGGCTAATCCCGAATGCCCTGGTGTAGTGGCAATCAGGGTAATATATGGGGTTGATGATAGATGTGATTTGTCAAAAATCACAGCTGCCATCAAGCCCTGGGTCAGTAATGAAGAGGTGTCTATGAGAAACCCCCATTACTAATCCTGCAAGTCATAATAAACAAATACAGAAAAAGTATTTTAATTATAAAACACAGATATCCCCTTTCACCCTTTTATTAACCCCCAAAACACCTCCACAGGTCCAACATAATCTACCAAAAAAACCTACGATGATCTTCAGCTCTGCTACATCCGGAGGCTGTAATGAGCAGTGACATTAGAAAACGTGATCACTCACTGTGGCCTCTCGAACATACCTAGAGCAGCGTGGGAGCGACTGGTTGTGAGAAGTGATGGCATCAGTAAGGTGATCAGAATTCACATCCGCCGGCTTTCATGCTGTCCTCTGCATATGATATGAGCCGGGTAGCTGTTACCTCTGGTAATCTTATGGAGGTCATGGCATTCACAGCTGGCCAAATCGGACTGTGGTGACTTCACTGACATCACTGCAGGTCACGTGGTGTGTCAGCCTATTACAACTATGCCAGTAACTGATATGACTTTGATGGGGACGGATGTTCCCACAGCCTGGGAGCTTGTTGATTGGCTGTGCTGCAGCCTTTCAACAAGCTTTATTTTGGTTCTGGTTCCGAACTATAACAGTAAGGCTGGACTCACACGAGCGTATGGCATCCGATGCGAGAGCATCGGATGCGATATGCTAATGTCCCCCGGCTCAGGCTCTGCTGCGAGCGTGAGCCGGGTGTCATGCGACTGTAACCCGATCTTGCGATCAGGTCACAGCTGTGAAGCTGAGTGCAGGCGCTGCGGAGGAGAGGGAGGGGTTAATCCTCCCATCTCCTCCACTGTCAGCCTGTGCGTAGATCGCACTGCACTGGGATAACATCCGAGTGCAGTCCGATGTATCTCTTGCATCCATTCACTTGAATGGGCGCGAGAGATACGGCTCTCGCAGACAATCGCAGCATGCTGCCGCTTTTCTCGCATCCAGAATCTGGATGCGAGAAAAGCTGACCAACAGCTCAACCTCATTGCCTAACATTGGTCAGAGTGCAATGCGAGAATTTCTTGCATTGCACTCGTCCGATTTTCACGCTCGTGTGAGCGTACCCTAACACAGACATACAGTTAGAAGCCCGTGTTTGGGATTCACCATCAGGTACAAGGAGTACGACTATCACTACTCTGCAGTACTGGCATTCCGACAAACTTTTTCTTCATTTTAATGGTAAGAATTATCTTTATACCGGATCAGTGTACATTTGTACATCTGATATACACAGTATGTGTTGATTCAATATTTGGATTACATGTTTCCCCATTTTTTTTCACTTCCCGGTTACTGCCAAGCTCTCCTTTTCAATCAACCTAGGATATAAAAAGTGGCTGATACTGAGTTCTTTCAATATTACCCTCTTGTCCCCTGATGAACCCTGTGGACCCTACGGGGAGAAACACATTGAGATTTTGTTTTCCTTGGACCTCATTTTCAGTTAAGTAGTTATCTTCAATAAGGATATACAGTATGTTGTTGTGGTTATACCTATATGGCCATGAGACCAGAAGAGACAGGAGTAGTTTTCAAAAAAGATAAAAACAGCTTTATTTATCATACTATTAAAATCGATATAAAAAAAAGTGCAAATTTCTAACATGCAATAAAAGCTGCAAACATGAAATGACATGTAAGGAGAGGTGGAAGAAGCCTGTACCAGTGCTGGCAATACACCAAGTGAAATGCTCCCAAAATAACCTCCTGGCAATAGGGTCAGCCCAAAGGCGGACAATAAAGCCCAGCAGGAGGGAGGGAGAGAGACCAGAAGGTCTGTGGTTACCAGCTCCCAAAATAACCTCCTAGCAATCAGATCAGCCCAGTGGCGAACAGTAAGTCCCAGCAGGAGGGAGGGAGAGAAACCAAAAGGTCTATAATTACCAGTCAGGAGTGGCACTGGAACAGGCAAGTGGTGGACAAGGGAAACCCCCCAGGGCATCCGACGTACGTTTCGCTATACTATGTTTGCTTACTCATGGATGATAATGTGGTATGACGGCAGGGCCCTTTTATGGGCGTATACATGGTCACGTGACCGGCGCTCACGACCAATGTGTCTTCAATGTGCGGCGCATGCGTGGTTGCATCGCCCATCATACACACCCGCCGCCAGCGTCAGTACCCACGTGGGCGTCCAGTTACCCCAGCAACCGGGACGCACATGCAGGCCCATAAGACGCCGCAGCGGGGGTGGGAGGAAGCGACGAGACCAGGCGTGTGCACATCCGACACAGCCTAGTCACAGATGTATAAGAAGGGTAAATACATAGAAACTTTTTATGCCAATATAAAACAAATGTGACAGTTTACAAAGTAGTATATAATCCATATTTGCATGGGACGGATTCTTTACAGTACGTCCATATAGGTAATCCATTCCCATGGAAGTCAATGGGTCGAAGCAGGAAGAAGATGGCAAAAATCCAAATCCTCAAGAGTAAAGGGCACTGCCATGAATAGAAAATGAAGAATAAATACACTGAAAAAATACAGAATAAAAACAATTAAAAACAAGGGAAAGTTTCCAGAGTGTAAACATATATGAAAATATATATAAACATGGATGTGCACAAGGATCTCATGTGCAAATCCATGTGTGCCCGCCAATATAAGGAAGATGGCATAGAGACTCTATAAAAAGGAAGAGAAGCTCAAATTCTCATTTAGGCCTTTGGGGCTCAGAGTATCAAGCGTGACTATCCACCTAGCTTCCCTTTAGGCCAACACTTTCCTTGTGTTGCCCCCTCTGATGCCTCCATGTACCAGATCTATACCGCGTATCCTCAGAGACCCAGCGTCACAGTTGTGATATTGACGAAAGTGTCTCGGTAAAGTCTTCAAGGAAGTGACATCCACTGCCACCCTCGCTGCAGCAATGTCTCTCACATGTTCCCTAACTCTCACCCGAAGTTCACGCGAGGTAAGTCCAACGTATATTTTGGAGCACCCACATGTGGCGTAATACACCACATGGGAGCTCCCACATGAAATATAATGATCAATATTGAATTCACGTGTTCCGTCGCTTGATGTAAATGTGGAACAGCGAGAGACATTGCTGCAAGCGAGACAGTGGCCACATGGATATGACCCCTTGATCAGACGATTATGTCCAAATAGCCCTTTCGATTTCGGTGCATAATGGCTATGGACGAGTAAGTCTCTGAGGTTTCTGGCACGTCTGGGGGTCATCAAAGGTCGTTTGGGAAGACAAAGTGACAGACCAGGTTCTGTCTGCAGGATGGGCCAATATTTAGTTAAAATACCACGCATGGTGTCCCATTCTGAGTTGAAGGTAGAAATAAATCGGATGGGTTGAGTACCCTGTTCAATAGATTTAATCTTAGAATTCCGTAGAAGCTGACTGCGGGGAGTATACTTGGCCCGATTATAACCCCGCTTGACTGACTTATGGCTGTAGCCTCTTTGAAGGAACCTATTACGTAGGTCACTGGCCTGTCCCTCAAACCTCTCCTCCGGGGAGCAGATCCGCCTCGCCCTAAGGTATTGACCAACCGGGATGGCCTGTATTGTGGATGTACTATGTGCTGACGTAGCGTAAAGTAGAGAATTTACAGCCGTTTCTTTCCTATGGATGTCAGTCTGAAGCAGACCAGTGTGGTCAACCTCAAAACTGACATCCAAGAAATCAATGTTACGCGTACTGATCTTATATGTCAGCTTGATGTTTTTGGTATTACTATTAAGTGAGTCCATAAATGATCTGAGGTCCTCCATTGTGCCCTGCCAAATAATAAACAAATCATCAATATAGCGGAGCCACATTTGCACATGGTCCGAGGCCCGCACGCCCCCGCACGCAAAGATGTCCCTTTCCCAATACCCCAGGAACAGATTTGCGTACGAAGGCGCACAGGCCGCGCCCATGGCTGTGCCCCGCCTCTGAAGATAGAATTGATCTTTAAACGTAAAAAAATTGTGGGTCAGGACATAATGGACATAAAATGTTTTTACGTTTAAAGATCAATTCTATCTTCAGAGGCGGGGCACAGCCATGGGCGAGGCCTGTGCGCCTTCATATGCAAATCTGTTCCTGGGGTATTTGGAAAGGGACATCTTTGCGTGCGGGGGCGTGCGGGCCTCGGACCATGTGCAAATGTGGCTCCGCTATATTGATGATTTGTTTATTATTTGGCAGGGCACAATGGAGGACCTCAGATCATTTATGGACTCACTTAATAGTAATACCAAAAACATCAAGCTGACATATAAGATCAGTACGCGTAACATTGATTTCTTGGATGTCAGTTTTGAGGTTGACCACACTGGTCTGCTTCAGACTGACATCCATAGGAAAGAAACGGCTGTAAATTCTCTACTTTACGCTACGTCAGCACATAGTACATCCACAATACAGGTCATCCCGGTTGGTCAATACCTTAGGGCGAGGCGGATCTGCTCCACGGAGGAGAGGTTTGAGGGACAGGCCAGTGACCTACGTAATAGGTTCCTTCAAAGAGGCTACAGCCATAAGTCAGTCAAGCGGGGTTATAATCGGGCCAAGTATACTCCCCGCAGTCAGCTTCTACGGAATTCTAAGATTAAATCTATTGAACAGGGTACTCAACCCATCCGATTTATTTCTACCTTCAACTCAGAATGGGACACCATGCGTGGTATTTTAACTAAATATTGGCCCATCCTGCAGACAGAACCTGGTCTGTCACTTTGTCTTCCCGAACGACCTTTGATGACCCCCAGATGTGCCAGAAACCTCAGAGACTTACTCGTCCATAGCCATTATGCACCGAAATCGAAAGGGCTATTTGGACATAATCGTCCGATCAAGGGGTCATATTCATGTGGCCACTTTCTCGCTTGCAGCAATGTCTCTCGCTGTTCCACATTTACATCAAGCGACGGAACACGTGAATTCAATATTGATCATTATATTTCATGTGGGAGCTCCCATGTGGTGTATTACGCCACATGTGGGTGCTCCAAAATATACGTTGGACTTACCTCGCGTGAACTTCGGGTGAGAGTTAGGGAACATGTGAGAGACATTGCTGCAGCGAGGGTGGCAGTGGATGTCACTTCCTTGAAGACTTTACCGAGACACTTTCGTCAATATCACAACTGTGACGCTGGGTCTCTGAGGATACGCGGTATAGATCTGGTACATGGAGGCATCAGAGGGGGCAACACAAGGAAAGTGTTGGCCCAAAGGGAAGCTAGGTGGATAGTCACGCTTGATACTCTGAGCCCCAAAGGCCTAAATGAGAATTTGAGCTTCTCTTCCTTTTTATAGAGTCTCTATGTCATCTTCCTTATATTGGCGGGCACACATGGATTTGCACATGAGATCCTTGTGTACATCCATGTTTATATATATTTTCATATATGTTTACACTCTGGAAACTTTCCCTTGTTTTTAATTGTTTTTATTCTGTATTTTTTCAGTGTATTTATTCTTCATTTTCTATTCATGGCAGTGCCCTTTACTCTTGAGGATTTGGATTTTTGCCATCTTCTTCCTGCTTCGACCCATTGACTTCCATGGGAATGGATTACCTATATGGACGTACTGTAAAGAATCCATCCCATGCAAATATGGATTATATACTACTTTGTAAACTGTCACATTTGTTTTATATTGGCATAAAAAGTTTCTATGTATTTACCCTTCTTATACATCTGTGACTAGGCTGTGTCGGATGTGCGCATGCCTGGTCTCGTCGCTTCCTCCCACCCCCGCCGCGGCGTCTTATGGGCCTGCATGTGCGTCCCGGTTGCTGGGGTAACTGGACGCCCACGTGGGTACTGACGCTGGCGGCGGGTGTGTGTGATGGGCGATGCAACCACGCATGCGCCGCACATTGAAGACACATTGGTCGTGAGCGCCGGTCACGTGATCGTGTATACGCCCATAAAAGGGCCCTGCCGTCATACCACATTATCATCCATGAGTAAGCAAACATAGTATAGCGAAACGTACGTCGGATGCCCTGGGGGGTTTCCCTTGTCCACCGCCTGCCTGTTCCAGTGCCACTCCTGACTGGTAATTATAGACCTTTTGGTTTCTCTCCCTCCCTCCTGCTGGGACTTACTGTTCGCCACTGGGCTTATCTGATTGCTAGGAGGTTATTTTGGGAGCTGGTAACCACAGACCTTCTGGTCTCTCTCCCTCCCTCCTGCTGGGATTTATTGTCCGCCTTTGGGCTGACCCTATTGCCAGGAGGTTATTTTGGGAGCATTTCACTTGGTGTATTGCCAGCACTGGTACAGGCTTCTTCCACCTCTCCTTACATGTCATTTCATGTTTGCAGCTTTTATTGCATGTTAGAAATTTGCACTTTTTTTGATATCAATTTTAATAGTATGATAAATAAAGCTGTTTTTATCTTTTTTGAAAACTACTCCTGTCTCTTCTGGTCTCTTAATTCAATGGAGTAAACAGTGAGCCTTTGCTCTCATGGTATTGCAGGGCCACTGTCACTTTGCATTATGTGTCATCAGTTTTTTGTTTTACTATATGGCCATGAGTATTGGTCATGGGATTGCACATTTATTTTAATACGTGTTGTTACAGTCTACATTCAGTGCAGAGTAAACTAGGAAATTCTAGGGATTCTGGACTGTGAATGGGAGCGCCAAAACCATAGGGCGTCATACCCTCTATTGATAGGTAGGGATATATACAATTGGAGATCAAAATTAGAGATCAATATTTGATCACTTGCTTTTTTTTCCAGAAATAATGTAATCTACATCGATCAGCATTTGAAGAGTTTTTGTAAGGTGTGCACCATGCTGCTAGAGAAGTGTTTTACAAAAGATCTAACGTTTATCAACATAAAACCTTTATTTTGCACAAAATGTGATGATCATAATTCGAGAACAATGACTGTAGCACAGAGAAAGATTATAAGTAAGTTTTCTGAAGGTAACAACAGTCACCAATCAGTAGGAAGTGTGCAGGCCTTTGCTTTCATTGACTGCAGCACATCTGCGGCCACAGGACATCACTAGTCTCTCACACTGCTCTGGTGTGATTTTGGTCCACTCTTCTTCCAGTCTCTCCCACAGTTCTCTAACTGTTGTGGGTTTCTTGGCCATAAATTTGTCATCAAGGATTTTCCATAGGTTTTCTATTGGGTTTAGATCAGGATTCTGGCCTGGGTATTTCATTGTTTCAATGTTTTCTGTTTCAAGGAACTGCTTTACCCGTTTTCCTGTGTGACAGGGGAAATTGCTGGCTGATTGAGTGATGAATGCAAGTAAGGAACCATGTATTGTTGAAGAAGGTTCTGATGAACATTTGCATTCACTATGAAATGCAGCTGTATGACAGGTCTAACTCCTGCTGCAGAAAACATTTCTCAAACCATGACACTTCTTTCACCACCTTTCAGTGACTTCTTAACACACTTTGGGTTTAATCTTTCCTCAGTTTGTCGATGAACATAATGTTTACCATCAGACCCAACTAAATTAAACTTGCTTTCATCACTAAAATGAACTGTGGGCCACTTCTCCTCTGTCCACACATGCTCCTTACCAAAGAGGAGTCTAGCCTGTTTTGTTTTCTGCTAATGAGAGGTTTGCTCACGGCAGAGTTGGCTTTCAGTCCAAGTAACCTTAAACGTTGCAACACACTATGAAGAAACATATCCTTACCCTGTTCAGTGTGGAACTGCTGACCAATTGCAGCTGCAGTGTTGGAATTAATACCCATGGAGATTCTCCACATTGGCCTGTCCTCTCTTGTGAGGGCAACCAGCCTTCTTGGTGGACTTGAAAGAGTTTATCTTGTGGTAAAGATACAATATTCTCAAAATCACAGACTTGGAAAGACCATCTTCTCTTGCAATGGCTGATAGGGTCACCCCTTTGGCCTTCATCTGGACAACCTACTGCCGGAGTGTTTCAGTCACTTTGGAACGGCACACCATTTTTTCAAAGTCAGTGCAAACTGAAACGTTAGGCTGCCAGTTACATAAGGTTTGTCAGATAATTAAGGAAATTAGCACCAGATTAACGCCAATAACGTGGCAGTATCTGAAAATGTTCCCTAATTTTGAGCAGTGTTCTTTTACATTTATCTCATTTACATCTTTATTATGTGCTTATGAACAAATTCAATTTATGACATAAGCTTAAAATACTGCTAGTTTCCTCATGCTAGGATATAATCACATAGGACTATACCATGACCTTAACATTTAGGAAATTGGGTGTTCTCTAATTTTGATCTCCACTGCATATAGGACTTAGTAGAGCCTGTCTATTTCCCTACCATTGTGCAGTCTTATCTTTGTGCGTTTTAGAAAGGTTATGCACCCTCTCTTTGTTAATGATATATAGCTGTTGGTCATCTGACTTTTTAATGTAATTATTAAAAGTTATTTAACAGGGTTTTTTTATTTCCATTTTTTGGTTCTTTAGTACACCCCTTTACTATCGGCTGCGGCATTGGTTGTTCAATACTTGTTATGGCTGGATTCTTGTTTGGACCTGTGGATACTAATAAATGGCTAGTTGATGCTGGATAAGTATTCTCCGAAAGGGATTGTGAAGGTACTTCGGCGACTGATCCTTCCCTTTGTACTCTTTTTTTTTTTTTTTTTTCCCCCACTTTTCTTGAAGCATATAAAGAACATATTAAATAGTGGTGGGTGGTTCAGCCGCTCAAGAGCTATATTAAACAAAACATTATACCAAAAGATCTAAGGATCATTATTGTCCCGACACCAAGATGTTGAACTCTGATTGATAAGTGGGTAAAGGAATTCCCTGCCTCCTCTTTGATATTAATGCAAATTCTCCTGGAGGAGGAAAAAGAACCGCCCTAAAACTTAAAAATCTAATTGAGGAGACACTGAAGCATAAATCCTCTCCAAATTTACTAAAAAAAAAAAAAAAAAAATATATCTATCTATCTATCTATCTCTATATCTATCTATCTCTCTATCTCTATATCTATCTCTCTAGCTCTATATCTCTATCTATCTCTATCTATCTCTCTCATATATATATATATATATATATATATATTATATATATATATATATATATATATATATATATATATCTGAAAGTACTGGTAGAAAAGTACCAGTCTACTTTAAAAGGAGAGGAGCATACAATATTTCAAAGAGGTTTAGCTGATTTCAGAAAAAAAAACCAAGCATATCCCACCTTGGTGAAGAACACTCTTGTCCCTATTGACCCATCATCCTCTGAACCTGAAAACTCAGCCCTTGAATATGCAGTGGAACCTTGGTTTACGAGAACAATACCTTCTGTGAGTGTGCATGTAAACAGAGTTACTCATCTAGCAAAGCAAAATTTCCTATAGGAAATAATTGAAACTCAGACAATTCGTTCCACAACTTGTAGCAATGCCCCGTCCTGGTCCCCTATTGTGCCATTCCACACACACACACACACACACACACACACACACACACAATGCTCACCCATCCTCTGTTCCCTCGGCGGCCTCTTTCCTGGTTCTTGCAGTCCGCAGGTATGTGGATGCGGTAACCATCGCGACCGATGCAGGGGCCGCTATCAGTGCTTTAGCAGCTGACATCATTGGCATGAGCAGATTTTCTCTGATTAGCCAGCGCGCTGATGTCATTGGCATGAGCCACTTGCTTCTGATTGGTCAGCGCACTGCCTTTAGGAAGCACTGACAGCAGCAGCTCCTGCATCGGTCGTGAGGGTTACCGGATCCACATACCTGTGGACTGCAAGAACCAAGGAAGAGACCACCCAGGGAAAGGAGGATAGGTAAGCATAAGTGTGTGTGCGTGTTTGTGCGGACTGCAAGAGCGGGTCAGAGCACGGTGAAGGAACAAAACCAAAAGTGTGTGCAGTGAGTATTTGCTTCTACAGCAAAGCATTGCTCGTAAACCGAGTTACAAATTTACAGCAAGCTTTGCTTGTATAGCGAAATACTCGCACACCGGGTTACTCGTAAACCAAGGTTCACTGTAATCCAAAATGAGGGAGAGGCGGATTTGCAGCTCAAGGATGTGGAAAGGGAGGCCGTCAAAATAAATGGCAAGGCAAAAAGTGGGACGAGCACAAGATGTGCCACCAGAAATACAAGGCAGGATGCCGGAGCCACTGCCTCCTCCTCTTTCTTGGAAAGTCAGGACTATGTTTTACATCATATGTGGGACAGGGATGTGCCGTTTCAAGGCCACGCAAAATGATGTGTTAGGGACCTGATTTTAGTGGGACAGCGGATGAAAAAAAATCAATCATCAATTTGTCCCCGTATACATTATCTGATGATGAGATCTCTGTCCTATGTGCTGGTCTGTTCTTTGTCCCTACACCTCATTTTGACCCATTTTTGTGGATTAAAGAATTGAACCTGTTTTACCGCAGGTTAAAATGGAAAAAGTTCTTTAGCCTCAATGATAAAGAAAAATATATCCAAGTGAATATCCCGACGGATGACCTTCCTGACTAGATGAATTACTAGAGGAGGGACAATGAGGTATAGGTGAGGGTCCGTTCTCAGATTTAAAACAAAAAAAGCACAAAAATGCCACCTGGCAGTGATGTTGGAAGTGTTGACATACATGTGCATCTCAATAAATTAGAATATCATCAAAAAGTAAATTTATTTCAGTAATTCAATACTAAAAGGGAATCACATATATTATATCGAGTAGTGATGAGCGAGTACTAAAAAGCTCGGGTGCTCGAAGCTCGGGCCGAGCCTCCCAAGATACTCGTGTACTCGGCCCGAGCAACGAGCCCAATGTTATCCTATGGGAGACCCGAGTATTTTTGTGAAATGACCTCCCGGCAGCATGGAGAAACCCTAAAAATGGCACAAAAGTCTCAGAAGAGTGCTCAAATGACATGGCAACAGCATGGGGAAGACCCCTTGAAGCATTTATCACTCAAAAGTCACAGCTGTGAACAATTTTGTCCGCGTTTTACGCCATTTTTACGGACTCATCAGAAAACCTTCCAAAATGACCCCAAAATGATTTTTCATGGCGGAAATGTTAAGGGCACATACCCAATAGTGAGATAGAGCTGGTGTATGTTACTTTTTGAGATCAATACATGAAAGATTTTACGTGAAAACATTGTGTGGCACTCCGATGTCCCTGAGAAGAGACGTACATGAAGGCCTCTTGAGTCTAATGTGCCCATTTTGAGGAAGTGAGTCTTTGTAGTATTTTCCTTTGCCAGGGCAGTCCTAAATTGTGAGGTTCACCAATGCCCCTGCATACAGACGTGCATGAGGGCCTGTAAACCTGAAGTGCCCATTGTAAGGAAGTGGGTGTATTATAGTATAGCCCTTAGGCAGGGCAGCCAAAAATTGGGAGGCTCCACGTTGTCCCTGGATAGAGACGTGCATGAAGGCCTGTAAACCTGAAGTGCCCATTGGAAGGAAGTGGGTGTATTATAGTATAGCCATTAGGCAGGGAAGCCAAACATTGGGAGGCTCCACGTTGTCCCTGGATAGAGACGTGCATGAAGGCCTGTAAACCTGAAGTGCCCATTGGAAGGAAGTGGGTGTATTATAGTATAGCCCTTAGGCAGGGAAGCCAAACATTGGGAGGCTCCACGTTGTCCCTGGATAGAGACGTGCATGAAGGCCTGTAAACCTGAAGTGCCCATTGGAAGGAAGTGGGTGTATTATAGTATAGCCCTTAGGCAGGGCAGCCAAACATTGGGAGGCTCCACGTTGTCCCTGGATAGAGACGTGCATGAAGGCCTGTAAACCTGAAGTGCCCATTGGAAGGAAGTGGGTGTATTATAGTATAGCCCTTAGGCAGGGCAGCCAAAAATTGGGAGGCTCCACGTTGTCCCTGGATAGAGACCTGTTAGGTTCTTAGTGCCTCCGTGCTTGCATTTAAAAACCGCACGTGTGTGCCTGTTGGTGGCAGCTTTCCGCTGCATTTGTGTGAGTTTTGCAAAAACTTGGATATAACACACAAGTCTAGTGAATACACATCAGCACAGCATTGCAAAATGCGCAAGGGCGTTGTCAACGAACAAGGAAGTGGACGTGATGGTGGTGCAGGCAGACACCGAGGTTGTGTGCAAGCTCTAATTTCGCCACAACAAAGGGCCACATCTAGTCGCTCGCACGTCCTGTCCCAAATTCTTGGGGATCGCAGCAGTACACCGCTCTTGAACCAAGACCAGTGTCAACAGGTTGTTAGTTGGATAGCGGATAATGCTTCCAGTCAGATTGGCACCACCACAAACACTCTGTCTTCCACACGGTCAAGTGTCAGTAGCCGTGATACTGCACCGCACATTTCAGAACCTGATCCTCCTTCCTACCACCAGGCCGAGTACACGTCCACGGACATTACTGATCCCACACTTGGACACTCGGAAGAGCTGTTCGTTCACGTTTCCATTCACAAATTCTGGCCTCTCGCCAGCTCCTGTTGAAGTGGGCCATGACGAGATTGTATGTACAGATGCACAAATATTTGAGCAGCCACGTTCTCACGAAGTTGGCAACGTGTCTCAACAAGGGGTGGACGATGATGAGACACAATTGTCAGGAAGTCAGGAGGAGGAGGAGCAGGGTGCGGAAGAGGAAGACGACGTGGTGGATGATCCAGTAACTGACCCAACCTGGCAGGAGGATATGCAGAGCGAGGACAGCAGTGCACAGGGGGAGGGAGGCGTAGCATCCCAACAGGCAGTAAGAAGCAGAGTGGTGGCCCCAGGCAGACGTCAGGCAACTGTTCCCCGGAAAAACACGACACAAGGTGCCTGTACAAATGTTAGGTCTTCCCGAGTCTGGCTGTAATACTATTGTATGTATTGAGGATTTCGATTGCGTTAGGGCAATGACAACCAGAGACGAGTTCTTGGTGCAAGACATTTATAATATGCAACCAGCAAATATGTACATAAACGGAACAAAAACACAGTAGAACATAAATACAGGAAATACCTTCCAGGGACTGAGCGAAAGGGAATTCCCGGGACCGCGCACCGGACTCCCCCAGGGAGACCACCAACAGCAAACCCCTATACAGGGACTGTCTGGCAATCACCCCAGAAGCCCTAAATGCGCAGCAGCCGGGACACAAAAGGGCAATAGGTAAGTCGAAAAATGTCTGTACGTGATGTGAGTCCAGAGTGGTATTAAACGGAAGGAACCGGGCAGAAGTTCCGACCAAAGACGGCAAACGGAGTCCAGGTACAGCTAGATGATACCAGATGAAGTCCAGAGTCGGTGTCGGTTGTTTTCCAAGAGGATCCGAATAACAATCAGGAACCAAAAGCAGCAGGGCAGGAGCACACAGGAAGCAGTATACTCAGGCACTGGACTAAGCTTTAGGGGCGGCTTTTAAACAGATGGACAGGAAGTAGGGCAACAGAACAGAAAACTCCATGTTAACAAAGGGCAAGCTCTTTCAAAAGAAAACTGGAAAACCCGGAACTCTGACACTGGCAGTTTTTTAAGTTGGCTCCAGATGATTCTAAAAAAGCCATTTGCAACACCTGCCATGCCAGCATCAGCAGGGGTACCAAAACTAGCAGCCTGACCACCACCAGCATGATCAGGCACATGTCAGCCAAGCACCCGACTTTGTGGGAAGTACAACAGAGTCGAGGAGCAGTGCTTGCTGATGTCACTGCTACGTCTTCGCTGGTTGTGCATGCGAGCCAATCCCCTGTCCATGCTGCCTGCGAACAAGCCTCCTCCACTCCTGCACCTGCAGTTGCCTACGCAGAAAGAACACCATCATCAAGCACGTCCTTGTCCCAGCGCAACGTTCAGTTATCCATTCAGCAAACCTTTGAGCGCAGGCGCAAATACACTGCCAACACCCCACATGCCACAGTTCTAAATGCTAACATTTCGCGACTGCTTGCGCTGGAAATGTTGCCTTTTAGGCTGGTTGAGACAGAAGCATTCCGCGAACTGATGGTGGCAGCTGTCCCACGTTACTCGGTCCACAGACGCCACTATTTCTCCCTGTGTGCCGTCCCCGCATTGCATAACTAACCACGTGTCACAAAACATCACACGTGCCCTGAACAACGCTGTTTCAGCCAAAGTCCACCTAACCACAGACACGTGGACAAGTGCATGTGGGCAAGGACGCTACATCTCGTTGACGTCACACTGGGTTAATATTGTGCAAGCTGGGACCCAGTCTGAGCGAGGGACGGAACACGTCCTTCACACACCAAGTTTTGCAGGCCCTACCTCAGTCAGGGTTTCACACACACTTTACAGCTCCGGAATGTCATGCTCCTCAGCCTCCTCCTCCTCCTGCGCATCCTGATCCACTTTACCCTCCACACCAGTCCCAAGCTGGAAGTGTCGCTGGCGGAGGAGGGGACGGTGCGCTCTCCCACTGCTCGGGTCCGGCTGACGCAGCTCTACGGCTGCTGCTGCTCGTTGGCTCGAGCGATGGCCGGATCCCGGGGACTCGAGCGGCGCTACTCGCCCGTGAGTGAAAAGGGGTGGTTTGGGTTTTGGGGATATTGTCCGTGACGCCACCCACGGTTGTGGTGATTGTGTGGACACCACCGCTGCTCTGGACGGGGATCCCGGGAGCCTGTGACAGGGAGCAGCTTTGTTGTTATTTCTCCCCTCCGTGGGTAGGGGGGTTGGTTGTCCCGGGGCCTGGTGATGGGGTAGAGATGGATGACAGGCGGGTTGCGGGGCCTGATGAAGTGCATGGTCGCAGGGGCAGCGCTGTGCCGCACGGCACGGAGGTACTCACTCAGCCCAATGATGATGACACAGTTCAGGGTAAAACAAGTGGCTGGATGGACGGGTCACTCGGACGGCTGCAGTTGTTCCTCCCTGCAGGTTAGTGATGACTGTCTCTCCCTGCACCTAAGTTAAGTGTTGGTAGTGATGGTTTCCCAACGGTAACCCGCTCCCTGACCTGGATATGGGCCGGAGGAGCCCCTTTTGCCCACAGGCGCTGGCCCTGGGAGACGGTTGCCCTTGGCGGTGGCTGTGTCTCCCCTTCACGGTTGTACGGTTGCCTTCTATCTGGACTTGGCTGTTTGGAAACCCTGAGGTCCCCTTCAATAACGGATTTGGCAAATTCACGGCGACACCAAGCCTTGCCGGGATCCGAAAGTCCTCTGCCAATGGTGCTGGCTTCTCTTTGTATACCGGTCCGGTACGGCCGGGTCACCACCCGTCCACGGTCCTTACGGCAGACTCCAATCGGCCTCCACTGCAGACGGTCACCACATCCTGCCAACCTTGCTGTCCTGTCCGGGCCACACACCCGGACCAACTTCAGGCTCTTTGCTGTCACTTTTCTCCTCTCTACTACTTTCCTCCTTCCACTTCCTTAGCTTAACTCTCACTGCCTGTGTTTTCCCTCCTCCTCGGTGGGTGGAGACCAACCGCCTGGCTCCACACCCTGGTGTGGACAACATCCCCTGGGGAAGGCAACAAGGATTTTGTGTTTTGACTATGATATGCCTGCAGGGAGTGTGGGGTGTTTAAGTGTTGTGCTCTGTGGCCCCTGGCTTGTCCAGGGCGACACAGAAGCACTGCAGCACTGCCTCGGCGAAGCGGCAACAGGCAGTGCTGAAGCTAATCTGCATAGGTGACAAACCCCACAATGCAGAAGAGGTGTGGACAGCTCTGAAACAGCAGGCAGATCACTGGCTCACAACTCTGAACCTAAAGCCAGGAAAGGTCGTGTGTGACAATGGCCGGAACCTGGTGGCGGCTTTGAGGCGAGGCCAGCTGACACATGTTCCATGCGTGGCCCATGTGCTCAACCTCGAGGTTCAGCGGTTTCTAAAGTCATACTCAGAGCTGTCTGATCTGCTGGTAAAAGTTCGCCGCCTGTCTGCACATTTTCGAAAGTCACCTACTGCTTCAGCCGGCCTTGCCGGCTTAAGACGCCGTTTGCATCTTCCGGCACACAGACTGGTGTGTGATGTCCCCACGCGTTGGAATTCAACTCTGCACATGTTGGTCAGGATATGTGAGCAGAAGAGGGCAGTTGTTGAGTACCTGCATCACCTAAGCCGTCGGGAAATGGGTCAAACTCCACACATAACACCTGAGGAGTGGAGATGGATGTCCGACCTATGCACCATCCGCCAAAACTTTGAGGACTACAACAAGATGGTGAGCGGCGATGACGACATTATTAGCGTCACCATACCGCTTCTCTGCCTTCTAAAATGGTCTCTGCTCAGAAAACAAACATGATGCATTGCAGGCGGAGCGCGATGAGTTTCAGCAAGAAACAGTAGTGGGTGTGGGTGATGAATGATAACACACAGCCCAGCCTCGTCTCATCACAACGTGCAGTGGAGGACTATGACGAGGAGGAGGATGAAGACATGGAGCAACTCTCTGGCCAAATTGAGGATATGACATGCAGTCATATCCTCGGTTCAGCGTGGCTGGCCAGAGGACAGGGTAGATGATGAGGAGGAGGAGGACAGCATGTTCAGTCATTGTGTTGGTCAGGATACTGAAGTGATGGCTGTTAAGAGTCTGGCACACATGGCTGACTTTATGGTAAGCTGCCTGTCTCGTGACCCTCGCGTTAAGAACATCTTGGCCGACAATCATTACTGGTTGGTAACACTGTTAGACCCACGCTAAAAGGAGAACTTTTTGTCTCTTATTCCCGAGGCGGAGAGGTCAGGCAAAATGCAGCAGTTCCAGAAGGCCATAGTCACGGAAGTAGGCAAAGCATTCCCCTCACAAAACGCTAGCGGCATAGGTCATGAATCAGTGGACAACCGAGGCGTACAGCCGAGAGAGGCACAAGTCCAATCCGCCAGAGGTAGGGGAACAGTCTTTAAGATGTGTGACAGTTTTCTCAGCCCCTCACGTACCACAGCCCCTGAGGTGCGGGGTAGTGCCACAAGAAATCCTAAGTTTGCCCAGATGCTGAAGGAGTACCTTGCAGATCGAACAACTGTACTCCGACATTCCTCTGTGCCTTACAATTATTGGGTATCCAAGCTGGACACGTGGCATGAATTGGCTCTCTACGCCTTGGAAGTCCTGGCCTGCCCTGCTGCTAGCGTTTTGTCAGAGCGTGTTTTTAGTGCCGCAGGTGGAATCATTACAGATAAACGCACCCGCCTGTCAACTGAAAATGCTGACAAGCTGACTCTGATCAAGATGAACAAGGGTTGGATTGGGCCAGACTTCACCACACCACCAGCAAATGAGAGCGGAATTTAAAGTTTGCCATGTACCTCCACTCACCCATGGGTACACACTTCTGGACTTTGGATAATCGCTGGACTGCTCCTCCTTCTCCTCATGCGCCACCATGATGATGACCGTTACAAATTGCAATACTTAGGCCTTTGTTTCAGGTATACCCCCAGTGGTAAATTTTTTCGCCCATTCTTTGCAGAATGGACATTACAACGACAGGAGACCCGCTCCTTTGCAATGGGAACAATGTTTTGAGGCCCTCATGCACGTCTCTACCCAGGGACAACGTGGAGCCTCCCAATTTTTGGCTGCCCTGCCTAAGGGCTATACTACAATAGACCCACTTCCTTCCAATGGGCACTTCAGGTTTACAGGCCCTCATGCACGTCTCTATCCAGGGACAACGTGGAGCCTGACGCTGCCACCGACTGCCACACACGTGCTGTTTTTAAATGCAAGCACGGACGCAATAAGAACCTAACTGGTTTTTAGGAGCGACAATTACTGAGAAGTCTGACACTATCAGACACTGCTGACTGACGTGTATTATACACTAGACTTGTGCGTTATATAATAGTTTGTGCAAAACGCGCACCTGTACGCTGCCACCGACTGCCACACACGTGCTGTTTTTAAATGCAAGCACGGACGCAATAAGAACCTAACTGGTTTTTAGGAGCGACAATTACTGAGAAGTCTGACACTATCAGACACTGCTGACTGACGTGTATTATACACTAGACTTGTGCGTTATATAATAGTTTGTGCAAAACGCGCACCTGTACGCTGCCACCGACTGCCACACACGTGCTGTTTTTAAATGCAAGCACGGACGCAATAAGAACCTAACTGGTTTTTAGGAGCGACAATTACTGAGAAGTCTGACACTATCAGACACTGCTGACTGACGTGTATTATACACTAGACTTGTGCGTTATATAATAGTTTGTGCAAAACGCGCACCTGTACGCTGCCACCGACTGCCACACACGTGCTGTTTTTAAATGCAAGCACGGACGCAATAAGAACCTAACTGGTTTTTAGGAGCGACAATTACTGAGAAGTCTGACACTATCAGACACTGCTGACTGACGTGTATTATACACTAGACTTGTGCGTTATATAATAGTTTGTGCAAAACGCGCACCTGTACGCTGCCACCGACTGCCACACACGTGCTGTTTTTAAATGCAAGCACGGACGCAATAAGAACCTAACTGGTTTTTAGGAGCGACAATTACTGAGAAGTCTGACACTATCAGACACTGCTGACTGACGTGTATTATACACTAGACTTGTGCGTTATATAATAGTTTGTGCAAAACGCGCACCTGTACGCTGCCACCGACTGCCACACACGTGCTGTTTTTAAATGCAAGCACGGACGCAATAAGAACCTAACTGGTTTTTAGGAGCGACAATTACTGAGAAGTCTGACACTATCAGACACTGCTGACTGACGTGTATTATACACTAGACTTGTGCGTTATATAATAGTTTGTGCAAAACGCGCACCTGTACGCTGCCACCGACTGCCACACACGTGCTGTTTTTAAATGCAAGCACGGACGCAATAAGAACCTAACTGGTTTTTAGGAGCGACAATTACTGAGAAGTCTGACACTATCAGACACTGCTGACTGACGTGTATTATACACTAGACTTGTGCGTTATATAATAGTTTGTGCAAAACGCGCACCTGTACGCTGCCACCGACAGACACACACGTGCTGTTTTTAAATGCAAGCACGGACGCAATAAGAACCTAACTGGTTTTTAGGAGCGACAATTACTGAGAAGTCTGACACTATCTGGACTGTTTTACACTGTGTACACCAGCCCCAGATATGATGAAGGCTGGTATACGGTCACCACTACCCTGCCTGCCTGCCTGCCTGTATACTGCTACAATAGTCCTGACAAGGACTCTTCTGGTCACTAGCCTGTATTCCGACCTGGCTATACCCTGCCTGTATATAGCAACAATAGTCCTGAGAAGGACTCTGCTACTGTACTCCGACCTGGCTATACCCTGCCTGCCTGTATACAACTAGAATAGTCCTGAGAAGGACTTCTGGTCACACTGTTTGCAGCCCTGCTCCGGAACTAACTATAAAGGGCCGCAAAGCTTTCCCTGAATCAGCGACACTCTCCCTACACTCACTGTCAGAATAGCTGTGAGCAGAGCACAGCGCGCCGGCCTATATAAAGGCTCGGTGACGCTGTGCAGGCCGGCCAATCACTGCAATTCCACAACTAACAGGGCTGTGGCATTGCAGTGGTCTGCCAGCCAATCCCTGCATGAGGGCTGGCTCTCAAAAGAGCGCCAACATGCAGAAATGAAGACCACGAGTAAAGCACGAGTATCGCGAGATTACTCGGTCCCCGCCGAGCAGCCCGAGTACAGTGATACTCGTGCGAGTACCGAGTAGTGACAAGCATGCTCGCTCATCACTAATATCGAGTCATTACAAACAGGGTGATCTATTTCAAGTGTTTATTTCAGTTAATGTTGATGATTATGGCTTACAGCCAATGAAAACCCAAAAGTTATTATCTCAAAAAATTAGAATATTATATAAGACCAACTGAAAAAAAGATTTTAAACTCAGAAATTTTGGCCTACAGAAAAGTCTGTACAGTAAATGCCTCAATACTTGGTCGGGGGCTCCTTTTGCATGAATTACTTCATCAATGCAGCGTGGCATGGAGGACATCAGTCTGTGGCACTGCTGAGGTGTTATGGAAGCCCAGGTTGCTTTGATAGAAACGTTCAGCTCGTCTGCTTTGTTCGGTCTGGTGTCTCATCTTCCTCTTGACAATACGCCATAGATCCTCTATGGATAAGGTTAAAAGAATAAACAGTGGTGTCAGGTGCTAATGTTGCACCCCTGACCCGGTCAGGCGCCACTGAGTACTGCACCCATGCTGGGACAGTACTTCCAAGGAATCCTAAGGGCCAGAACGAGGTGTGTACGCACAGACACATAGCAACCAGTTCTCCCACACCAGTAGATGGGACCCTTGGCAGTCTCCGGAGGGGGCTGGCCTTCAAATCTTATCTAGGGGTGTAGAAGAGGGGCTGGGAGCTAGAGTGCAGAGGTTGTCATGAGGAGAGTGGAGTTCTGAGGAGGAACAGAGCCAGTCTGGTAGTGGTGAGCGGCGGTCGTGAGGTGGATAGGCGCGCAGCCACTTGTCAGACCCTGCACGGGGTAGTAACGGTAAGCGGGGGAGAATGGTCACCTGGAGAAACAGTGAGGTGTTCCCGGTGATTAGGCACGTACGGGGTACAGGTTCCTAGAGCAGACTCCAGTTTAACGACCTGCTAAACCTGCCGGTGAGAGGAACTACAGGTACCTCATCAACCTCACAGAGTCCGAGCCTCAGCAGCAACGCATGGACCTATAAGGGGACAAAGCCTGGAGCCATCTCACTTGGTCCACGCTGCCAGCAAAACGGGCCAAACACAAAGGAGAAAAGGCAGCAGCGACTCCCTGGATAGACCCCCAATGGTACTCCACGTCAGGGGGCTATCCGAACACCGAGTGCTAGGAAGGCGAGCTAACAAGTTACCCGCAGACTGGCCCGAAGGAGCCCTGGTCCTACCTGGTTCATCACAGCAACGCCCGGGTCAGCTCACCGCAACAACTGAAGTGAGTAAAATCTAGTTAAAAGTCTTTTGGACTCAGCCTGTGTTATTTCGGGACTGGCTATCCTGCTCATCCGAGCCCCTGGGGCCTGCCTCACTCACGGCAGGCTACAGCATCTGGCTGCAGACCTCATCAGCCCCAGACGCTCGTAAAACCTGCAGCGGCGGTCATCCACATCCCTGACCGCAAGCCGTGAGTGGCGTCACGACATATAAAAACTGACATTACCTGTTCACCATATTGAACAAGCCCTGTGGCGTCCCTGAACAGGATCGGCACCCCTGGGGTGTCACACTATCAACCACTGTACCACAGTAAAGTTGAAAATCCTTTATTCCACACTTGTGTGTGACAGTTTTATAGATTGGATCGTTACAGAAATGATGATCGCAAATGGGCACTTTTATTTATTTTTTTTTTTTTTACATGACTATACGTATAATTTTGATATATTTTTTTGCTCTGCATTTTGGGATTTATTATTTATTTATTTATTTTTTTTTAACTTTTATCTAGTCCCTCTCTGGGATATTAACATTAAAGGGTACTTTACACGCTGCGATATCATTACAGATATCGCTAGCGAGCGTACCCGCCCCCGTCGGTTGTGCGACACGGGCAAATGGCTGTCCGTGGCGCACAACATCGCTAACACCGGTCACATGGATTTACCTTCCCTGCGACGTCGCTCTGGCCGACGACCCGCCTCCTTTCTAAGGGGGCGGTTTGTGCGGCGTCATAGCGACGTCACACGGCAGCCGTCCAATAGCAGAGGAGGGGCGGAGATGAGCGGCTGGAAAATGCCACCCACCTCCTTCCTTCCTCATTCCCGGTGGACGGAGGTAAGGAGAGGTTCGTCGCTCCTGCGGTGTTACACATAGCGTTGTGTGCTGCCGCAGGAACGACAAACAACATTGCAACTAAGCAGACAACGATATTTGGTGTTTGGACGACCTCTCCAAACCCAACGATTTTTGTCTGTTTGGCGATCGTTTAAGGTCGTTCTTACGTGTCACACGCTGCGATGTCGCTAACGACGCCGGATGTGACCCCGGCGATAAATAGTTAGCGATATTGCAGCGTGTAAAGTACCCTTTAGTGATTTCTATTATAATGCATTGCAATGCACAAGCCTGTGGGACCAATGCTCCTGTCATGATCTCAGAGGCTTGCCATAGTTGGGTGACGAGGCGGTCATCAGGACAACCGCGGGTTGCCATGGCAACGAGTAAATCCCCATGATCACATTTCGGAAGCCCCAATCGCTTGGAAGAGGAAGGACACTCCCTCTTTCAGCCTCTAAATGTTGCGATTCCTATTAAGCTCCGCATTTAAAGGGGTTAAACAGCCTAAGGTCGTGCAGGCACTACTCATGGCTGTAACAGCTGGGGCTCAGCTGTCAGGTAAGTCCACGTCACGGCGGCAATCACACAGGCACAGCTCCTGTGCCTGCGGGATTGCCATTTTCAATCGGTCGGGAACCCCTATTCGACCATGGCGTACTGGTTACGTGATATGCCAGGAAGGGGTTAAAAAGGGTCTGTAGGGGAAATTTTAATAATGACTGAGGGTACTCTTAAAAATGGGTCTGTGTGGCCACTCCGCATACAGGCAGTGTAATAAATCAGCTGGACACACTCTCTCCCTCTCTGTATACAAGCCGTGTAACATTCTGCACTCTTTTGGGGTGCAAAAATGAAAAGAGCATTAAAATAGGGAATGTGGCCGTGATGCTGCTGTTGGTGGAGGAGCTGCTGCAGGGAGATGCGATTAATTTGTGTCTGCTACGCACCCAAATGAAACACCTTTTAGTGCACGCATGTGATAGGACATTCTGCGTAATTTAGAAGACTCGAGTACCTCTGCACAAATGGGGAGGCCAGAACAAATAAATAGAGGTGGTTTCAGATTGGATAGCTGAGAATGCCTCCAGTTCTTTTGCTTTGACTTCCACCCGGTCCCTTGCTGAAAGCACAGACTTTGCACCTTTGACCCATGGCCATCTGCCTTACAGCTCACCCCCTAGCAAATAAGGCAAGCATTGTGAGCCCCAAGTCATACAGCATTCACTTTTACTTTTTGATGACTCTAGCTGGGTTTTCGTGGGCCAACCACCTGGCCCTGTCCCAGAAAGTGGCAGACACTGCATGGATGCCCAACCGCTTGTTTAGTTTGAGGATAAAGATGTGGAAGGGCTAGTGCACATGGTCCGTTGTTCACCACAGCACATTTCTGATGATGAGGATGTCAAAACACAGGTGCCAAATGCTGCGGCTTTCTGCAGTGTGCAGACTGACAAGGAGACCAGAGGTGAGGAGTGGGTGCAAGATGATGCGGGGATTAATGAGGTCCTAGACCCCACATGGAGTAAAAACCATCCTAGTGATGTTCCCAGTTGGGTGCAAGAGGTGGTGGTTGTGCTGCACAGCAAAACAGGGAGAATGCAAAAGAACAGCGGTTGATCCTAAGCCAGTATGTTGTTTACTACTGCTCACTGCGCCATCGTATTGAGCACAACAAAGGCAGCTCAAAGGAGATCCCTGACATGGCATTTCTTCAGCCAATGTGTTGACGACAACAAATGGGTGGTTTGCACACTGCCATTAGAGCCTAAAGCGAAGCATACATATTTTTAACCTAAGCACTGCCTACATGACAAGGCATCTGAATTCAAAGCACAAGCTGCAGTGGAGTAGACACCTAAAAATCCAGGAAAGATCTGAGGCTCCTCCTGCTGCCTCTTCTGCTGCGGACTCAGCCTTCCTCGAGCAACAGAGGCACCTGGCACTTGTAAAAAGAGGATGTAACAGCAGCACCACCAGCAGTGTCCCTGAGCATTTCCACACCATCCCAAGGAAGCGTTTAGCTCTCCATCCTCCAAACATGAGAGAAATAGGACATACTTCTCAACTCATCTTGAGCCCTGGTCCTGAGTGGCAGCATTTTAAAATTCCTAGCCTTTGAAATGCTTCCATTCTGCCTAGTGGAGATAGATAGTTTTAAAACGTATGGTGTTAGCTGTCCCACAGTACGTGGTTCCCAACCGCCACTACTTTTCCAAGTGGACTATCCCTGCCTTGCATGAATAAGTGGCTGACACAATCAGGTGTGCACTGCGTAACATCATCAGTGGCAAGGTCCACATAACCACCAATACTTGAACCAGCATGTATGGGCAGAGACCTAAATGCCCAATGAGTAAATGTAGTGGGAGCTGTGCATTAGGCGGAATGAGTTTCTGCACATGTCCTACCAGAAGATAGTGACCCCCTGAGATCAGCAATTCTGGTGCAGAATTGTAGTTCTGAGAGGAGACATCACCGGAAGCTGACTGGATCAGGGCCTGCTGATGTTAACTCTTTGCAATCTTCTATATGACGCAATCAACAGTGATCGTGGTATACTGAAGTTAGTGAGAAGCATCCCGACTCCTTATCTTACCTCTCAAGCTCCAACCCCCAACCCCCCCGGTGATACGATCCCAAGGGGGATGGAGGATTAACCTCCAGCTGCCATGACAAATGATGACCTCTGGATCTGCCATGTATGGCGATCTGTCAGACCAAGCCTGCAGCAGGATCTTTCATACGAATTCCCAGTCTGACATTGACCGTATAATGCATTGCCATGCTGGTGCATGGCAATGAGACTAAGAAAAGGAAAAGTCCCATATAGGGACTAAGAAAATAATTTAAAAACAAACAAAAAATGTTAAAAAAATAAGTCACAAAATAAAGAACAAAACAATAAAAAATACACAAAAAAAAGCATTTATTTAAAACAAAATATAGACAAAAAAAGTACACATTTGTTATCGGCACATCCAGACCGGCCCAATCTATAAAACTGTCACAGTATTTAACCCCTTCAGTGAGGAACCCTCCCCACACACACCTATTGCCAATCCACATCGTATATATAGCCTGGGTCTCAGCTTCCCATACACGGTAAGTTTTTTAACTGCATGAGAGGACACACACAAGCTAGGGACCCCAACGTAGAGAAATACTTTGGCGTAGTGTTGGGGCTCTATTGCATTGATCAATTCAGTAGCTAAATTTCTCTTTATTCATATATTCATGGCAATAATGCAGGTTCCATTTTTCACATTTCATTCTTACATATAGCTATTGAATTTTTCATGTCAGTATTCACACAGCAGTTTCTGCTATTCCATGTATTCCCCTTACATAGTCACTGGTGTGCATACCTTATCTCCCCATAGTGATGTTTTTTAGGTTTTTGCACCCAGTTCAGACATAGAATGGAGTTCCAAACGTTATTTCTTATTTATAAAAAAAAAATTTAGCTTTCAATATATGTTGATGCAAAAAAATTTGGGGGAAAAAAAAAGCATTTTTATTGTATGATAAGAATAAAAAAATAAACAAAAAAACAAATCTATATAAATCTAGTATCTCTAATCGCAACAAACCGAAGAATAGAGCAATCTAATAATCACTTGTACCGCACGGAGAACAGCGAAAAAAATAAATAAAAGCGATTCTTGAACTGGTTTAGGTTTATTTATTCTTTCCGGTAGCAGTGACTCCTTGGCCACCTGCGCGAATTTTCGAAAACAGCCCATCATCCAGGAGACATATAGGATATGGCTAATTTCACCTCTATGCCCATATTAATAATTAAAAAAACAAACAAAAAAAACCCAACACACAAAAGGGTGACAGATTCCCTTTAAGAAAGTAAAAGTGAGGTTTTGTCTTTTTTAGGAGAATATCTGTGTGTGCAGAATTATTGGGCAACTATTAGTGTGCAGAATTACTATGCTAGTAAATTAAAATGTTAATTATTCCATCTCAGTTGTTTATTTTCATGCTAAACTGAGAATAACTCTTTTAATAATAATAAGTCACAAGGCTTCCATCTATGGAGTCTGTTATTTTCTTAATCTGGTGATGATCAACTTTTTGTGCAACACCAACCACAGTCTCCGAGACACTGTTCAGAGAGGTGTACTTTTTTTTTCTTCACCTTAAAGTTCCCAGTTAAGAAGTGCCCACATGTTCTTAAGAGGGTTTAGGTCAAGTAAGGATCATGGGGTCATGTCTTGATTTTTTTTTAACTTTAAAAGAATTCTGTCAGCAAAAACATGACTGTTCAAACCAAGCACAGACGCTCAAGTCCACCCTTGTCGTGGCCAAACATTAAGTGTTTCCACCTACTTGTTTTCCCTCTATTTCTACCTCCCCTTTTTTTGATTGACAACTCTGGATTTATAGAGCCAAAGAAAAGCGGAGATAAATAGAAAACAAGCAGGTGGGAATGGGCACTGAACTGTGTGACCATGCAATGATGCTCTGAGTGTCTGTACCTTGTATGAACAGACACTCTGTGCTGAGTGACTCCCTTTAAGACCTTTACTGCCCAGCCAAGCAGAGGAAACGTCAATGTATGTGATTGAGCCTTTTTCTGCAAAAAATATTTCATGGTTTTCTTGATAGGTGTAAACTTTTTCCTATACCACTGGCTTCTAAAAACGAGTAGTATGTACGGCAGTTGATTTTGAATCTATCTTCAACCCAAAAAGGTCCAACTAGGTCATCTTTAACAATACCAGCCTATAGCAGTATCCCACCTCCACGTTGCTGGTTTCTGAATTGAAGTGGAGGTCTATGACCATTACTAATCCAGCCATATGTCTGTCAGGAGTCACACTTATCCTGCTAGTCTAGAAAACTTTTGAAAAATCTGAGTTCAGATATTTTTTTTGGTCCAGTCTTTATGTTTGAACTTTTGGGTGTTGTTCAGTCATGGTCGGGTTTGAGCCCTCCTTACCTTGGCCGTGTCTGTGAGAACTGAACATCTTGTACTGGACAATCCGGGGAGGTTGCAGTTCTGGAATATAACAACCCAGGGGTGCGTCATGTTTGATTATTTTCATATCTTTGGCAGATATTTTCATATCTTTTCCTCTCAACATGTTTTCTGTGACCTGTTGACTACTTGCAACAAAACGTTTGATGGTTCCGTGATACCACTCTATTATCTTTGCAATTTGCACTCGGTAAGACTAATCATTATTACATTTTCAGAGTCCGTTAAAACGGGTAAAAAAATAAATGAATAAAAAAAAAAAAAAAAAATGATTTATCGGAGCTCCCGAATAATAAAAAGCTTCCTGAGGCCCACATGACATTATTATGACAAACGTGCCCTGCGACTAATCAGTGCTGGCATCCTTCACCCCGCCTTCAGAGATTTGAGCAAGATGTGACCGCTTTGCTGATTTCCTGCTCAACCGTTCGAAGGCGGGGTGAAGGGAGCCAGCACCGAATGGTCATGACTCCAGACATCTCTGGAACAGCGGACAAAATAGAGGAGAGTATAGGCTAATAGATCTTTATGGGGGCAAAAGATGGGATTGAGTAGGGGTTGTCCAAATAGTGGACAACCTCTTTACCAAGTCTAAGTAGAAAGGCATTGCATGGGTAAATAAAAATATTTTTTTTTTTGTTCACACAATTACTAATTTAAAACAAAAAAACCTTCTTCTTTCTTCTGTTTAACATTGACAACTTGAAAGTATATAAGGATCCTACCATTATTTTGATTTTCTAACATGGAACCTGAATTAGAAATGTGAAATTTATTTTAGCGAAATATCTTCTAGATAATAAATGATGAAAGCAATCAGCACATGGAGAATTTCTCACCTCGTTATATCGATGATCTTTTATACATTTTAATAAATAATAGAGAAAAAAAAAAAGAAGATAAACCCCCCCCCCCCCCCACCAAAAAAAAAAAAAAAAAAAAATCAAATGGCTGAAAGTGATTGGCAATCTAGTAGAGGAAAATATACTGGAATCCATCTGTAACACCATGTTGTAGAATACAACCAGCAAACTGAAGTGGAGACTGTAAACAAAGGTTCACACAAATGTCAGAAATATCACAAGTTTAACCAACTTTATTAAATTGATTGATACAAAGTAGCTACTAAACTTGACAATGCAAGTATCTGGATTGTAATCTCACTTTAACTGTCTTTAACTTGAATAAAAGTTAACTTAAAAGCACAGTGACGGATCACGAGGACGTCCCACTGTGTGAGCCATTAAAAGTACCGCAATAAAAGAAATATCTTTAATGCATTAACAAACCGTAAAGTGCCTTGTCTTGATTCTAATTAGCTCAAATATTTAACTTTAGAAGGGGTAGAGCGGGATTAGAAAAGAGGGTATTTTTTTTAATAAAACAGCGCCACTTTTGTCTGTGGGCGTTTCCGGTACTGCAACTCAATCCCATTGAAGTAAATCAGGCTGATCTGCAATACCAGGGACAGCTCAGACAAGCAGACACCTCTTTTCTTTTTTGATATTCCGGACAAGCCCTTTAAAGTTGATCAGGCACACTTATTTATAAACTATATATTTACAGGCATAAAACAATGTGTACAGATAAAAAAACAACTGCATCATAGCCCGTCCCTGACCGAAGGCTCGAAAACAAATATTTAAAAAATAAAACTCAGACTTTGCAAAGTAGAAACATTTACATCTTAGCACAGGCTTTGTGCTCATGGTCGTATTATATTATTTTATATACAGATACTGTGTGCCTTCCCCGCACACGTTGATTTCACACTATGGAAAGGTCAGGCTTTGTGCTTAATGGATGAACTGGGAAATGGGACATTATGGAAATAGAATATATATCGCTGCATTTTTCGGTCTGTAGGACACATCAGATGACATTGGGAGAGGACACTGGTAACAAAGGACAGATTCTGTCTCTTATTGCAGTGCTGGAGGGCTGTTGTAACTGTCAATTGGCCTGTGAGGACATTTCCAAGAGAAGAATGAATACACATAAGACGGCACATGAGAGGTTTCTTTACAGAGCAAGCAAACCTTTAACTATATATATTTCCAACCCATTCAAATTGATAGGTAGAAAAAAATGCATAAAAAAATGAATGCACAAATTGCTTAGTGGTTTTCCTGCAGAGAGACATGTTTCTGGTGCAAATACTTAAAGGGAACCTGTCACCACTTCTTCAGCCTATACGCTGAGGCCACCACCACCGGGCTCTCATATACAGTATTCTAACATGCTGTATATAAGATCCCAGGCCGGGGGCATAACATAAAAAACACTTTATAATACTTATGGGCGTTTCCGTTGTCTGGTGCCGCCTCAGCCTCTTTTGTCCATCTTTGTGCTCCTTTTTTCGTTAGCCGCGGTGCATGACGGGTCCGACGTCATACACACTCGCCGGCATTCAGGTCCTGAGCAGGGCAGATCAAAGTATTATAATGCGCCTGCGCAGGACTGGCGAGTGTGTATGACGTAGCCGCGTCATGCACCCAGGCTTCAGAAGGACGAAGATGGCCGAAAGAGAAGGCGCCGGCACCGGACAATGGAGACGCCCATAAAGCCCACAGTGTGATTGTTACATAAGTATTATAAAGTGTTTTTATGTTATACACCCGGCCTGGGCTCTTATATACAGCATGTTAGAATGCTGTATATAAGAGCCCGATGGTGGTGGCTGCAGCTTATAGGCCAAAAAAGTGGTGACCGGTTCCCTTTAAAGGGTGTATCTGGGACTCTATAATATAAATAAAAAAAAAAAAATAAAAAAAGGTGCCTAAGCACTAGCGGGCAGGTAGTTCCTCACTGCCTCCATGTTTTGCCTGATGCTTTTCTTCGCCATCACAGACTAGTCCTGGCAGTGGCACAGTGGCTTAGTTTACAGAGGATAGGCTACTTTTGCTACTTTTCCGACATCTTGCGGACTGACAGCTGGATCTCTGCTGCCTAACTTGAGGAGCCGGCTATCAAACAAGACATTGGCAGTCACCTGTATACAGAGCAGAGCGGATGAGAAGCCGCCACTCTGTTGAAGCGACTTCAGTGGTATCATCGGCAGGAGCAGTCAGTGACTTCTCTGTGCTGGCAAAGAACAGCTCCGGGCACAAGAACCAGGTAGGTAGCAACTACCAGCATATCAGTGCTTAGGCACATTTTTTTTTTTTTAAGTTCCGTGTATTGCCTTTAATGCATGCACATACGCTTATAATGCATTTCAATCTGACGAGTCCCTTAACGCATAAGGTCAAAACACATTGCTTGGATCTGTCGGGTTTTATTTGTATCCTATGTACATTTTATATGTTGTAAAATACTAATTTGGATTTCACTGCTACCTAGCTGTGAAGCCGAATTGTGCAATTGATGCCTGCTTTTAATTCTTCTTTACATGCATTTTTTTCTGGCTCCCCATAGAAGCATATATAGAAAAAACTACAGTAAAAAATCATCAGTGTTCTTAGATGCACTGTGGGCAGCAGTTTTCATGAAACCATATTCACTTTGGACAGTTACATGCAGCAGGTTGTGAACAAAAAAACCCCATCAGAAATAAAAATGTATATTTACGCTACGTGGGAGGGAACATAGCCTAATTTTATGTAAATTGGTGGGACATGGGTCACGAGACCCAGACCAATTGCTAATAAGATGGTTGAGAGGCAGAGTCCGAGCAGAGCAGGCACACGGAGGAGGGGGATATAGAAGCCTATGACGTTCCACTGCACCCGTATACTGCTGCGCTCTACTGTCTTTCCAACTGCACACGTTTCAGCTAAAAGCAATTAATAGTTTATCTACCCTTCTTAGGATTTTCCTACTTCTCCATTATAGAAGTGTTTTGTATGCTCCTTTTTTATATCCCCTTTTATTTTTTACCAAATCTATAAAGCAGTGTATAAGTGCCATATATCCCTTTGTCAGTAGCTACTGTGTAATGACACCAAACAGTAGCTCCAGGCCATAAGGGTTGTGCTGCACATTGTCACACTTCTTATCATACCCAGTGGTTTTAGGCAACAATGGGACAATAAGAAGGCAGACACCACTACCTTGTAATACCCTATGTACGATCTTATGTGTATCATGCGGATCAGCTGGGGAATATGGCTTCACTTGGCTTACAGGCCACAGGTACCTTGCAATTGTGCCAAAATCGACAGCTTTGTGTTTCGTACCCTGAAGAAATTACAGTATATACACACTGACATATTTTAGATCATTCTGTTTCCATAAATCACTGATTTCCCAAGTTTGACATGTACCTGTCTACAATGTGTTGGCACTACATCTTTCTAGATGAAAGCTACTTAAAGGGAATATGTCACCATATTATTATTGCTCCATGTGAGAGCAGCATAATGTAGGGCAGAGACCCCGATTCCAGTGATGTACCATTTATGGGGCTTTGTGCAGTTTTGATAAAATCACTGTTTTATGTGCTGCAGATCTACCAGTTCTCTGAATGCTGAGCCCTGTATAACTCCGCCCAGTCCACTGACTGTTAGCTTTTGCTGTACACGGAGGCTGCCAATCAGTGGTGGGGATGGCGTTATATAGGACTGAGGAATATTACGGACTAGTAAACCTGCTGCCATGTAGTCCTCCAGTGATTATTTCCTGTTCATAAAACAGTGATTTTATCAAAACTACAGCAAGCAGCTGAATCTGATGTTTTCAGATTAGCTTAAATAAACCTGCTGACAGATTCCCTTTACACAAAATACACTATGTGCCAAGGCCTGAAGCGCCTGAATGCTTAAGATTAATGGCCCACCTACTCTTGCAAAATGTGCGTGCACTCCTTAATTGTGTGCCTCTTGCTGTATTTTAATGAGAACTAAAGGGGGTGGCCGATAAACCATGAACCTATCTTACAAGTAGAAAACTTATGATCTGCATATTACACAAACCGGTCTATACCAGGGTGAAAATACATTCCCTTTAGCACCTAATTAGTACAAGGTAATTAAGTCAAATCTAGTAATAAAGCTGTAGTAGCAGAATGTTGCAGCGGTGTCACGTGATAAAGCGATCCGATCGGTCCACGAGCCCCGCGCATGGTTCACCAGCCGATGCAGAGCGGATGTGCCGCTATGGATGGCGGTCCAGCTCAATGTCACACATTCTAGTACTAAGAGACTCTGGGTACCGGAATGGTCCAGTCATAGGAAATCATAGAAATTGTGCAGCGTCTCCATGATAATAGACAGTCAATGGCTTGTTGTTGTGTTCATATACACAGCTCTACCAGAGGTATCTTCTGTTTGTACGGAGGCTTCGGCCTTCATAGGTGCCCACGTATATCCTTTTTTTACAGCACATCACTCGTTTTTTACAGTTTCTCTAAAAAGGTAAAGAAAAAAAAAAAGTGTTATTTAAGAAACCAATAAAACAGTTTTTCTACAGACTCCGCTGTGGTTTTAATTTATCGTGCTCATCCTGGGCTTCCTGATGCATGTACAGAATTCCTGACCAGTGATGAGTAGTAGAAATTATACAACGCAGCTTCATTTACACTCAGGGTAAAGGTGACGAATTCGCAGCACGTGTCAGACACTCCGCACAGCGCGACCGCAAATTATTGCTCAATTTTGGCAGGTGCAGAGTTTGACCGCACAGCCGGCCGCCACGTCTGCACCCTTTGGATGGAAATGGTTACTTGCCACCAAATATGCTTTTTTTTTTTTTCTCTTACTTGATGTAAAAATGCTGTTGTCCAGAATCAGGGTTGCTGTTTTTTGTTAATGCGTCTCTCCATTCCTGAGGCGCAGCCCCCTCCTACCCAGTATATTATTTTTTTGTAGTCATCAACTCTTCTCTGAGTCATATTAAAAGGGAACCTGTCATCAGAAATTTAGCTTGAAACCTAAAAGTTTCCCCCTCTGCAGCTCCTGGGCTGCATTCTAGCAAGGTTCCTGTACTTTTTGTGGCCCCTTTTAAACCAAATTAAATACTTTATAAACTTGTCTCTTTTGCTATGTAAATTTTGTAAATCGTCCATAGGGGCGGGCTCTCTGCTGACCGTTGCTGTTTCTCCAGCAGATTTACGCCGCCCCCCCAACGCTGAATTTCATATCTCAGGACGCCGCCCCTGGGCGCCCGTGGTCCCGCGCATGCGCTGTGCGACTGTAGCGGGACTGTGCACTGTGTGCACGTGTGACCGCTGGTGACGTTTTGCACAGGCACGAGGTTATGAGTGGCGCTGAGTGTCATCAGCAAGTGCCGCCCATAACCTCGTGACCGCACTTTCCCCTCTTCCTCCAGCGTTCTGCGCAAGCGCTTGCTGGCCAGGTGACCCGACGACACCTCTTTTCCATCTTGCCCTGCTGCAGGGTAAGATGGGAAGGAGGTGACGTCAGGTCATTTGGCCGGCGAGCGCTTGCGCAGAACGCTGGAGGCAGTGGGGGAAAGCGCGTCCACGAGATTATGGGCGGGCACTTGCGATGCAATCATAGCGCCGCCCATAATCTCGTGCTTGTGACACATGTCACCAGCGATCCTGGCGTGCGCGGCACCTCGGGCGCAGTGGCGGCGTCCTGATGGATGAAATGGAGCGTGGGGGGACGGCGTCAATGTGCTGGAGGAACAGCAACGGTCAGCAGAGAGCCCGCCCCCATGGACGATTTACAAAATTTACATAGCAAAAGGTACAAGTTTATAAAGTATTTAATTTGGTTTAAAAGGGGCCACAAAAAGTACAGGAACCTGCTAGAATGCAGCCCAGGAGCTGCAGAGGGGGAAACTTAGGTTTCAAGCTAAATTTCTGATGACAGGTTCCCTTTAAGTACCACGTCCAATTGTCAAAAAAGGGTCTACATTTATAAATGAAAAAGTGGAGGCTATATTTCATATTTCCGGAGCGGAAAGGCCCAGGAACAAAAAAATAAACAATCAAATTCAGGAGAACCGCAGCATTTCCACCAGGTAAATAAATTGCTTTACGACAACTGACTGGTCCCCTAAGTATTTTACTCAGCAGCAAAGTCTTGGTGGTAAAACCTGCAGAAAGTCTTATTGCTGTTTGCCACGTCTTTGTATTGTAGTAGGTACAGGTAGGAAGTGACTTGCTATTTAGAAAGGCAATACTACCAGCTGCCTACTTCACCTACAGAACTTTATGGGTCTGTCAGCATCGTAACGATATCATGTGCACATACCCTAAGGCCACGTTCACACATTGAGTTTTTACCTCAGTATTTGTAGCCAAAACCAGGAGTGGGAGGGAAATACAGAAGTGGTGACGTGTTTCTTTTCCTCTGACTGTTCCACTCCTGGTTTTGGCTACAAATACTGAGGTAAAAACTAAATGTGTGCACATGGCCATAAAGAGAATCTGTTACGAGGTTTTTGCCGCCAGATCTAAGAACAGCATAAAGTACAGACAGATCCTGATTCCAACAATATGTCACTTTCAGGGCTGCTTGCTGTACTTTTGATAATATTTTGTTGATTTTATCACTACAAGACTAATAATCTTGCTGCCATGTAGTCCTCCAATCTAATCTTTTTGCCACTGTGTAGGAGGTGGGCGAAACACATCCACTCCAACATAAAAGTAGTATTGTATAATAAATGTATAAAAGAATGTATTGTACATACTATTGGATGTAGCAGAGCTGAATGGGTGCGGTGTTTGGTTCCATCTAGCAGCTGCAGGTATTCTGTCTTATAGTAGGAAAATGTATTTGATTATATGCATGTTTTAGAGTACAGTGGAACCTTGGTTTACGAGAACAATCCGTTCTGGGAGTGTGCTTGTAAACCAAGTTACTTGTCTAGCAAAGTAAAATTTCCCATAGGAAATAATGCAAGCTCAGACAATTTTGTTCCACAACTTGTGCAATGTCCCCCTATTGTGCCATTCCACACACACACAAACACACATTATGCTCAATTTACCTTCTGTTCCCTTGCCGGCCTCCTGGTTCTTGTAGTCCGCAGGTATGTCTATCCGGTAACCATCACGACCGATGCAGGCGCTTCCGCTGTTAGCATTAACATCATACGCAGGAGCCACTTGCCTTTGAGGAGTGGCTGACAGCAGATGTTCTTCCATTGTCGCAATGGTTACCCGATACACATACTGTACCTGCGGACTACAAGAACCAGGAGGCTGGCGAGGGAACAGAAAGTAAGGTGAGCATAATATATGTGTTTGTGTGCGTGTTTGTGCAGACTGCAAGAGCGGGTCAGAGCGCGGTGAAAGTACGTAACCGGAAGTGTGCGCGGTATTTGCTCGTACAGCAAAGATTGCTCGTAAACGGAGTTACAAATTTACAGCAAGCTTTGCTCGTATAGCGAAATACTCGTACACCAAGTTACTCGTAAACCGAGGTTCAACTGTACTGTAAATACTATAGAATGCAGGCCCCTCGTGTCAGGCAGAAGACAGTGTGAGGAGTCAAGAGTACTGTAGGTAAAGGGTTAAGGATACGATAAATATAGCCCTAATAGATAGGATGTTTTAGTGTAGTGTTACTAGGGACCAGGTGTGCAGGAGTGGGATGTCAGTGATAGTTTATTAATATAGAGCAGGAACAGACCGCAGTGGAGTGGTTATCAGGAAGATGGAGACAAGGAGTGAGCAGAATAGGATGAGAAACACAGGTATTTTGTAGTCAGTGAAGCAGCAGGAGCTGAAGTGTATGGACAGGGCCCAGAGTTAGGGCCTATCAACGAAGGGAGGAATCCTCCAGTGTCTCAAAATCTCACCCTACGGACGGGTTGTAGAATGTCCTGAGACCGGTGGGGCGTTTGAGTAAAGAGACACCGGCAGCGGAACCCGGAACTGGTCGGGAGCTGCTACGTCGTCTGAGGGCCCGAGTGAGACGACAGCCGCAAGGAAAGGTTACAGCGGGAAGAAGCACAGATAGGATTCAGCTGCTGGAGGATAGTTCACAAGACGAGTGCCAGCGAGATAGAATCCCCCTCCCCCTGGGAAAGCAGCAACAGCACAAGTGGTCCTGAGGGCCTGAAGCACGGAAAAAGGGAGATCTACAATAAAGTGGTTCCTGTTTGTTTACAAAAGACTGGTGCATGCTTCTGTCACCCTCCCCATCTACAATGAGGATTCAGCAAGTAAAGATGGAGGTAACACCGGACGTAATCAAAAATACCTCACACCCCAACGGAAGCATCACATGAACATATACATTTAATGAAGCAAGGAGAAGCGCTGCTGACCATCACCTGGCTCCCCTCTTCAATAGCACAGTGCACAGTAAAAACTGTTCAATCAGTGGTGTTGGTTTATACAGAGCTCAACATTCTGGGAACTGCATCAGATAAAACTGTGATTTTATTACAACTGTAGCAAGCAGCTCATTAAGTGATATGTCACTGGAATCAGGGTCTCTGCCTCTACAACTTGAGACTTTCGGATGGGATAACAAAAACTTGTTATCAGACAACCCTTTTAAAGAGAATCTGTTATGTATTATCGGATGTGTCTGTGATCAAGTTTTGTTCCAGCCTCCTGTATACTATTACAACCAGTGAAACTACAGTGTCCTCATGCACTCACAGCAAACTAATATGTTAAAGCACCACTCCAGCATTATTTAATTTTTTTCAGTGCTGGAGTGACTATTTAAATCTAAGCTCCATGCCACCTGTCATATTCTCACCTTCCGGACGCTTCACCTTTTACCGACGCCTCTTTAGTCCCGCAGCACTATCTTGTGACAGTAACCTGACAGGCCGAAAGTTAGAAATTACGACACAAGCACTCTACAGCTCTATGAGAGCCAGAAAAAGGCTATCATAGAGATGTATTGAGTTATGACCTCCGGCACGCTCCATGAAACACAAACGGGCTGGTAGGTCATTAACTGCCGTAGTGACAGACGTAGCAGGTCAATCTGCCAGAAGGCGAGCATCAGACAGGGTTCAGGGGACTTGGATTTAAAGCACCATTCCAGGTGTGCCATAAAAAACAAAACGCTGGAGTAGTGCTGTAAAAGTGATGCAGATTTAAAGGAAACGTGTCAGGTCCCCTATGCCCTCCAAACCTAACAGCATTGTAACCTGTATGCCCAAATTCCCTGCCTAACCAGCCCTGTATAACGCTATTTACTAATATGAATGTTTAAAAAAGCTACTTATAGACTCCACTGTTCCTATGTTAATTAGGCCTGTGACTAGTCGCAGGGGCGTTGTTTCTGCAGACTAGTCAGCACTTTTTTGCATGTTATCACACTCCTTTGTACAAGAGAACATGATTTCCACAAGCTGGCGTCAAGCGCTTTCCGGCTTCATAGGCACACTACGCATGACCACGTACACAGCTTCTGAACTTCTGGTCATGAGAAGTGTGCCTAATGAAGTCAGGAAGCGTACACCTGGCTTCAAAGGCTTACTGACGCGGTCACACGCATTCTCGATATTTCCAGAAGTTGGCGCTGATGCCAGTTTGTGGACATCATCTTATAGCTATTCATGGGTGGACTCGCAGATAACCGGGAGCGGCCAACCTAACCAGCTTAAAAACAAAACTAATTAAAATTGGTGGTAGAAGGAATTGGAGGATAAGAGCAGGTGCGCTATACTTACAGAGTCTCTGACGCGGAGGTAATTGCTCCTGTGGCCACCCATTCACTTCTGGGGCCACCCATTAGGCTCATATATGCACTGCTTTTCCCACCGACTGGTGTTTGTGATTGTTGCAGTCAGACGTGCCCCCAACCTGAGTGTCAACTGACTGCTTCCAATCAGACACCACGTGCATCTATCGTGGTATAAAAATAAATAAAACAATTGGCGTAGGGTCCCCCCTATATAGATAAAGCATACGGTTACAGGCTGCAGGCTCCAGCCGTGGACTTATCTTGGCTATGTATCAAAATAAGAGGAACCACATGCGGCTTTTTTTTAAAATTTATTTATTTAAATAAATAATTTTAAAAAACGGCATGCGGTCCCCCCAATTTTGATACCCGGGGATGAAAAAGCCCGATAGCTGGGGCTGGTATTCTCCAGCTGGGGAGACCTGTGGTTATTAGGAGCCCCTCAGCCTAAAAATTGCAGCCTGCAGGCGCCCAGGATTGCTGCATCCATTAGATGTTTCAATTCCATCACTAGTTATCACGCCCACAGAGGCGTAATAACATGGAAAAAACGCCAACGAGTAAGGAGAACAAACATCCCTGTGACTATAGGACTAATTAGTAAGTAGTTTTTTAAACATTCATATTAGTGAATAGTGTTATACAGGGCTGGTTAGGCAGGGAATTTGGGCACATTGTGACATTTACTATTGGAGCACAATACTTTAGTGCAATAATTTGTGACTTTTGTCACCTATTTTAAAGCGCAATTTGCCAAAAAGAAGGTAGGGTTGAGCATGAGAGGGTCCCACATGGGCTGAATATGAGGAATATCACTGTATTATATTCATGGTATCTCATAAGTGAATTTTACACCTAATACCTTGTTAAAAGTTTTGAAACATTTCCAAATCCTTTGGAGGTACAGGGGGAGCTTTGTTCCAGTCGTCCTCAGGATAAGCTTCAAAATTTGATGTGTCGCCTTCATGGGATACTTTTGGCATTATTGGAGGCTGATGGGGGAAGATCGGTAACAAAAGAGTAAATGAGAACGAGGCACAAATTCCTCCTAGTGTATGTATTAATACACTAAAATGACATCCGTTTTTCCGCTTTACCACCTTTGAACAATAAATAGACATTACTAAAAGTAATTTGTTTCTGCATCTCAATATTCTGAGACCCACAATCATTTAATCTTTCCGGTCGCTGCTGAGGGATTCCTTTTTATTAGCAACATTTTCAGGTATTATAAAAACAGCAGCAAGTTCAAAGAGTGAGGGCCATAACGGTGAAGACAAATTTTCGTGTGCCAGTACATCCCACGACTGACTTATGTGTATGCTATGTCATGGTGAGGTTTAAAAGGAACCGGTCACCAGATTATAATACTTACCTAAATGGCCGGTATGGTGCAGATGGGCGTCTCCGTTCTCCCAATGCGACGCCTCCTCTTTCAGCCATCTTTGTCCTCTTTCTTGTGAACGCATGACACGTCCTACGTCATGCACCCCTGCCGGCATTGAGGTCCCGCTCATGTGCACTACAATACTTTGATCTGCCCTGTTCAGGACAGATCAAAGTGCGCCTGCGCAGGACCTCAATGCCGGCCTATGTGAATGACGTAGGACGTGTCATGCGTTCAGAAGGAGGACAAAGATGGGTAAAAGAAGAGGCGTCGCATTGGGAGAACGGAGATACCCATCTGACTATTACCATTTAGGTAAGTATTATAAAGTGATTTTTATTCTCTACACAGGAGGTCTGGGGTCTTGTATACAGCATTCTAACATGCTGTATATAAGAGCCCAGTGGTGGTGGCCGCAGCTTATAGTCACCAAATCTGGTGACAAGTTCTCTTTAAGGCCTTAGGATGCAAGAGAGAAAGATTTGCTAATGTAAACCTCTAATTGTCAATTACAACATATGTTACCGCATAGGTAAACAAGGTCATATGTCGCCCACGTGACTTCATAGCAAAAAACAAAAAAAAGCACAATACTACACAAAAGAGTATACTGAATAAGAAGAACTAGTACGTCACGCCGAACAGCAAATGGATCTGCAAATAGAACACTCTTTGGCAAACAAAGGCAGGATTGGCCATATGTCTCAGCCCAATGTGAGCACGTTTACTGTACAAACTAAACTATATCTTTGCACCTTTAATTTCCGCTGCGGCACAGCATCCCAGTCTATAGATCTAAACCACCTGTGACGTTTCACATCTTCTGCTCCATTCTGGAAAGACAAACGTACAGTGTCATGAATGTCCTGAAAAGCTTATGCATCTTATAGTCCATTTCTGTACAGTTTATGAATTAGACAATGTCGTCTGTATACAGAACACATCTCTTTTACTTACCTTCATGTTACCTAGACGTCTAGTGCGGTCTACAACAAGCAACTTCTTTATCAGGTCTCTGAAAAAAAAAAATCCACATTGTTCACATTCATGTGAATATCTTTGCTATGTAACGTTTCTGTGGGTAAAATACCAACGGTGGCTCTTCCACCACTATTTCACTTCAATGTATTTCCTTGGTCATCTCCAATGTATGGCAAGCAAATAATCTCGCCAGCTGCCCATCATAGGACAGGAGACTGGTTGGGTTGGAATTATATACCTACTGTATGTTCTAGTAGGCTTTATGGGTTAATGTTGAGAGGTGTTCTGCAGCTGCTTCCCCCTCCTCCCCCACTGCATGAGCTGAGAATGAATTTCAACTTTAGACATAGTTATCTGTGCAGGTTGAAAGAGTATATGGTGTTTTGAGCCAAACTGTCACCACAAACGTTAGCCAGTAGTATAGCATTATTATTAGTTTGATGCTTTTGTCATAATTTCAAATTCATGTGAAAAAAATAATTAGAGATGTGCATAAATAACTGCACACAAACCCTGATGAACGTAAGCAGCGCTGTAAAGAAGAGGGCACCAAAACTCCTCCACAACAATGTCAGAGACTGATTAAAGGGAATCTGGCACCAGGATTTGCCACCTAATCTCAGAGCAGCGTAACGTAGGGGCAGAGACCCTGATTCCAGAGGTCACTTACTGGGCTATTTAATGTAGTTTTGATAAAAAATCACTGTTTAATCAGCAGCAGATTGTCATTAGAGGACTACATGGCGTGCTGCGAGGTAGTCCAGCATATTCATGGGCTCTGTATAACTGCTAGATCTACAGCAGAGAAAACACTGATTTTATCAAAACGACAGAACACAGCTCAGTAAGTAACACATCGCTGGAATCAAGGTCTCGGCCTCTACATTATGGTGCTGTCAGATGGGGGAGCAAAAACCTGGTGACAGATTCCCTTTAAGAGATTCCAAAAACAATTACTTTGAGAGTGCAGCTAAAGAGGCTTCTACAAGCCATTGACTTATGGGGTGTACTTAATTTTTCACACACCCCTTCTGCCGTTTCACCTCGGTTTTGCAACCTAAGCAATGAGATGTCACATCTGGTAGTTCACCTGACATTCTAGTTACCAAATTGTGAGACCATGGTTTTTTTATTACTATCCTGATACGTAAAAACATATCATTCAAAGAGGGTGTACTTATTTTTCTGATGACTGTGTATGCACTGGAACAGGTAACATCTAATCCCTATCATTACTGTTAGTTCTAAGAATGAGCAAATCAATAACTCGGAAAGGGTTACAGCTATGAGAAGGAAAGGATTTGGGATAACATGACGATGACATTCCCTTTTTTCGGCACAGACAGAATTGTGCATTTTCTATGGCGATGGTTTGGGTTGATTGTGTCCTGCGGGGCGCTGCAGAGAGCAGTCTATGGACAGGCTGTTCTGCACAGGTGTTTAGTGGTGTCCTGGGCATTTTCAGGAGAATATTTATAGAAGTGCTCTATTTTAATCTGCTAACATCTGTGGTATAGTTTAATCCAAGGCGACACTGGGATGAGCATTCATTTATATACTACCAGCTGTTGTGTGCTGTGGTCTATCAGCCAGTGCTTTCTAAATGAGGGGACCCCCTATGGATGGCTGTCTGTTCTGCAGCCCCCAGCAGTCCTTCCAAATAGTATTGAACAAGATCGATGACATGAGGTAAGCGACTTACTCTTGTGTGTTAGGCTACATTCACATGTGTCAAGTTTGTGGCGGATCATTTCAGAAGCAAATTTGTAATCAATCGAGTATTGGTGTGGATTTACCTACTGATGCTTAAAGGGGTATTCCCATCTCCAAAATCCTATCCCAGTATGTAGTAGGAGTAGGAATAATATCAGCAAATACCTTCAATAAGAAATGTAGTATAGTTCTCCTGATTAGCCATATCTCTTACCTCATGTAAATGGCATTGCAGCTTAGGTATCCATGGTTACAACCACTCATATAATGACAGTTAGTTTCTCCTGGTGATAACCATAGATACCTAAGCTGCAATGCCCATCATATGAGGTAAGAGACCTGGCTAATCAGGAGAACAATACAACATTTCCAATTGAAGATATTTGATAACATTATTGTTATTACACCTACTACATACTGGATTAGGATCTTTGAGATGGGAATACCCCTTTGGAAAAAAAAAGTTAATGATTTAAAGCAATGGTTCCCAAACTCCAGTCCTCACGACCCCCAAAAGGTCATGTTTTCAGGATTTCCTTAATATTGTACAGGTGATGCCTTGATAATGATTCCATCACCTGTTCAATAGTAAGGAAATCCTGAAAACATGACTTGTTGGGGGCCATGAAGACTGGAGTTTGGGAAACACTGATTTAAAGGGAACCTTTCACCATATTTTTCCCTTATGAGCTGCAGCCACCACCAGTGAGCCCTTATATACAGCATACTAGAATACTGTATATAAGAGCCCAGGTTGATCTGTAGAACGTTAAAAATCTCCTTTATTATACTCACCTAGGGAATGGTCCAGTCCGATTGATGTCGCTGATCATGGGTCCGGTGCTTCTGAGCCCCGTGTGGATGACGCGTACTAAGTCAGCTACACAGGCCGACATTGCTGCTGAATACAGATTACAGTAATGTAATGCGCAGGGGCGAGGAAAGGTCAAAATCCGCCCACGCATGCGCACTACAATACTTTGATCTGCCCTCAACAGGACTGCAATGCCGGCCTGTGTGGATGACATAGGACGTGTCATCCACACGGGACTCAAAAGAAGGAGGACGGTGACTGCACAAGATGGAGGAGGTGCCGGACCGAGAGCAGCGACATCCATCATACCGGACTGCCCCCAGGTGAGTATAATAAAGGTGTATTTTACGTTATACAGAATGGCCTAGGCCCTTTTTATATAATATATATATATATATATATATATATATATATATATATAGTACAGTGGAACCTTGGTTTAAGAGTAACTTGGTTTGAGAGTGTTTTGCAAGACAAGCAAAAAGCTTTTTACAAATTTATAACTTGGTTTAAGAGCAATGCTTTGCAAGAAGAGCAAATACTCAACGTGCACACATGCAATTCCGTCTTTTCACCGTGCTCTGACCCGCTCTGGAGGTAACTTTCTGTACATATGTATTGTATACAGTATACCATTGCACACTACAGTATATTCTATATAGCATTTCTACCATTTTTCATCTGTGACTATAGTATTGTACTGTCTTTCTGCTAACCAGTACAGCACATTGCTTATACTGTATCTCCCACACACCAACCATTCTATTGTAAGCTAATGTGCAGTTTAATTTGTTTTTATGTTTTTTACTGTACTGTACAGTATTTTGTATTAGTGTACTGTAATTCTTTTCTATGAATACTGCACATTATTTTGTATTACTGTAATAAGTTTGTATAAATATAGTAAATATTTTTGGGTTGTGGAACAAATTGACTGTGTGTTTCAATTATTTCCTATGGGAAAATTCGCTTTGATATAAGAGAGTAACTTGGTTTAAGAGCACACTCCCGGAACCAAATATGCTCGTAATCCAATGTTCCACTGTACTCTAGAATGCTGTGTATAAGGGCTCAGTGGTGGTTGCCACAGCTCGTCATGGAAAATCCTGGTGACAGGTTCCCTTTGAAATCTGCACTATTTCCATCACGTGTGGATTTGATTGCGGATTACTTCATTGAATACTCAACCTGCGATGGATATTTCATGTTATAGATTTGAAAATCTGCACCACAAGTCAATTTCTTTGAGGAAAAAGTCCACAACAGCACATAGATGAAATTCTGTGAAGTCTCATTCACTTGTTTGCTAGAAAAATCTACTATGGATTTACCTAAGGAAATCCAGCAATAAAATCCCCAACATTTCTGACTAATGTGGACTAAGGGGTACTTTGCACACTACGACATCGCAAGCTGATACTGCGATGCCGAGCGCGATAGTCCCCGCCCCTGTCGCAGCTGCGATATCATGGTGATAGCTGCCGTAGGGAACATTATCGCTACGGCAGCTTCACATGCATTCACCTGCCCCGAGACGTCGCTCTGGCCGGCGAACCGCCTCCTTCCTAAGGGGGCGGATTGTGCGGCATCATAGCGACGTCACACGGCAGGCGGCCATTAGAAGCGGAGGGGCGGAGATGAGCGGGACGTAAACATCCCGCCCACCTCCTTCCTTCCGCATAGCCGGCCAGGACGCAGGTTGGAGATGTTCCTCGCTCCTGCGGCTTCCCACACAGCAATGTGTGCTGCCGCAGGAACGAGGAACAACATCGTAAAATCGGTCTTTCCCAATTCATGGAAATGACCGACGCTACACCGATGATACGATTACGACGCTTTTCTACTCGTTAATCAAAAATGCTTTACACACTACGATGTCGAGAGCGACACCGGAAGTGCGTCACTTTCGATTTGACCCCACCGACATCGCACCTGCGATGTTGTAGTGTGCAAAGTGCCCCTAAGAATCCACTACTTAGACAAGCCCTTTGTAAATGAACTAGTCCGCCATGTATAACAAAAGCATCAGTCACTGTTCGCACCAGTACAGTTCCAACTACGTCTACGTTGGGTCTTTCATTGCTCATGTGGCAATAGTAGGCCATTGACCTGAAAATGTTATGCTTTATGGGAGCCATGCAACCAATCAACATCCATTATTGATCTTCTGTGATTTCATCCCTTCTGCTTGTATGAGGTTTGCCCAATGGAGGTGAGGACACAGCAGCCCAATAGTCTCAGGACTCACATAGAATAACAATATCACATGAGTCCTGGCAAACCCTATGCAGACAATGCTGGGACGGCCCCACATGGGAGGGGAGTTTAAAGAAGGAGAGAGCACACCCATATCTCCTAAACCTACACTATGTGCTCTACTGGGACTAGCACTGTCGATATGGCTCAGATTGGTAATAAGGGTATGTGGCAGGGACTTTTCTGAAGGATATCTTATGTGCGTGGCAGCCATGTCCATGACATTTAAACCATTTTTACAAATTTCCTCTGGTTGGGAAGCTGTATGACAAAGTTTGACAAATGTTACCATTAAGCCTGCTTTACACGTTACGATTAAGCATACGATATCGTATGCGATCGTACCTGCCCCCATCGTATGTGCGGCACATTGAATTTGTTGAACGTGTTGCACAAACGATTATTTGCTGTCACACGTACTTACCTACCATACGACCTCGCTGTGGGCGGCGAACATCCACTTCCTGGAGTGGGAGGGACGTTTGGCGTCACATCGACGTCACGCGGCAGCCAGCCAATAGAAGCAGAGGGGCGGAGATGAGCGGGACGTAAACATCCCGCCCACCTCCTTCCTTCCGCATTGCCGGCAGGACACAGGTAAGATCTGTTCATCGTTCCCGGGGTGTCACACACTGCGATGTGTGCTGCCTCGGGAACATTGAACAACCTCACGTTCAATTTTTAGGAATTGAACGACGTGCGTGCGATGAACGTTTTAACGTTCAATCACAATCGCACGTAGCCGTCACATGTTACAATATAACTTAGTATGCCGGATGTGCGTCACTTACGACGTGACCCCGTCAACACATCGTAAGATATATTGTAGCGTGTAAAGCCCGCTTTAGTCTCTGTCTGCAGAGGACAGCGGGGAGAACATAACCAAGTTTGATATTTACCAAGAAATCTAGGGAGATTAAAAAAATGTTAAGGGGTTCAGACACTAAAATAAATAAAAAAAATTAAAAAAAAAAAGTAGTAATACCCATCTGGTTTGGCCTCAAGACACCAAAAATGTCTGGAAATGCTCACTAAGGCAATGAAATGTTAAGACCGTCATTGCTGCAGTCAGTGATTGGCTGTGCGTCCCCTTCCGGTGTATGGGGTTGGGACCAAGAAGCAGAGACCGTCAAACCCTGGGTGAGCATCATTACGGTAACTGCCGGGGCTTAGTGAGGGTCAGGATCACTTTTATTTTTGGCAACCCCTTTACAAATATAATTCATCATCAACCAAAATTCACAGGGACTAATAAGCACGTCCTCCACATCTTCTTCACTATATAGCACTTGTAGTGTTCATATGCCTTTAGGGAATAAAATACCCATATCCCTCAGATTCCCATGGCCCGGGAAGCGTCCTGCACAGATGGAGGGAAGGGATAAGTGTTATCAGCAGGCATACATCATGTAGGCATACTTCCATGATTGCTTAGCCACTCAATGAAAATGCCTGTATAATGATATGTTTGTCCTACATAAATGCCAAATCAGCAAAGACAAATGCTAATAACATGATAGGAGCTTGGTCTGCACAAAGTACTGACCCACAATGATGAGCGGCTGACCCACGGACTCACTGAGGGGCAGTACTGAGCGGAGAACACATGACTTCATTCAATGCCTGGTGCTATAATGTTTCTCATTAATTCCTAAAAGCCTCTCAGGAGACATCATTTAAAATCATTAGATGGAAAAACAAAATCCAAACCAGATATCCAGCGTAAATGCTGTTATTGATTTCCAGTCTTTCAGGTCTTGATCTACGGTAATGTGCTGAACCTTTTTTTTCTGGTTCAGGAACTCTTCTGGCAATGGAATCATGTAATAATGTAATGTTTATATGAAGGGTAAAGTAGAAAAAAATGGCAATTCATATTCATGTCATAGGCAAGAACGGGACTAAATAGTAGAGAGCCATGTGCAGAACATGCAGTCCGAGGCACGGACACGTCAAGAGACCTTATACGGAGTACAATGGTCCCATATATTCCAATAAGATCACACACATTATGGCTATTCTACAGCTTAAGGGGGAAATTTAAAGGATCTTGTGATGTTTCAGAGTTGTGATTACAAGCCACCCAATTTCCAGAAAGTTCTCTGTAGAGGATACTAATGGCTGACACCATTGATAGATTGCTCTCTTCTGCTAAGAGGTTACATACAGTAGAGTGATTACACAGATATATCACTAAAGTCAATGTGCTCTGAACCAAAACCTTAGGCCCCCTTCACACATCCGTGTCTCCGGTACATGTGATGTCCGTTTTCACACGTACCGGAGACACTAACACACGTAGACTCATTAAAATCAATGGTCTGCACACATGTGCGTGTTTTCACATGGACTGCGTGGAGCATACGTGTGCTCAACATGTAGACATGTCCGTTTTTCTCCGACAGCACGGGTGTCACATGGATGTGATGTGATCCGTGTGACACGTACCGGTGAAAACCACGTTTCTGTGAAATAAAATTAATTTCAACACTTGCCTTTTCCAGCCCTGCTGTCTCAGCCGCTGCTATCACTTGCTTCCGACCCCCGCTCTTTATGCTCATCGCATACTCACTGCACTTAGGACCGGAAGCAGCAGCAGCGGGGAGTCAGCAGAGCCGGACGGAGACCGCAGAGCGGAAGACATCAGCACCACTGACAGCAGCGCTAGCGACAGGTGAGCAAAAAGTTCCTGTTCTCCGTGTATTATCACGGATAGCACACGAAGAGCATTCGTGAGACAAAATCTCGGCACACGGAGGGCCATACGCACCTTTTACACATCCGTGCAAAACGTATGTGGTTTTTCACAGACGTGTGACAGAGGCTTTAGACTGTAAGTAAATGTGGCAGAGGGAATATGGAGCCCTGTGTATATTTTACTAGCATAGGTTATAGGGTAACCAAACCGAGAACCCATCAATCAGGCTCTTCTCAAACTCATCCTCCAGAATCATTCTTAAACCTTAACTTGCTTGAAATTATATTGATTTGACTTCTAAAAAAAACCAGAGTGAATATGCTAGAAAGGAGAAAGTAAGGTAATTATCTGTAAATGAGAAGTCTACCTACAGAGACCTTAAATTTGTGACTAAATTAAAAAAACTGTTCTAGCAACATCTGAAGATTTGATTGGAGGGGTTACTTACTTCACATACAAATCTAAATGTCTTGGAAAATCAATTTTGCCAGCCAGAATTTTCTGATATATTCCAAAGGGATTGTCATCGAAAAATGGGGGGAACCTGCGGAAACACAAAAGAACCATTTTGTAAACATTATAAACACAAAACATCAATAATGAAAAATGCCATGAAAATAAATAGTGAAACATGCTTTGTTCATCTGATTAGTGGCGGTGCTGAGAGTCAGACCCACACATAATGGATATTTATAGCTTATTTCACGGATATTCCTCCAATTTTGCTCAAAAGGAGCCTACAACAGAAACTCATGAAGCCTTAACATAAGTGCTACAAAACTGAAGACTGTGATACACAAAATAAACAATGTATACACATATCAGTGGCAGACACAGACAGAAGAGGGCCCTTATGGAAGAACAATAATACTAATAGTTCATCATAATGTACAATTTAGCTTTTCGACCCCCATGGGAATGAACAAGTTGCTCCACTTGTATATCCGCCCCTGCATTAAAGCTATCTATAGGGGAAACTATTCTCCTTGCGGAGACTGACACACCATTCCAGTATGTCAGTGGTGAGGAGACTTTAAGCCACAATGCTCCTCTGGGAAATATGTAAATTGTCTCTTCAGTGAGGAAGTAGATGAACTCTAGTGCCACCAATTGGAAGTAGCAATCCTAAAAGTCAAAAGTGACCCTTTAACAAGCTTTTTCATATGACTTAAGATCATAACTTCAATTTGCAGACACTGTTTCGGGATGGTTGTTCCTTGTCAGTGCAAAGTATAAGATCTGATCTGGCTATATCAGAGGCTAAGACTGGGTCGAAAGGAGAAGCTTTTCTCCTTGCGGATACTGACTCCACACCTGCAAATTAAAGTTCTGATCTGGCATAAATCCTAAGTCATACGACAAGGGTCGTTGAAGGGTCAATTTTGAGTTTTAGGATTGCTACCTCCAATAGGTTGCACTAGAGTTTGTCTCCGTCCTCCCTGAAGACACAATTTGCATATTTCCCAGAGGAGCATTTAAAGTTTCCTCACCACTGGCATGCTGGAATGGTGCATCAGTATCCGCAATTTGCAGCTATCTATATACACGCATACATCCACACAGATGTTAGCAAGTTTACTTTAAAAGGGGTTATCCGGGACAATTTTATTTTTTCATTTTGACCTAGGATCAGGAAGTTAGTTGCTATCTACCTACCTATTCTGCCCACCACTGATCTTTGCCACCTCCGAGCTGTCACACACCGCTTTGGCTGGCGACTCTGCAGCTTTTGCTGATGTTGTGTTAAGAGAGTAGCTTCTTCCCTTTCACTCTGATTATGGGATGTGACTGCCCATATCATGCCATAGACAATCTACTCTCACCTGCATAACTACCGGAAGTCAGCTAGTAAATCAGCATGACGCCAACAGTCATGCCCCATTGACATAGCAGAGTGGAAGAGGCAGGTCTGCTCTGTTGATGTGGAGCAGCTAATTTATGGAGTGTTACGTGTTCTTCATCCTCTTAAGTGAGATAACCTTCTGTGACAAGTTATGAAGATGATTCTTCATTTGTCAAGTTAAACTTGACTACATCTGCATATATATTGGGTAAAATTATCATTCATTTTCAACTCATTTTATAGCTTGATGCCACGTGTAGCAGTTTGTGAATAAGCGATTCAAATCGGCTTTTCTAGTTGGTGGACAGGTTGCAGCCCCATTTCTGAACTTCAACTTTGTAAGAAGTCGTATAATTTTTTCATTAAAAAAATTGTATGTGGGGAGGGATGGATAAAACAAAAAACAAAAAAAAAAATCTTTAATTTTGTTAAACCTAATTTGTGACACACTTCTCAAAAGATACTCCATGATTGATAATGGTGCCCTAAATTCCAACTCATAATGTGAATCTAAAAAGTAGATTTTATGTCAATGAATGGGATTTCCTGCATTTTAGTTCAGTGATTTGTTCATATGATCCAAAATGTTCAGTTCTGTGCAGACTAAAGGGCCATTTACACGCTGCGACATCGCTAACGATATATCGTCGGGGTCACGGTGTTTGTGACGCACATCCGGCGTCGTTAGCGACGTTGCAGTGTGTAACACCTATGAACGACCTTAAACAATCGCAAAAGAGGCAAAAATCGTTGGTATGTGAGACGTTATTCACTTACCAAAAATCGTTGCCTATTCAGTAGCGAGGTTGTATGTCGTTCCTGCGGCAGCACACATCGCTATGTGCGACACCGCAGGAACGAGGAACAACCTCGTACCTGCGGCCAGCCGCAATGACGAAGGAAGGAGGTGGGCGGGATGTTAGTCACGCTCATCTCCGCCCCTCCGCTTCTATTGAACGGCTGCAGTGTGACGTCGCTGTGACGCCGCACGTACCACCCCCTTAGAAAGGAGGCGGTTCACCGGCCACAATGACGTCGCAGGGAAGGTAAGTCCGTGTGACGGGTGTAAGCGATGTTGTGCGCCACGGGCAGCGATTTGCCCGTGACGCACAACTGACGGGGGCGGGTACACTCTCTAGCGATATAGCAGCATGTAAAGTACCCTTTACAGAGGACACGATAAGCAAGTAACTGCCCCCTCCGGCTTTCCCGCTATACCAAAGGCCAACATGGATATGTAATACCAAGGACCACGTTAGGCAGATATAGACGGTGAAAGCTCCTAAGTACCAAAGTGGACAGTACAATTCTAAAAACTATTCTTAAAGGCAATGTTCATATAACTTTTGATATTGAAGGAGTCTACACATACAGTCCACACAAATCTTTGCTTCTAGGAAAGAATAACTAAGCATTACTAAAAAGCTAATTCAATCTAGCGAGGAGGTGACTCCATACTATGCACAAGCGGACGTCGGGCTCTGTGATATCCATGAGTGCACTTTTTATATTTTGCCTTTTTAAAAATCAAGACTGTTGGATGAATTGCAGTGTCTCATGTTTATCATGCATTAAACGCTGCCTTGTATCCTCCCAATCCAATCACTGATTGTGGTTATGGTCCATATACATCTAAGCATGCAATGACGGAAGAAACTACTGCACCAGCTGTACTACATTAGGGTCGTCTAAATACTATACACTTCTAATATAATCTTGTACTCATAAGCTAAAAGTTACCTGCCAGCCCTCTTCTCTATCATATTTAACCCTTATCTCACCAGGGCCCAGAATTCTCACTGCAAAGTTTTTATTAAAAAACGAACTAACTGGTCAATACAACAAATAGGTCTCAGCTCCAGGGCCGAGCACAGTTCCCTTACCCTATGGCCGATACCTTAGCTGTGGGGACTGCAGTTTGCTAAAATGTACGAGTAAATCAAAATCCTTCTGAGAATGCGTTTTGGGGACATATGAGACCAAGATAGAGCTTTTTGGTAAAGCACAACATTCTACCGTTTACTGAAAATGGAATGAGGCCTTCAAATATGGTGAAGGTTCAAAGATATTTTGAAGTTGTTTTGCTGCCTCTGGCACTGGGGGCTTTAATAATGGGAAAGGCATCATGAAAGATGAATATTACCAAAGAATTTAGGGTTGTACTGTAGTGCCCAGTGTCAGAAATCTGGTTTGCGTCCTAGGTGATGGGCCTTCCAGCAGGACAATGACACTAAACAAACTTCAAGAAGCACGCAAAGATGGGTGGAAACAAGGCTCTGGAGAATTCTGAAGTGGCAGCAATGAGAGCAGATCTAAAACCCACTGAACAACCGTGGAGAGATCCTAAAATGACACACACATGTGACGTGACATCGCACACATGTATATCTATATGTATTTGTCTGCTTCGTGTATTGACCTGACAGAAGGAAGAGAGGTGAGAGTTATCTACAGATAATGCTGGCAGGGTAGTCCATACCTATGACATTGCTCCTCTCTGCCTTTTCCTTTCATTTATGTGGTGCTCTGGTCAGATGAGACCAAAGAAACTTTGTGGGCTAAATACAAAACACTGTGTGGTGGAAAACTAATACTGCACATCACCCTGAAAACACCATCCCCACCATCAAACATGGACAGTAAAGCTGGTCAAATTGATGGGAAAAAGGATGGAGCAAAATACAGGTAAATAAAAGGCATAAAAAAGCATATTCATGTGTGTGAATGGCCCAGTCACGGTCCAGACCTAAATCACATAGAGAATCTGTGAATCTGTCACAAGACTTGAGAACTGCTGTTCACAGATGCCTCCATTCGATCTCACTGAGGTAGAGCTAGTGTGCAAATATGCAGGGCAAAAATGTCACCTCTAGCTGTGCAAATCTGTAAGAGATATACCCCAAAAGATGCAGCAGTAATTGCAGTGAAGGTGGTCCTACAAAGTATTCACTCAAGGGGGCGGAATACAAATGCAGTCACAATTGTACTAACTACTTAGTGTTGGTATATCACATAAAATCCCAATAAAGTACATTAAAATGGAACAAGTCAGGTGTAATATGCACCAGAACCACGAGCAGTTCTGGGTGCATATTGCTAATCCCTGCCTAACTGTCCCTGTATACACTATCATAGATAAAGAGATCATTCGAAAAAGTATTTCTAAACATCCTTTATGATATGCAAATGAGCGCGGGGACTAGTCCCAAAGGCGTTATGTCCCCCGAATAGTCTGCCCTCATGTTGGTATGCCATGCTATTCAATGCCCAGGTTATTTGGCACAGACGCATGTACCTGTGTCCGTTGCCACCGCTTCCAGTCACTCTTTGAAGATGGGACGCAGACACCTGGCTTCATAGTGTGCAGGGATTAGAAATATGCACCCAGAACTGCTTGTGGTTCTGGGGGCATATTGCACCTGACAGGTTCACTTTAAGTTTGTGGGTGTGATCTTAAAAATTGTGGAAAAGGGTATGAATACAATTTTAAAAGGCACTGTATGGCGCCATCAAATACCACAGTACCTTACAATCATCAACATCATCATCGCTGTACCCATTGGGGCTCACAATTTAAATTTCCTATCAGTATGTCTTTGGAGTGTTAGAGGAGACCCCCACAAGCTCGGGAAGAACATACAAACTCCTTGTAGATGTTGTCCTTGGTGGTAGTTGAATCCAGGACCCCGGAGCTGTAAAGCAACAGCGCTAACCACTGAGCCACTGTGCCATATTTGACTTTGTGGCCTTTATTCATATAAGTTTCTTACTGTTTGGCAATAACCTACAAATGTATTCGGAAAGCAGTCTTACCCAGACAGCATTTCAAATATTAGGATGCCCAATGCCCACCAGTCCACTGCTCTCCCATGGCCTTTGCTCTGAATGACTTCTGGTGCCAGGTATTCCGGTGTGCCGCACAGTGTCCATGTCCTAGATGGAGGAGAAATTAAGAATTATATTTTTATATTGTAATCAGGTGTGTTTTACAAACCATTGACATGATGACCCTACATAAAACTCGAGGCTGTTTCCTGAAAAAAATTGCAATTGGTACCGAAATATTTTGAGCGGTTTCATGAAAGAAGCGGGGAGCGAGGCGCCGGATCAGTTTTATCCCCATTGATTTGTATTAGCACCGGATTGTGCCTGATGGCCTTGCGTTGCATCCGGCTTTTGCCGGATCCGTCGTAATTGGCTAATGCGGTGGCTGGATGGGAACATCTCTTGTAACGTTTTTTCTCTCTGACAAAAAAATGCATCGCGCCAGATCCGGCGTGATTTACAATGGAAGCCTATGGACGCTTCCGCATAATGCGTCAAAAAACAGATGCGGCCGCCGGATCCGTTTTTTTAAAACTGAGCAAGCCCCAATGTATTGTAAAAAAACGGATCCAGCAAAAAAACTGACAAAACTGATGCAAAAACTGATGCACCGGATCCGTTTTCTTGACGGATCTGGTATACCGGATCCGTAAGAAAAAAAGGATCCGGCGCATCCGTTTTTGCATATTCTGCGCCGGATCCGTTGCATCAGGCACACGCCGGATTGTGCCTGATGCCAAAAAACTGATGTGTAGCCTAAGAGACCAGCCACCACTGATACACTAAAGCAGTAACTGGTAATCTAAGCAACAAGCCGTAAACTATAGAATACATTGCTTGAGTTTACAAGCAATTTCCATTTTTACCCATTTAAAAGTAGCTCTCCCATCAAAAATTTTACCCTCTTAATATAATGCAGTCATCTTACTATATAGCACTGTGTACTTACAATTGCTGTCTATATAATTGCCCTTCTACCCAGTTAATTCTTCTGTTTTTTATTAGGTCTATGACATCACTTGATTAAAAACTTCAGTCACCAGTGCAAAATCCTGGCATGTGGGAGCAACTGGATCAGGAGTTAAAGAGGGGGATGAATAATGTAGGGAAAGTGAGTTCCTGTTGCTATATAGGGTTTAAAAGTATTCAGCTAGTCAGTTTTTAAATCATGTGATGTCATTGACCTAATGGAAAACGGAGGAATTAACTGGGCAGAAAAGCAAACTGAGCAATTGTAAGTACACAATGCTACATAATATGATGCCTAAAATATATTAAGAGTATAAAAACTTGGATGGGAGTGGCACGCACACAAAAAAAAAAAAAGACTTCAAAAAAGGCGCAAATAGAATATTTGTGTGCAAAGATACAGAATGGCACAAAACTACACAAAAAAAAGTCACAAAAGATAATGATGATTCGAGGCCTAAATATCCTATAAAAAAACATGGAGGAGGTGCAACACAAAAATTGTAGAGAGGAATTTCAGAATTTTGGCACACATCAGTATAATACAAAACTTGGTAAGTAGAGAACATGTAACAAAATCTCAAATACATGTTAGTGAGAAAATTGACAGAGAGGATTCTTTGTGCAGAACTCACTGTAAATATCTAAATATATCTATCCATGATGGAGAAGCCATTGTATCTATACACAGCAGCAAAGTGTTCATAGTTTTGTGTGGGAGTTGTGACAATGGCAAACAGTGTCCAGGTGTAGCTATATGCATAAAAGAACAAATGGCACCACTTTTTCAAAAGTGTATAGATCTGCACCACACCGTCATAGGCCAAAACCAAACACTACAGTCGGCCTATAGAGGTTTGGTCTATAAATCAGGGGAATATCTATGTACATGTGAACAGAGTCTTATAAGGCTATAAAGAAGACAACGTTCTAACTATATAATTATGTAAAATCTGTTTTTTTTTAAATATGTTAATTGAAATATGGGAATATCATCTTCAAAAACTGGCAGGTATACTTTCTATATGGTTTACGCTCTTAGGTTTATTAAAACACAAACTTTTTTGCATTTAAACCAACAAAAATTTAAAAAAAACTCAAAAAATGAATAACTATATTAAGTATAAGATTCATTAAACAAATCATTAAAATATACGGAGAGCGACAGAACTAAAAGTTTATGAAAGAAGCATCAGATAAGGAGACGATCAGCACGGACAGTACAAAGGCTATATATCATAATGGTGGTACATGGAGAACATGATATTGTACGAGACTATAAGATAGGAAAACGTAAATGATAACTCAGGCTAACTCTGTCTAAAAGGAATAAAGTCAGCGCCTACCCGGGGTATTTACTGTTTCACGTTACGCATGATATGTTAGCATTGACATTATTGTTTTTTGTTATGTCAGTCCCCATATATTTTAATTAAGTCCTTTTTTTATGAATACAATTATATTTACATTCATTTTTGAGTGTTTATTCAATTTTTTGTAGGTTCCAATAGTTTGGAATATCCTCTAGAAATTTATTATATTATAGTGATTTTTTTTTATTTTTTTTTGTAGGTTTACCATTTTTTATACGTGTTAAAATCCATATATAAAATGTGGTTTTATGCAGAAAATTGACTAATTGTAGTAAACACCCTTGACCACTAGGTGGGAGTAGAAGCCAATATTGTTATATGGTTTACAGCTCGGGACCTGTCGCCATATTTCACTATATCAAAAATCACACCATATTTAAAAGATCCCTTTGCCCTGATGAGGCTGATGTGCTTACTTTAAAAATCCATATTCAGAACAGCAGTGCAATCTTCTCTACAAGGTTCAGGTTTTAATGTTAAAAAGTAGCATTTTAGAAAGGTTTGAGAATTTGCTTTTCAAAACACCGGTTACCAATATATTTACACTAATTCCAAAAGTGGAAGAATGCGCGTCAATCAGGCGCGGTCAGCTTGAACAGTTACGTAGTCTGTAGAGCGCAATCCTTTTCTCTATTAACAATTTAACATTTTAAATACTTTATATTTTATTGTATTATTCTTTTACTTTTTGTAGTTAATAAACGCGTCAACTTGTGAAAACAATTGAGCCTTGCACACTCCATTAATAGGAGCCGACAACGCCTGATAGAGCCTCATTCTTCTACTATTGAAAAACACCATCCATGAATAAGAACCTACGACACTGCGTTATGTTGAAACGCGTTGGATAAAGTTTCATGCATCTCTGTGGATACTGTCTGTCAATATTTTAATGTGAAAATAAAGAAAGAGGAAATTTTAATCTACCTATTGCCTGTGATCCACTGGAATTTGCTGCATCTATACGGACAGTACCGGGACCTGGCAGACCCGGATATAGAGGCAGGCAGCAAATCCAGGATTGTGCTAGGCTTGTTTGCACAGCTCATAAGGTGAGCACAGACAGACACGTCTTCCTTTTTCTCTGTTTTTAACCTTAATGGTATTTCACTACAGCGTGGCTCCGTATCACTCCCCTCTTTTGCATGTAGTATTGAGACATTATATTTTGATTGCGAGCTCTTATGGACAGATTGCAGTATTGAGACATTATATTTTGATTGCGAGCTCTTATGGACAGGTTGTAGTATTGAGACATTATATTTTGATATTGTCTTAAGGACAGATTGTAGTATTGTGATATTATATTTTGATTGTGAGCTCTTATGGACAGGTTGTAGTACTATTACATTATATTTTGATTGTGAGCTCTTATGGACAGGTTGTAGTATTGTGATATTATATTTTGATTGCGAGCTCTTATGGACAGGTTGTAGTACTATTACATTATATTTTGATTGTGAGCTCTTATGGACAGGTTGTAGTATTGTGACATTATATTTTGATTGTGAGCTCTTATGGACAGGTTGTAGTACTATGACATTATATTTTGATTGTGAGCTCTTATGGACAGGTTGTAGTACTATGACATTATATTTTGATTGTGAGCTCTTAAGGACAGGTTGTAGTATTGTGATATTATATTTTGATATTGTCTTATGGACAGGTTGTAGTATTGTGATATTAGATTTTGATTGTGAGCTCTTATGGACAGGTTGTAGTATTGTGACATTATATTTTGATTGTGAGCTCTTATGGACAGGTTGTAGTATTGTGATATTATATTTTGATTGTGAGCTCTTATGGACAGGTTGTAGTATTGTGATATTATATTTTGATTGCGAGCTCTTATGGACAGGTTGTAGTATTGTGACATTATATTTTGATATTGTCTTATGGACAGGTTGTAGTATTGTGACATTATATTTTGATATTGTCTTATGGACAGGTTGTAGTATTGTGATATTAGATTTTGATTGTGAGCTCTTATGGACAGGTTGTAGTATTGTGATATTAGATTTTGATTGTGAGCTCTTATGGACAGGTTGTAGTATTGTGATATTAGATTTTGATTGCAAGCTCTTATGGACAGGTTGTAGTATTGTGATATTATATTTTGATTGCAAGCTCTTATGGACAGATTGTAGTATTGTGACATTATATTTTGATTGTGAGCTCTTATGGACAGATTGTAGTATTGAGACATTATATTTTGATTGTGAGCTCTTATGGACAGATTGTAGTATTGTGATATTATATTTTGATTGTGAGCTCTTATGGACAGGTTGTTTGCTCAATTGGTCCTATTTTTCATTTTGTAAATTTGTTGCATCCAGTGAAATATATTAGTGCCATAGTTATTATTTCATTGTTCTTTGGGCACTAGTGTCTCTTTCCACAATAGGATACAAGTAGAGATGGGCGACTGACTGGCTCTCCCTGGGAAGCCTGCATACACCATGCAGTGAAGCAAGCCTGAGCGTTGTGTCTAGTGTTTTACATACTGTTCACACCTGTTGGATGTACGGCTCAGTCTTTTTGATATATTTGTAGTGCATTTCTTTTTGACTGTGCACTCCGCCCTATAACCAGGCTGTGTCCATGCTCCTTTATAGCTGGATCCTTTCTGTCCAGACATGAAGGTTTTTATCCCAGATAGAGGCATTTCAGTTAGGGTCCTGGTATATTGAGATCACCTGGTCATGGGCACTGGGCTCACATGCATTGGCCAATAGATTAGCTAAGTATTTTTTTCCCCAAATATTCTTATAGCAGTAATGCAATACCAGAGTTTACTTTTTCATTGTTAGCATTCTAGAGTGCAGCTGTATGTGTTTTTGTAGTTATATTGTGTTTTCAGTTAGCACTTGTTGGATGTGTGGGTCAGTCTTTTTGATAGATTTGTAGTGCATTTATTTTTGACTGAGCACTCTGCCCTATAACCAGGCTGTGTCCATGCTCCTTTATAGCTGGATCCTTTCTGCCCAGACATGTAGGTTTTTAACCCAGATAGGCATTTAATTTAGGTTCCCGGTATACAGAGATTACCTTGCCATGGTAACTGGGTTGACATGTATTGGCCAATACATAAGCTAAGTATCTTTTTTTTTTTTTTTTTTTTTTAAATATTCCTATAGCAGTAATGCAATACCAGAGTTCCCTTGATTCATTGTTAGCAGTTTGGAGTGCAGCTGTATGTATTTTGTTGCTGTTTTACATACGACACTTCAAGCTCTGCGACTACCCGAGAGCACCTGGATGCTACAGCGAGTACTGAGCAGTGTCGAGCATGCTCACTTAACACTAGATACATCATGAATTTGGAGAGAACTTGGCTCTATGTACCCACACTAATAAGCGGTTTGGAGGGGACAAAGCTGGAACACCAAGTACAGCTGATATACAAAGTCTGTGTGATCAATCTTCCCATAATTCAAAGTTTTTTTGAAGATTTGACATAAATAGTGTGCAAATGAGAGCAACGGATGGTAAGCAGCACTAGAGTTCGTGCAGGACAAGACACACAATTTTTAGGCCTCTCATTAATATGATGATTACCGTATATATAAAAAGAACAAGTTGGCAATTTTTGTAGTACATTGTCATTATTTTCTCGTCATTTTTAAACCATTCCTTTTCCTTTACATTTGTGGTAAGGCTAGACAGGGCTCTTACTTTCTGCCATGAAGTTTTCAATTAAAAAAAAAAAATCCATGGGGCAAATTTGGTGCAGACAAGTCAGCACCAAACTTGCACCTCCTGACCGAAAACTGCACGGAAACTGTGTCAAAACAGTTTGTGTGGGTTTTTTTTTCTCCAAGTGATGAAATTCAGTGCTGGAATTTATACACAAAATTCCTGCACCAAATCTCCCGGAAAAATAAAATTGCATCAATACACCATTAAAACCACATTGCGTTTTGATGCGGGTTTTTTTGCCAGGAGATGCAGATTTGGTGCCGGAATCTTTTTTACATGTCTATCATTATCTGGGTGGCTGAACCTGAACAGTTACACGGATTTCCCTACAAAGTCCTCATTCGGAGTCCGTGCACAGATGCTAAATTTTGGGTACGGACTCCAAACTTTACAGTTTCGGGTTCGCCCATCACTATAGTCCACTATTTGGACAATCCCTTCTCAATCAATAACACTTATACTAACCTCTGGTGCTGTTCCAGTGGTGTCAGCATTCGCTCTCCCAGGGCTGACATGACGTTACATCAGTTGAGCCCTGCACTTTCAAACATTCTTCTCTCAGTGATTTGCCTCCCTTGCCTAAGATTCTGCGCAGGCTCGGTCATTGCCTCATCAGAGGGATGGCACATGGAGCAGTAAGCTCTTGATGATGTTACAAGAGTTGGACGCCACCCCCTCTGGTAAGATGGGCAATGATGGCACTTGTAAAAAATTCTTGGTTAGGGGAGGCGGTATATTCAGGACTTTCTTTAAAAAGAAAATCTGCTTAAGCATTAACAGGCAAGTAGTTGGTACCTACTTGCCTGTTGTGCCTGGCGCCATTCTTTGCTGGTACGAAGCATTCATAGACCACTCCTACCTGTGATTCAGCAGCTTCCGCTGACATTCTGTCAACAAAGCAGCGGCGTTTCATCCGCTCTGCCATCTAAAAGGGACGGGACAGTTAACGTCATGCTGATTGACATCCAGCTCCCCCACTTAGACAGCGAGGAGCCGGCTATCAATCAGCATGACATAGACTGTCCCACCCTATCTACAGAGTACAGCGCAAGAGAACCCTACGCACTGTTAAAGCCATTGTATCAGTGGCAGAAGAGGTCTGTGACCACTCTTTGCCATCAGAAAAATGGCACTGAGTACAACAGGCAGGTAGGTAGCAACTTAGGCACTTATTTTGGGGGGGTAATGTCCAGGATATAGCCTTTAACTAGATCTCTTAGACCTGATGAGGGTGCTATACTTACACAATATGATATGGATTTCCTTTTTGACCCCAGATATCGCATGAGGGCTTGAGTCAACATATATTCAGTCTCCACACACCCAGCCTAAAAGCTGCAGCTTGTACTCTGAGCAGTGAGCTCTCAGCAGTAGCAGGGAGGAGGTACACTGAGGATCCTTCATAAAAGGATTACACAGCCATTCTGACAAGGACTTTCTACACAAATACAACACCCTTATCAGTCTAACAGATCTATATACTAAGATGCAGTTTTTTTCTTGTGAAATCTGATAATGGATCCACTTTAGAGTTTTTAATTCTAGCAATGCACCATAGTGTGTACATTTCGTAGCCGGTTTGAAACTTGCATAACAAAAGGAAGACCACTAATAATACTTGAAGGATGTTCACATACACGTAGGGAGTAAATTGGTGAATATAGAGTTTTCAAATACTATACAATTAGGACAGTGGAATAGATAATTTGGCGCGATTATAGAGATGTCTGCCTCACAATATCCATCGGTAAGCTGTTCAGGACTCAAAGTTCACTTTAGGTTTTGCCATCATGTAATTGCAACCCTTTACTAGGCAACAACTAATAATCTGTTTCTCCAGGAAGCCAGCTGATCTATAAATAAGTAATCGGATGTGAAACTACAGACAGAGAGACACTAGCAGAACAAAGGGGTGAAATCTAAAACTGTGATGGCAACTGGATAGTGTACACTAGAGAAGAATGCCAGGTCTATTCACTTATGTACAACGCAACCACAGGACAAAGGGAACCCCACTGCCGGCAAATTAAGTAACTTCACGAGCTTTCGAGCCTCATGTCTAGCAGTGAGACTTCATGTACATATACCAAGAAAGCTAAAATGGGTAATCATGAAGATGTATCGAGCACACCAAAAGCACCACACATGGTGACTACTAACTGTTGGGACGATATCCTATAAAAAACCCCTCAGTTTTTAGCTTCTATTTCTTGTAAATTAAATATGAAGTTTCTTACTAAATTAAAATCTTCAGTGTTACAGTTGATCCTTCACAATTTAAAAACTTCACCTCCCTGGAGATCTCAAAATGCTTGCCCTTACTTTGCTCTCCTATAGCATTCAACCAAAGTACATGCAAAATAGTGTATCTCAATACAAAAATATACCCCTTAATAACCGCGGGCAGTAATATTACATCCCGGTGGTCATAGCGTTAATCCCCGTCGGCTGCTGCAGGCTGCAAGCGGGGATCCACACACGTCAGCTGAATTATACAGCTGACATGTGTGCCTCGCAGTTACAAGTGGAATCGCTATCCACCCGTACCTATTAACCCCTTAAATGGTGCTGTCATGATGTCAGTGCCATTTTACCGGCGATTGCGGTAAATGAATACTCACAGAGTGCCACCGGAAGTCACGTGACCACATGGATCCAATGGTTATCATGGTAGCACAGGATCATGTGATAACACCTGTAGCTCACATGATTCAGGTCCTATAACCAGCAGCGGAGTACCACAGGTTACAAGACATTTCTCCCAATCTGGGCGATGCTGCTCTGATTGGGAGAAATAAATGAGCAATCAGACTGCTGTTCCTTATAGCCCCCTAGGGGGCCTAGTAACAAAAAAAAAAAAAAAAAAAAAAGTTTAAAAAAAAGTTTTGAACAATTAAAAAACAAAAAAACCCTAAAAGTTCAAATCAGTCCCCTTTCGCACGATTTAAAATTAAAGGGTTAAAAAAATGAAAAATACACACATTTAGTATTGTCGCGTTCAACATTGCCCGATTTATCAAAATATAAAATCAATTAATCTGATCAGTACATGGCATAACGGCAAAAAAATTCCAACTGCCAAACTTACGTTTTTTTGGTTGCCGCATATTGTATGCAAAATGCAATAACAGGCGATCAAAATGTAGCATCGGAGCAAAAATGTTACCGTTAAAAACATCAGCTCAAGTTGCAAAAAATAAGCTGTCACTGAGCCATAAATCCCAAAAAATGAGAACGCTATGGATCCCGGAAAATGGCGAAAACCGTATGCCACTTTTTTTTGGACAGACTTCTGAATTTTTTTTTTTTTTTTAACACCTTAGATAAAAGTAAACCTATACATATTTGGTGTCTACAAAATTGCACCAACTTTCGGCATCACAATACCACATCAGTTTTACCATATAGTGAACACAGTGAATAAAATATCTCAAAAACAATAGTGCAATCGCATCTTTTTGCAATTTTTCCGCATTTGGAATTTTTTTTGCCATTTTCCAGTACACTATATGGTAAAATTCATGGTTTCATTTAAAAGTACAGCTCATTCTACAAAAAAACAAGCCCTCACATGACGACATTGACTGAAAAATAAAAAAAAGTAACGTCTCTCAGAAGAATGGTGAAAAAAAATGGAAAGCGCAAAATCGGTCGGTTGTGAAGGGGTTAAGAGCTAAGCTAAAGCAAGATTAAATATATAGCAGACAAGACTGTGTCCAATACTACTCTAAGGCTATGTGTCCACGGGAGAATGTAGCTGCGGATTTTTCTGCATCAAAATCCGCAGCTTTCCCGCAAAATCCGCACCTTTTCAAAGGTGCGGATTTACCGCGGATTTTTTTTTTTTCCCCCAATTTTAAAGCCAAAATCCGGATGAAAATCCGCAACAATAATAGACATGTTGCAGATTTTTCCAGATCAAAATCCGCACGAAATCCGCTGCGGAAAAATCCGCAGCGTGGGCACAGCATTTCCAAAATGCCATAGAAATGGCTGGGAAGTGCCTGAGCTGCAGATTTTCGGAAAATCCGCGGCTTTTCCGCGAGAAATCCGCGGCAAAATCCGCTCATTTTCCGCAGCGCAGGCACATAGCCTAAACAGGAGGAAGGAAGGTATGGAGGGTCTTCTCATAAGGCAACTCCAGCGAGACCCATTTAACCATTACATTTACTTAGAAAAGAAACCATATTATTGTATTGGACAATTCAAAAATTAAAGACTATGGACACATTTGCTATTGAAAGGGATAATTTTCTTTTTTTTTTTTTTTTTTACAGAGTTTAGTGTTTAATCAAATTGAACTAGCTTTCAGAACTCAATCTTCATTGTTTCATTAATTATCAGACCCCCTGCTAAGTGATTTACAGCCTGATACAATTTATAGATTTCTCTAATGTAGCAGCGTTTTTCAGTAAGGCTGGTTTCAGACGTCCGTGTTTTAGGTACGTGTGACATCAGTTTTTAACACGGATGTCACACGTACCCATGTTACCCTATTGTGTACTCTCACACGGCTGTGTTTTCACACGGACGGTGTGGCCCTGCTATTTCACACGGAGACGTGCCAGTTTTTCTCCAGCAGCATGGGTGTCACACGGACTGCACACTGATGTGATCCGTGTGACACGTACCGGAGAAAACATGGGTTTTTAAATAAAAATATTTTATATATTTACCTCTCTTTAGCGATTCTGTCTCCGGCTCTGCTGCCTCCCGCTCCTGACCCCGCTCATTATTTTCATTGATTATTCACTGCGTTGAGCAGCTGAGAGCAGGGGCATCGCGGTGACAGCAAAAGAGACAGCACCGCCGAGGACAGCACCGCCGAGGACAGCATCGCTGGGGACATCGCTAGTGACAGGTGAGTATCCTGCCAGAGGTGTGTGTGCAGGGACGTCCAGGAGGTCAACAGATTTCCCAATGAACTCTGATGACCTCCTGATGACACCCCTGCGACACCTGCGCTACAGCGAGTGTAACGATGGTGACTTCCAGGGGTTCATGAGAGTTCATTGGGAACCCTGATGAGTCCCTGGATGTCACTGCACAAACTGCTGTATACTCACCTGTCACCGGCAATGTTCCCGGCGGTGCTGTCCTCGGCTGTGCTGTACCCAGCCTGTCCCCGCGATGTTCCGGCTTCCAGATGCTCAGGCAGTGAATAATCAATGAAAATAATGAGCGGGACGCAGCAGAGCCGGAGACAGCATCGCTGGATACAGGTAAATCTAGAACATCTTTTCATTACAGAGACACTTGTTTTACCCGGTACGTGTCACACGTATGCAAACACGGATGTCTCACGCATGACACACGTAACACACGTATGATCATAACCATGCGTTTGACTGGTACCTGATTAAACACGGACGTCTGAAACCAGCCTAATATAGGTTAGATGTGAGCTGTGTGTGCATCCAAGGCAGAGCAGTGATCATTAGCCCATGAACAGCACAGCTTCTATGCAGCCTTACATCCCCCCATGTCTTTCCCTCCTTTTTTAGAGCCTGTGCTTTCTGCTTTCCCTGATATACTTTGGGTCTTTCTTCACTGCAGATCAGAGTACAACACAATCCACTTTCTCTGCTGCTATTTCTAAGGCCTCTTTCACACGTCCGTGAAAATCACGCACATTTTTCACGGACGTGTCAAAGGTGCGTATTGCCCTCCGTGTGCAGTGTTTATGGCACACGTCTGTTCTCAGTGTGCTAACCGTGATAATACACGGAGAACTAGAACTTTCTACTCACCTGTCCCTGGCTTCGCAGTCCATGGTGCTGATCTACGGTCTCCGGTCCTGCCGACTCCCCGCTGCTGCTGCTTCCGGCCCGCAGTGGAGTGAATATGCAATGAGCATAATGAGCAGGGGTCGTAAGCAAGTGCTAGCAGCGGCAGAGACAGGAGGGCTGGAGAAAGTGAGTATAGAAATTCTTTTTATTTCACAGGCACGTGTGTTTTCTCCGGTGTGTCTCACACAGATCACATCCGTGCGGTCCGTGTGACACCCCTGATGCCGGAGAAAAACAGACATGTCTACGTGTGGAGCATACGGGCACATGTATGCTCCAAACGGACACACTGTCCATGGCAAAACACGCACGTGAGCGCAGACCCATTGATTTTTACGTGTGCCGCTGTCTCCGGCACGTGAGGAAACGGACCAAACTCGTACCGGAGACACGGACGTGTGAAGGGGGCCCAATACCGAGAGAAAAGAGAACCATCAGAACCAGGAGCAGGGGCTATGACAAGCTTAGAAACACTCTACAGAAGCTAAATGGTAGAACATTTTCAATTACACCAATTTATAAAAGCTGCTTTGCATTTATGAAGCAATTGAACATAATTTTGCATAAAAGCAAGCATAACCTTTACAGGGGTCATCTGGGACTTTTTCTTTATTTTACCATATGCCTAATTAACAAGTAGTTGCTAGAAGTGACAATTACCAAAATATTCTACCCGACACCGGCACAGATCGGTCATTGACCACTCCTGGTGATTTAGCTGCTCCAGGGCAGTAAGGCAGCGGAGAGCCGTCTGTCAATCAACACGGCATCCGCAGTCACGGGACGTCTAGCGCTGAGTGCACCCGAAAAGTAAAGTTTGGTGTTTATACAGAACACAGACTTTTTTTGAGAGAAAAAAAAATAAAAAAAAAAAAATTAGTGTTTGAGTTCAGACGCTTTACATATGCTGACCACTCAAACGAGCTTTGCTGTGCTTGTGTACGCTCAGTGCTGAGCCCAGTGTGTTCATGTGTGCGGAGAGCCAAACTGCCCAATCATGACTCAATGCGATTCAGGTCAAGTCCAGGACCAAAAGTGAACTTTATCTAACATTCGTATAAACCCACCGAACCTCAACACGTCTGCTCATCTCTGGTGACGTCAGTGTATTTCCATTCTAGTATTATTGTGTTTCCCCGAAATTAAGACCTCCCTCGAAAATAAGACCTAGGAGGAGTTTTCAGGGAGGCTTAAATATAAGACATCCCTTGAAAACAAGACCTAGCCGCCGTCAATAATGAAGGGTCTGTGCAGCGGTAAAAAAGTTAAAGATACTGCAGGACACTTCATTATAGACAGCAGACACCTCCTAAAGAAAGAAGATAGAGGACCCCTGATCATACTCACCAGACGCCGACAGGGAGCAGGTGAGCGCATCAAGGTCCTGCGGCGGAACACACACACACACACACACACACACACACACACACACACATTAGATCACATAAACACAGACTACAGATTGCATCCACACACTCACCACATCCAGCGATATCGCTTGCTTCTCGGAGGCGATACTGTGCAGTGCAGTGACCTTTCAGGACCTGCCGGAGGATCACATGACTGAAAGCATGTTGTATCTCCGGATGTTGTGAGTGTGAGCGCGCGATTGTACCGATATGTGCGATATCGTGTGTGTAAGTGTATGCGATCGGATGTGCGAGTGTGTGCTGTCTGATGTGTGAGTGTGTGTGTATATGCGATCGGATGTGTCGGCAGGAGGCAGAGGAGGACGGTGTGCAGCACAGATGCTGGGAGCGCCCACCGGAGAGCACAGGGAGGAGTGATGTGAAAGCTGTGTGTGTGTGTGTGTGTGTGTGTGTGTGTGTGTATGCGATCTGATGTGTGACCGTGTTCTGATGTGAGTGTCGGCCAGATGCAGGGGAGCACAGCTGCTGGGAGACCACAGGGAGGATTGATGTGGAATCTGAAGTGTGTGTCTGTATGAGTATGAGTGAATGTGATGTGATCTACGCGAGTGTCAGCCAGACGCAGGGGAGGCGTGCAGCACACCTGCTGGGAGATCACAGGAGGATCTGGGAGCCATACAGACGCCTGGGGCTGGTAAGTATGACGATCCTGGGAAGGGGGGGGGTGTCTGCTTTTTGTGGGGGGGTAAACTTACCCCCAACCATGTCTCCTCGAGAATAAGACACTCCCTGAAAATAATAATAATTTAAGCCAGGCAATCCAATGTTAGAATTGAAAAGAAAAATGTATTTAAATAATTTTTTCTTTTCAATTCTAACATTGGAGTGCCTGGCTTAAATTATTTTTGTCTGTACGAGGTTGGACCCTTCCAGAGCACCCATTCTTTTTCACAAAAGTGCCGTGTTATCTTCTTTTTTTACTCCCTGAAAATAAGACCTAGTGCTTTTTCAGGGCAAAAAAAAAAGACTGTCTTATTTTCGGGGGAACAGGGTGTGATAAAACATGTTTTTAGCAATTTATTAGAATTATTTTTTACTTTTTTTTTGTTTCCAAAAAGGTCACAAAAGACTTTTATGAACCTAATTTTTATGTTACTTCTATTTTACTTTCATATTATTTCCCCTGTAGCTGGAGCTGCCATGGCAGTTTATAGGGCAATACAGCCTTGAAACATCTTAGGCTGCTTTCACACGTCTGTCTTTTTCCATCAGTCACAATCAGTTTTGTGACTGATGTGACGGATGCGTTGGAGATTGTGGTACAACTGATGTGACAGATCCGTTAAAAAAAAATGGATCCATTGTAGCAGTTTGTACCTGGCAAAGAGAATCAAGCTATGGCTGCGGGTAACTTGAGTGACGTCACCGGTGACAGCGCGACTCTCTTCAGTTGCTCCGTGGAGCTCACAGTGAGCGGCGGTGTTCTACGGCCGCTCCTGTCAGCTTCCGATGTAGCAGAGCTGAAAACGTCGTGGGACCTCGTGTGGATTACATCGCACCTGGAGGGGTATTTGGGGATTAATAAAGTGGTGAAAGAGGGTGTTTTTTAGTCTTATTTCAAATAAAGGATTTTTTGGTGTGTGTGTTTATTTACTTTCACTACAGTTTAGTGATGGGGGGTGTCTCATAGAAGCCTGCCATCACTAAGCTAGGACTTAGTGTCAGCTATGGGCTGCCATCAACTCCTTATTACCCCAATTGCCACCGCATCAGGGCAATCGAGATGAGCCGGATAGAGTCCCGGGACTATCGCATCTAATGGATGCAGCATTTCCGGGCGACTGCTGGCTGATATTTTTAGGCTGGGTAGCTCCCCATCTTGAGAATACCAGCCCTCAGCCAAGTGTCTTTACCTTAGCTGGTATCAAAACTGGGGGGGACAGAACGCCGTTTTTTTTTTAATTATTTATTTTACTGCAAGATATAGACCCACCCACCAGCGGCTGTGATTGGTTGCACTGAGACAGCTGTCACTCAGCGTGGGGGCTCGTCTGACTGCATCCAATCATAGGCGCCAGTGGGCGGGGGAAGCAGTGAATATGAGAGAATAATGAGCGGCCGGCATTTTCAAAAGCAGGAGAAGCCGCCGGAGCAGTGTGACAGCTGTGCAGCGCTGCGCCGAGCGAGAGAGCGGGCGCGCCTCTCATGCCAACAAGAGCGGGCGCATCTCTCGCGCCAACGGGCGCGCCTCTCGCTAGAGAGAGCATGAGAGCGCGCGAGCGAGAGAGCGCGAGCGAGAGACAGCACGAGAGAGAGACAGCACGAGAGAGAGCGAGAGAGAGAGAGACAGCACGAGAGAGAGCGAGAGAGCGCGAGCGAGAGAGCGCGAGCGAGAGAGCGCGAGCGAGAGAGCGCGAGCGAGAGAGCGCGAGCGAGAGAGCGCGAGCGAGAGAGCGCGAGAGAGAGAGCGCGAGAGAGAGCGAGAGTGTGAAAGAGCAACGCAGGCCATCAGTCGCAATCCGTCGTTAATACAAGTCTATGGGAAAAAACTGAATCCTGCAAATTATTTTGCAGAATTTAGTTGTTTCTCTATGCGACGGATTGTGACTGATGGAAAAAGGCGGAAGTGTGAAAGCAGCCTTAACGGTCATTGACTGGCTATGCTCATTTAACTACTCACGTGGCAATCTTGTGGTAGTGCCACTGCCTTCACCTAATACACAGTCCTCATACTGTGTAAGTAGAGATCAGGATGGCAGAGATGATAGAATACCACTCCTGCCTTCTAATGTGACTGTCTCTAAGCTCAAAAGTTGCTACATTTTTAAAGCATTCTAAAATAGCCAAATATTGTCCACTCTAAATGGGGCACACCAGAAATCATTAAGGAGTTAATAATGTATGAAGTTAATACTATAAAATCTAGTGACAGATCTGCTTTAAATAAGTATCTAGTACAGTATTTTAGTATTTTGTTTTTCATGAGAATTCCTTAGTACAGCGCCTCACATAATGCACATTATTGTCACCAGTCTCTGTAGATGACAACCCCTATTTTTAAGCAATTACAGAGAAGAAAAACTAAAAAAGCAACAACAACAAAAAGATGATTGCTCTGTTAGGCATATTCCAATTATCACCATTGTTTGGGGATGAAAATAGCTTTGCCCGGCACCAGAGGAACCATTTCAGTAAAAGCCAAATCCCCAGCAGGAAAGTAACGAAGCAGCTGAAATGCTCAGGACATAAGTGATACCTGTCTGAAAGCTTTTTCGCAAATCCAAAATCTGTAAGTTTGATGTGACCCTCCTGATCCAGCAAAATATTTTCAGGCTTCAAGTCTCTGTAAACTATTTCTTTGGAGTGCAGGTATTCTATTGCACAAATAATCTCCGTGGAGTAAAACAGTCCTGAGCTGTTGTTAAAGCGGCCCATATTACGCAAGTAGCTAAAAAGTTCTCCACCGGGGACATATTCCATCAGCATATATAAAAAGCGATCATCATGTGAGGTCCAAAACCTAGAGGAAGAGAAACAGATCGAGTCAGTAAGAACTTAAAAAACTTCTAAGGAACTTTTATTAAAAAGGCGTTTACTGATAGATCTTGGAACAGTAGTAAGTTTCACAATTGGATGCGTTAAAAAAAAAAATTGTTCCTGTGCTGAGATAATCTTATATATATATGTCCATGCTGTGTACTGTGTAATGGCCGTGTCTGACTGTACAGGGACATGGTCTGATCATACCACATCTCTTGGGCAGGGCAGAACGCAAAAGAATATACAAACATTACAGTGATTCTTTTTGTGAGGTAAAACATTTCCCTGCCTGTTTTAAAAAAATGTTTTACCACAAGGAAAGAATCATTTGAAATCCTAAGATGTAATGTCTATACTTTTTCCCCTCAGACCATGTCCCTGTAAGGTCAGACACTGTCCATTACTGTGTAATGGCCATGTCTGACCATACCACATCTCATGGGCAGGAGAGGATGCAAAAGAGAATATACAGATGATAGAATGGGATCACAGCTATCTCCTAGACGGGGGGGGGGGGGAGACAACGCAAAAAAGTATAAAAAGGCATTACAGCAGGGGATCACAGCTGATTCTTTTTGTGAGGTAAAAGTAAGTAAGTAAAAAGGTATACAGACATTACCACACAGCAAAGGAAAGAATTTCTTTGAAGGAACAATAATTATTTCTTTGAAGGAGCAAATCATTTTTTCTTTGATGGAAAAAGATTTTTTAAAATCAGATTGGGAAATATTTTACCTCACAAAAAGAATAAACTGTGATCCCCTACTGCAATGTCTTTAAATTTTTTATTGCACCCCTTTATTCACCATCCAGGAGCCATGTTATGTTATAATGTTATAATGACTCTATACAGTCAGACACGACTATTACACAGTACACAGCAGGGACACATATATAAGATTATCTCAGCACAGGGACATTTCTTTTAAACACATCTAATTGTGGAAATTATTATTATTCTAAGATCTATTGATGAAAATGAACCTTAAAATTAACTTCGTTAGTAGGAAAACCCCTTTAAGATGAGTATTCGTGGCTACTCACGCTGTGACAAATCTGTAAGCTCAGCATAATTCTATAAATACCAAGAATAAATAAAACAGTTAACACCACATATAGGATGGTTTTGAAGGAGCAGCGGCCACAAGGGACTCGTCTCTACTTTCTAATATACAATCATACATAATCCTGGTAACTTGAACCAGTCCAGAGGTCACACATTAATGTAATAACAGCTACGGCAAGATGATATATCAATTAATAAACAATATAAAACTATAGCAACGAAAAAGGGGTTGTCCATGAGTGAAGGAAATGAAACTTTCTGCAGGAAATTATATAAAATAACAAAAAAAAAAAAAAAACCCTCAATAGCTCGCTAACTAAAATAGTCAACACTGTCGCTGAGGCTATGTACCGGTTTACGTTCCTGGTGTGATAACAGGACGTACAGTATATCACAAAAAAAGTACACCCCTTCCATTTTTGTAAATATTTTATATCTTTTCATGGGACAACACTGAAGATATGACACTTTTCATACATTGTAAAGTAGTCAGTGAAAATGTGGTGCCCGCTAAATAACTCCGGCTAGGTTCACACTTCCGTAGTTTTAAATCAGTCAGGTCCGTCAGCAACGGATCAGTCGTTTTTAAGTTGTCAACTGATGCAACGGATGTGTGAAAGGAATCCTGTGAAAAAACTGATCCGTTGCATCCGCTGTGCGTCCGTTTTTTGATGGATCAGTCATGATCCGTTTGTGTTTGGAACAGCCCAGTGGGTGTGCCAAACCTGCTGGGCATGCTCAGTAGAGCATGACGGAATCCAGTGCTGGACTCTGTCGTAAGACGGATTACGACGGAATCCTGCACCATAGACATACATTACAAGCGTGACGGACTGCGGCGGATTCCTGTGCGGTGCGTTAATTTTGACGGCCAGAAAAACGTTACATTCTGCGTTGCTCCCCACCCAGCGGTCAGTCAAAAAACGACACAACGGAATCTGCTAAACGAATAGCGTTGTTTACCAGAGCGGCGGATTGTGACTGATACATTTTAAACGGAAGTGTGAACCTAGCCTCAACACTAGAGCTGATCGAACTCCCCAAAATCCGGGACCGGTAGGTAACTGCCAGATTTTAAAAAAAGAGTCAGATCCGCTCCGGAATCCGGTGCCCATATGACTCAATGGGGACCGGAATCCGGAGATTAAAAACGTTTGTGGAGGGGAAAGAGAGATAGGAGCGAGCGCGGCATACTCACCGAGGCGCTGTCATGGCGGCACACTCCTTCCGGGTCACGCTTTTCCCTTCCGGAGCCAACAATTTAATATTCACTACTTTGCCCGCCCACCGATGCGTGTAATTGGTTGCGGTTAGATGCGCCCCCATCCTGAGTATCAGCTGAGTGCAACCAATCACAGGCGCCAGGACGGCCGGTGGGCGGGGAAAGCAATGTATACCTCGCAAGTGTGACTCAGGCTTTTTTTTTTTTTATTTAATTAAAAAAAAAAAAACTCGACGTGCGGTCCCCTATAATTTTCATCCCCAGCCATGATAATGCCGGCTGGGGGCTGGTATTATCAGCCTGCAGCTACCCGGTATTGCCACATCTATTAGATGTGACAATCCCAGTGCGATACCACCCCTTCCCGTTGGCCTGGTGCGGTGCCAATCGGGGTAATAGGAGGTGAATAGCAGCGCGCAGCTGCTACTAAACCCTAGGTTTGTGATGGCACAGGAGTCTATGAGATACCTGCATCACAGACCTGTAAATGAATGTAAATAATCACACACAGAAAAATCCTTTATTTGGAATAAATTACAAAAACACACCCACCTTCACCTCTTTATTAACCCCCAACACCCTACAGCTTCGGCATAATCCACACAAGGTCCCACGACGACATACCCAGCTCTGCTACATCTCAGAGCGAACAGCCGTAGAGAAGACTGCCAGCTATGAGTGCAGCCTATTACTGAGCCGCGATGAGCAATGACTGCAGCAGAGACTGTCACAGGCTGCAACCAATCACAGACGAGAGGACAGCTGGTGTGCGGGGAAAAGCTGTGTGTATACGATGCACAGTACAGGAAGTGAATGCGCGACCCGGAAGCGTGCCGCCATGACACAGAGTCTTGGTAAGTATGAAACTCTCACTTATTTCTTCTTTTTTTTACTTTTACATTAATTGCCGAATCCGGATCGTGCACCTGGAATCCCCCCGCCCGGCACCCAGAAAGCATTGAAACCGAGCGGATCCGAACTTTTACAGTCCGTATCCGCTCAGCCCTACTCACCACACATTAACCCCTTCCCTCCCAGCCTGTTTTCACCTTCATGACCAGGTCAATTTTTTTCAATTCTGACCAGTCAGTTTATGAGGTTATAACTCTGGAACAGGTCAACAAATCCCAGTGATTCTGAGCTTTATTTAGTAACATATTGTACTTGTAAGTGTCAAATGTAGAATGACATTTCTTTGTAAAAATATAAAAAAAATGGAGAGAATTTAAAAAAAAAATGTTGCAAATTTCAAACTTTTAATTTTTATGCTTTTAAACCAGAAAGTTGTGTCACACAAAGTAGCTAATAAATAACATTTCCCACATGTCAACTTTAAATCAGCGCAAGTTTTAAAACTTATTATTTTTATTTTTATTAGGATGTTAGAAGGGTGAAACGTTTAACAGAAATTTAATTCATTCAACAAAATTTCCAAACCCTTTTTTTTCCCCACATCACATTTGAAGTGACTTTGAGGGTCCTATATGACAGAAAATACTCAAAAGTGACACCATTCTAAAAACTGCACCCCTCACTCTGCTCAAAATCACACCCAAGATTATTAACCCTTCAGGTGTTTTACATGTACTAAAGCGATGTGATAGGAAAATAAATGAAAAATTTACTTTTTCCCCACAAATATGTAACTTTTGCCCCAAATTTTGCATTTTCACAAGGGTAACAGGAGAAAATGCAAAAAAACCCAATTGGTTGTGAAATTTCTCCTGAGCCCATAGATACTCCATATGTGATAGAAAACTACTGTTTAGGTGCACATCGGGGCTTGGAAAGCAAGAAGAGCCATTTCACTTTTGGAATGCAAAATTGGCTGGCATTGTTAGAGGACATCATGTTGCATATGCAAAGCCCGTGATGTGCATAAACAGTGGAAACCCCCTCATGTGACTCCATTTTGGAAACTAGTCCCCCAAGTGAAAGTAAAAAAATCATTTTTCCCAGAAAAATGTTGCTTTAGCCCCGAATTTTGCATTTTGTCAAGGTTAACAGGAGAAAATGGACCATATAATTTGTTGTCCAGTTTCTCCTGAGTATACCAATATACCATGTATGGTGGAAAACTACTGTTTGGGTGCACTGCAGGGCTCTAAAGGGAAGGAATGCCATTTTGACTGGAATAGATTGTGGACGCCATATCACATTTGCATTTTAGTCTGAGTACTGACAGGCTGACCCCCCACCACTTTAACCTCTGCAGCAATGTTGGCAGCACTCATACGTCATTTTGAAAAGACAACCTCTGTGTAGGATGCTGAGCACAAACACTCAACTTCTTTGGTTGACCAGGATGAGGCCTGTTTGGAGAGAAAACGGTCTTGTTAAACCGCTGTATAGTCTTGGCCACCATGCTCATTTTCAGTGTGTTGGCAATCTTCTTATAGCCTATGCCATTTTTATATAGAGCAACAACTCTTTTTTCACATCCTCAGAATTCTTGACCATTAGGTGCCATGTTGAATGTCCAGTGACCAGAATTAGAGTGTGTGTGAGCGATACCACCAAATGTAACACAGCTGCTCCCTATTCAGACCTGAGACCTTATAACACTAATGAGTCACGACACCGGGGAGAGAAAATGGCTAATTGAGCACAATTTGGCCATTTTCACTTAGGGGTGTACTCACTTTTTCTGCCAGTGGTTTTGACATTAAAGGGAAGCAATCACCAGGATTTCCGTATATAACCTAAAGCCAGTGCTATACTGGTGCTATCAGGCGGATTCTATACATACCTGTAGTGGTCAGCTCGGATGTTTAGGTTTTGAAATCCAGGAAGGTAAAGTTTATAAAATCACCAGCTTCTTGAGTGACAGCAGCCGAGGATCAGATAATATCGGGGGGAGGGGGTATTCAGAGTTATCCTAATTCTAACAGGGGGAGGAGATAAGTATTATACAATCGATTTACTTTTTCACTAGCAGGACCTGTGTGAGGTCATAACCATGTGATCAGAAGCTATTATCTGATCCTCAGCTGCTGTCACTCAAGAAGCTAATGATTTTATAAACTTTACTTTTTTGGATTTCAAAACCTAAACATCTGAGCTGACCACTACAGGTATGTATAGAATCAGTCTGATAGTGCCAGTATAGCACTGGCTTAATGTTATATACAAATATACTGGTGATTGGTTCCCTTTAATGGCTGTGTGTGGTTATTCAAAACGGCACAACAAACTTACACTGTTATACAAGATGTATACTGAAAACTTTACGTTGTATCAGTGTCATATGTTCAGTGCTGTCCCAATGAAAAAATAAAATAATTACAAAAATGTGATAAGTGCACACAATATTGTGATATACGTCATATCAACAGGACTATAGCAAGCAAACTTTGGCTTCAGAGATGTGCAGTACAACGTACATGCGAATATCAATGGTCAGTGATTGACTGCCGCTGTTATGTGCTTCAACAGCATGCCATCAGCCCAAACAGGCCAATAAGTGCTAAAGAACAAAGGTGGTAGCACATCAGAGGATGAAGGAGTTGCTCAATAGGTTGTTGTATTAAAAAGTAGTCCATGATATAAAACAAACAAAAAAAAATATTCTTAGACTTGCCATTCTGCCAAAAGGCTGTAAATCACTAGACCGCTGCAGCCAATCAGCATTCACGGAATGACAACAGCATTCACATTCCACTGAAATAAGAGATTGTTTCTTCCAGGTTGGATGGAATTTAGGAACAGAAGCTATGTCCCATAGACTTTTTCTGAGGTCTATATGGCTGGTAGACTACATTTTAAGTAGAACTGTTGCAAATGAAATAATGTGAAATCTAAAAACAATAACTGAGTGATTATTATTTTTTTTTTTTTTTATATCTTTCAGTGTCCTCTCCTGGAAAAGTGCTGCATAGGCCTTTATTAGAAAGAGTCCAGTAATCTACCGGATTAATCATCTTTTAAGCCTGCCTGTATCCACTGCTGCTGGCAACACAAAAGGTCGAATAGATGACACCTCTACCACTGCCCAAAAGCTTGGTGACAAGTTGCATAACAAAGTGCTCAGCGATGAGTACAGCACTGGATGAAATCATCTGCCATTTCTGAAACAGCAAGTGTCATTTCCGGCCTTACATCACTGTCACATAGGACAGAATGATACGCATGATAGATTTCCAGTTCCAGCCCTCAACATATATACCGTGTTTCTTCGAAAATAAGACCTACCCCACAAATAAGGCCTAGCAGGAGTTTTCACTAAGGCTTAAATATAAGACCTATCCTGAAGATAATCCCTAGCCACGGTTCAATAATGAAGTGTCCATGCTACTAAAAATGTTAAAGAATATTGCAGGACACTTCATTATAGAAAGAAGACACTCCCAAAAGAGAGAAAAAAGAAGACCCCGCGATCATACTCACCAGATGCTAATCGGCAACGCATCAGGGACCTGCGGCGAAACACACCCAGACACATCAGATCACACACACACATGAGATTGCACACAAACACAATCACATCAGATTGCACACACACCACATACAGCGATATCAATTGCTTCTGGCCGGCATATGGTAAGGACCTGGGACGCTATGCAGAGTGGAGCGTCAGGACCTGCGGGTGGAACGCATGGAGGACCAAGCGGGGCAACGCATCATAGAGAGCAGAGAGTCCCCTGCTAGCTGGAAGCAAGTGGTATCACCAGATGTGCGATCTCATGAGAGTGTGTGTGTGAATATGAGTGAGCGTGTCTGAGTCTGTGTGTGCGATCTGATGTGTGAGAGTGTCGGCCAGAAGGAGGGGAGGATGGCGTGCAGCATACCTGCTGGGAGCACCAGCTGAGGATCGCAGGAGGACCTGGGAGTCATGCAGACACCCGGGGCCTGGTAAGTATGACGATCCTAGGAAAGGAGATCTGCATTTTTCGTTTGGGAAGGGGGGGGGACTTTCCCCCAACCATGTTTCCCTGAGAATAAGCCCTCCGTCGAAAATAAGCCCTAGTGCTTTTTTTCGGGACGGTGTCTTAATTTCAGTGAAACACAGTAGAATATAAAACTAAACATCAAAAGCACAAGATCCAAATACTTCCCTATGATAGCCTGAACGAGGCCACGACAAGGCTCACACAGAGATGCACTGAGTTGTGACCTCCGGCGCACTCCATGAAACACTTGAGTGCGTCGGCAAGTCACAAATCGCCAGAGGCCGACTGAAGCAGCAGTGATAGAAGATGACACGGCCTGAGGGTGAATATATGACAGGGGTCAGGAGACAGATCTAAAGCACCACTCCAGCATTTGTTGTTTTTTTTTTTTTTTTAATTGCACCCCTTCTGCCATCTTAATATGTAATCACTGCCGCTCTGATGGGTCTCCAGCACTTTATTATCAGCCGGCAAGTGCAGTATTTCATGGAGCGTGCCAGAGGTCAGAAATCAGTAAAAACCTATGGGAGCCTTGTTCTGGCTCTCAGAGTTGCATTGAGAGGTTGTGACATAACTTCTGACTTCCAGACAATCAAATAGATCAGGGCGACGCCGAAAAAAGGTGAAGACATCGAAGGGTGAGTATGTGACGCTCTGGCCTATGAGGTCGTCACAGGGTATTGTGCAGTCTGCGCTTATGCACGGTATCCACCTCCTTGGTTATGGGTCCCTGACCTTTTGGTGTTGCTAAGAGCCAAGCCAATCAAAAATCCTAGAAACACTCTGTACCACACCCACTAGACACACCATTGGGTAGCCTGAAGGGAATAGGGCTGCGCATTTGGGGGGGGTTGGTTTAGGAGGGTCAGGAATGTAGGAGACAGCGAGTTGTGAAGTGATTCTCGAGAGGAGAGGTCACAGGTTAGGAGCTGGGCTCCTCAGTACTAGGTGGCAGACGTTGGTCTGGGCCTGGTAGGAGCTGGAACCCCGGTCGTAGGGGGATCGTGTCAAGGGGCACAGAACTGCCGAGGAGGGCAGCCGGCGGCCTTAAGCCACCTCCGGGCAGGGGCCAGGGCAAGACGAGGTACGTGGACCCTAGGCTGGGAAGTAGCTTCAAGCGTCCTGGTAATTTACCCAATGAGGGCGAAGACTTCATGATTCATTCTACACCCGCTCCAAAAATCGGGGTACTAGCGCAAAGAGGGGGATAGGAATTTCCCAATACACAGTCCAGGAAATCCCAAGTGTGAACCCTGAGAGCAAGCTCACTTCGTTAGCCATTCGGGTGAGCGGGACCCGACTAGTTTCAAATACAGCCTGAGCCAACAAGTAAAGACAGTGCCAAGGAAAAGTTCACAGGCTAACAAGGCACACCATCGGGTACGGACCCCAGCGTACTCCCTCCCTGCTACAGTGGTGCTAAGAATTCCAGTTTACAAGTTGTCGGTGTCAGCGTTATTGGACTGAGTGAGTACGCAGTGACCCTTTCCTCCCCAACGGTACTCCCCTCTCCCCATCACCAAGCCAGGGGGCACTCCCCCTTACCCAAGGAGGGGTTAAATACCTGGCTGCCGTTCCATCGCCACCGGGCGCTTCCAACAGCAGCAGTGGTATCCCACCTTACCACACACTGTGGGTGGCGTCACGAACTGTAACCAAAAATTCCCCTGTAAATACCCCCCTTTTTATTCTGAGTGTCCACGCGACCCCTCTCGGGTCCGGAGACCCCTCGAGTCACTGCAGATCCGGATCCAAGCAGCAGCCCGGCTGCTGGCGCTGGGGTGGTACAAGTATATATGACAAGGGGCATGGGACTTAGGTGCATTGACTAGCAAAAGGGTAACAATGTTTTGAATTTTTCACTTTCAGGCTCCATATTTCACCATCCACTACAGCTTCAAATGTGAGGCTATCATCATTCTATAGACAACTATATTGGCTATCTCATACATAAATTTGACTTGCAACTATTTAACATATGATTAGTTGGCAGATTCTTGTCACTCCATTGTTACAGTTTTGCTCCTGGAGGTGGAAAAATCTTTTTCTTCCTGTATTCTACAAATTACAATCTGAAAAGTCACTGGTATTCAAACCTTGATTCAACAAAGAGCAGCCATGAAAAAGATGTCCCAAGAAAAGAGAAACAGCATCCTCCAGCTCATCGATATCTGTCTCTCTGACAAGAAAATTGCCAAACTGTATCATGTAAGTTCCATGACAGCGGAAAGAATAAGAAATGAAGTCTGTCCATCCATTCAAAAGCCAAGAGGTGGTAGTCCAGACAAAATATCGGACAACAAGCTCATCACAAGTAGAGGTGAGCAGACCTTTGGAGATGCGGTTCACTAGCAGCTATCGAACTGAACTTCCACTGGATCAAACATGGCCAGAGCCCGGTTCGAAAACACTGTTTGGCAGTTTGAGTCTCCACCCACATATAGCAGATCAATTCCGGGGGAGAGTGGGCGGGCATTTTCAACATTTTTTTTCGTTGCACACTACATGTAATCACACTGTTGTTACCCCCAGTGCACACAGCTCAAACACTGCAAGAGGCTTGCATGGGGCTGAGCACCGAGCAGACCCGAGTCTGTTGTTCGCACGTATAGCATCCGAACTCAAACTCTGTTTTTTTAGGTCGGTGTGCAGTTCAAAAACTGAACCTCGGGTTCGCTCATCTCTAAGCACAAGATCTATCAGTTCTGGCGAGACAAAAACGGCAGTGGATGTGGCTCGAATGGTTCGTAAAAGTGAGATCACAGATGTCCATGCAAGCACCATGCGACTCATTTAACAGAAGTCTGGAATAGTGGACTGAACAAAAGGTGAAGAAGCTTAGACTTCAAGATAGTCATAAGGCATCGGTTTGAGTTAGCAAAAAAGTACAAAAAGTGGACAGTAGCAGACTGAAAACAGGTGATTTGGAGGGATGAGATGAACGTCAATAGACTAGACTTGGATGGGTACAAATGGGTTTGGAAGAAACAAGTGAAAAAGGGGCTATAGGATCGATAAATTGAATGAACTTTCAAATTTGGTGGATGAAGACTGAATATATGGATTATTTCACAGCCAAAGGCATTGCATAATTGAAGAGGATGGATGGTGGCTTGAATGCTGAGATATATATGCGAGTATCCTACAAGACAAGTTACTTCATACACTTGAGTACTATGGGTATGAAAAAAAATGAGTGTTCCAGTAGGACAACGAGCAAAACAATACGTTCAGACTGGCAAAGAAATCCTTCAATGACAATGAAGTAGAGGTGCTGGATTGGCCCTTGCCAATTGAGACCAATTGAGACATGGAGACCGTGTAGAAAAGACCTGAGATCAGATTTGGGTCGAGACATGCTTGAACCTGATCAAGAGTATGCCCACTAGGATTCAGGCAGTGTTAAACGTCAAAGGTGGATTTACAAAACACTAACAAAACATAAAAATTTAAAAAAAAAAAAAGATTTTTTTAAGAAGAAAACACAGGAACAATGCAGTCACATGACAAGAATCTGCATAACTAATATGCTAAAAAGTTGCAACTCAAATTTATGAATGAGAGAGCCTAGATGATGGTCTATAAAATAGAGGTAGTTTCACGCTCAAAGCTGTAGTGGATAGTGAGATATGGAGCCTGAAGGACAAAAGTTAAAAACATTGTTACCGTTTTGCTTGTCACTGTATAAAGTACCACTTCAGCACTTAAAAAAAAAAAAGGCACAAAAGCAGTCATACTTTAAAGTATAGTGCATAACATTCTAACAAATGGTCCAACACTGGATAAGCTGAACCCATATAATTCATCAGGTCATCCCTCAATATACTAATAACATAGGTCTGCAAAGGTAACATTGTTTTGAAAAGAGGTTATTCTTGTATACTTTCGATTGCTAGACTCAGTAAAAATATCATAAGAATTCTACCACATACAGTTTTTTCCACAAACAATGAATCCATATGCCCAACGAGCCACAACTTTTTTTCGCAGCTCGAAGTAAATGATTTAGTCATGTTTCTAAACATTTTGCAGACCTTTCAGACTCTAGACTAAAAGAGAAGAACTTGCTACCTAAAGCTACCTGTTTTTCATGGTACAAAAGCAGAGAAAAATAATTCCTTCGATACTTTTCCCAAGATTGTGCTCTAGTGTATTGCTGTGCTGTTCCTGAGCTGATGGAAAAATGTAATATTGAGTACAATGTGAGCGAGTGTAGACTATTGATTCATCCAAAAAAACCTGAAAGCTGCTACTGCACAATGGCAGCAAGTATGATTCAGAGTCTGTAGGGCATTCTGTGCACTTGAAGGAAAGCTATGAGAATTTAGACTTTATTCTCAAGAAAAGTAACTACGAGGATCAATGATTGTCAATATGTGATAATCTGAAAGTTCTCTTTTTGCTCCTTGGACAGCAAGGATGATACACGATATACCCATGGTTTTTGTGTTCATGGGACAGCCAGGAAAGGACTCATAAAAGTTGGCCAACATCTTTGCAACCTAGACTCAAGACCATGGTTGTGGAAAGTTTAGTTGATCCCACTCTAGTTCTCCTGCCACCACTCCACATTAAGCCTGCACGGATTAAGCATTTTGTGAAAGGTCTACCAAAAGGAGAGACTTTTAAGTACCTTTGTGCCAAGTTTCAGGGACTGTCCAAAGCAAAACTGAAGGAAGGCATTTTTGTGAGTCCGGAGATGCCAAAAATCATGAAGGATGACATGTTCGAGACAGAAATGAAAGATGTGGAGAAAAGGCTTGGGATTCTTTTTAAAACATCGTGAAGAAATTTCTACGTAACAGAAAAATGTAAGTCCATCATGGAGAACATGATGAGATGTTTTAAAGCTTTGAGTTGTCTGCTGACTTTGAAGTTACATTTTTTACATTCCCATTTGGACTCTTTGCTGAAAACCTTGGTGCTGTTAGCGAAGAGCAATGAGAAAGATTTCATCAGGATATCAAGGAGATGGAACGATGATACCAAGGTACATGGAACATGATCATAATGGGGGAACTACTTCAGGATGCTTCAGAGAAGATCCGCAGCCTTCAATAAGAGAAAAGGGTCAAGAGACGCTTTGAAAAGAAAAGGAAAATGAGCAATAAAGTTGCAGAATGAATGTTCAATAAATTTTTTAATATAATTGTGTACATTTTTGTCTACAATAAAGATTTTTATGTTCATCTTGCTTATATGTAATTTTGTGTTTTTTCTGCAAAATCCATATAAAGATGGTTAAAAATATATTTTTTTAAATCCGGGCATAAGAAAACAAGGATCTCTTATTGGAAATGAAAAATTTTCATAAACCCAAATTTTGCATACCTGTGCAATGGTCTTCCAGCTTCTTGCTGCAGAAGCTCAGAGGCACCTGTCCTATTAACATTTCTATCAGTGTAACAACACGGCGGCCTGCTTAATATATTATCGTGATTGCCTAGTTCGACAAAATTCATGTGATTTGCTAATTTAACATACTTTAAGAACCATAATTGATATGAGGACAAAAAATGGATCATCAATTTAGTGAATATAAATATATTCCCTTACAATCTATGATCTTTATTAGCTTTAAATTAAAAGCCACATTAAGAAAATACCGGTGATGAGTGAAAAATGTGAAAAACTAAAGAGTTAAAAAAAAAAAAAAAATATGGACCTATAATGCAATGAATGCACCACAACACCATATGATACCATGGGCTGTATAATTCCCCAAAACAGAGCACTGGGTCTTGATACTTTCTAGCCGCAGAGGTTGGTACCACTACTCATCCCTATAAGACGCAAGCATAGAGAATAAAACCTGGGTAAAGATCACCCCGATTATCAAATAAGAGTGTTTATAACATAGCATAGAAGACAGATTAGGATGACTAAGAAGAAGCCAAAGTATATAAATTCCCCATAATGCATGTAGAATTAACTTATTCACATATGTATGCCTCGACCATTCGCGTTTTCACATAATGTTGGTTCATGAAGAGGCCGGATAATTCATTAGGGATCCATGTCAGGTCCAGTATGGTATGCCTAGTACTGGTAGCAGTGAGCTTCAAATATCAAATATCCCATCTAATGAGGGTACACAATTATTTAACGCCCACCTATGACAGGGAGGGGAGATAGCTATAGGTCTCCAAAGTCCCCAGTCTTGTGTACCCACGCATACATCTATTCTTGACACATGCGCAAAAGAACACCATCATTAGAGGTACAGTTACATTTGTATGTAATACACTGCAGAGGCGCGGAGGGACCAAATAATATTAGTATGCGCATGCATGATGGCGTCACGTCATATTATGCTTAAAAGAAGATAGGGTATGTTAATCCTATATCATACCGGGGGTAAAAGTACAAGTTAGATCCACCATAGCAGAGCTATTTAATAATATGGGGATAAAATAAAGGTTAGTATACCTGGTTTTATAGTATCACATTTATGAATGGTGTGTTAGAACTAGATATACTGAAAATGCAAATAATTAAGGCTCATCGATCATAAGAGGACCCGGTATGGCAAGTTAATTAAATCCCATATATATATATATATATATATATATATATATATATATATATATGCCCTGTCAGTAAAGCCAGCAGTAGGAGAGTTTTGTGGTGGTACTGTGTAAAGGAAACATCCATAGGAAAGTAGCTCAATGAGTCCTTTAGGAGACAATGAGTCCATCCTGAATATCCATTCACATTCTCTATGTAATATGGCTTTATCCAGATCACCCTTCTAATTTTAGGTTTTATAATTTCAATCGTAGAAAAAGCGATCTCTTTCAACCAACCATTATGGACAGAATTCATGTGGTGCGCAATTAGGGTATCCTGCCCATATCCTTCCAAACGATCGCCAACTCGTCTCCCGAGTTCACTTGTGATTTTTCCAATGTAATCTAGTAGGTACATGTGGCTTTATACATTCTCAATGCTTTGCAGTTACCAAAATCCCTAATAAAAAAATATTGCCAGACGAGGCACTGCTAAGTGTTGTACAGGGATACATCCAGTCACGTGTAGAGCAATTACCACATCTAAAAAAGCCACACTTCTATCCAACCAGGTACCAGGTTTAGGGGGTTGTTGTCTATCTTCTCATTGCTTGGGTAAATGATTACTTGAGAATCTGATTTGGATAGCCCTTCTTAAGAAGTCTCACTTGTACGTCTATGCCTGGGTCTTAAAGTCCTCTATTTTGGAGCAATTTCTTCTAAGTCAGCAAAATGTATCCTTCAGAATACCTATTGTAAGAGATAAGGGTTAGTGGCTACCCTATTTAAGCAAGCAGTTGGTAGATGTGGGTTTTCGATAAGCTGATGTCCTAAGACTCCCATCCTGTTACTTCAAGATATTTAAGTCCAGTAATGAAATTTACAGATATTAGATTATGAGGTAAACCTAAGGCCTATTTGATTAATGTTTAAGTCTCCCAAAAAGGGCAAAAATTCAGTTACTGAGCCTGACCAAATAATGAATATGTCATCAATGTATCTGGCCCAGACACTGATATGGGGGTGCCATCATCTATCCTCTTCCCCAAAGACAACCAATACCTCTCATCAGCCAAGGAATAAAAGATTAGCATAGGGGCTCTTCCACTGTTGTACCTCTGAGCTGGTGGAAGTACTTCTAATCAAAGATAAAATAGTTATTGGTAAGCGTAAATAGGACAAGTCCTTCAACAATCTATGTCCCAAGTATTCCATCACTCTCGTTTTTTGGTTATGATTTACTGCTGCAATCCCTGAATTTAAAGTATGCTACTATATAAGGCCTCCACATCAATAGATAAGTAGATCAGATGTATAAGGGATGGTAATGCTGTGACAAATGGACATATTTTACCAATTTAGATCCCACTGTTTTCGGTAATGGAATCAATTACGGAGACAATTAGGCATCCTTTCAGGGAATCCAGACCTTTATGGATTTTGGAAATAGCATAGACTGTTGGAATCATGGGGGATCCAGGCAACAGGAACTTATATTCATTGTTAGAGACAAGGGACCTCTCTTTAGCACGGTCTAGGATGACCTGTACAGACAATGGTAGGGTTTCATGGTAGCTTTTAGAACATGTCAATCTCCTTAAGAATAGAGTAGTACATTGATAGATAGCTGGGGTGATCTAACAGAATGAGATTACCACCCTTATTTGATGGTTTAATAATCAAAAGCTTACTTTTTCAAGCATGTCTAAAGGCCCCTTTACACACTGCAACATCGCTAGCGATATCGCTGTAACGTCACCGGTTTTGTGACGTAATAGCGACCTCCCCAGTGACATTGCAGTGTGTGACACGCATCAGCGACCTGGCCCCCGCTGTGAGGTTGCTGATCGCTACAAACACACTGCGCAGCATGCATCGGTGTGTTTGACACCGTTACAAAGACATAGTTAGCGACTTAGAACCCAGCCCATAGGCGTGCTGTAACGTTGCCTTTCCCGCCCCCTTACCTCCGATTGGTGGTCGCTGTTGCATTCTGATTGGGGTCACCAATAAGAATGCACTAGCGATCACCAATCGGAGCTGAGGGAGGCGTGTAAAAAGGACACCTAGGTGGCTTCAGCGCCAAACACCACACCACTAACATAGGTGTGAGTCGTCAAATAGCTGTTGTCTGACACGTCCCCAACGACCAGTGAGGTCGTTCTGCAGGTCCATATCGCTGCTCCGTCGTTGGCCAGATCTGCCTGTTTGATAGCTCACTAGCGACTGTTTAGAGACTTTCCAGAGATCCCGGCCAGGTCGGGATTGCTGGTGGGATCGCTAGAAAGTCTGTGTGTAAAGGGGCCTTAAGGCCAGTGATTCACCATCAGATTATTTACTATTATTATTATTATTATTATTATTATGCCATTTATTCCATGGCGCTTTACATACACATAGGGTACACATAGTAGGGACAAGTACAATAATCATAAACAAAACAAGGCACAGACAGGTACAGAAGGAGAAAGGACCCTGCCCGCGAGGGGTCACGGTCTACAAGGGATGGGTGAGGATACAGTAAGTGAGGGATCAGATAAATTGGACTTTTAAAAGGGGTTAACACGTGGAATTTTTCATAAATGTTCCTCCACTAGCTTTTTGATGATATCTACACTTGTTACTTCATTCTGAGAAGGAATTTTGGTACTTTTATTTCTTAAGTTTATACATGGACCCTTACCTGTAGCCCTATCATTTTCCCTGTAGAAAGCCCATTAGAGCCTGGTATGCCTCCATACCATTGTGAGGCCAAATTTCTGGCATTGTTCATTGTTAGTATGTTTGCAAAAGCGTTTCCATTAAGTTTGTGCCCAAAAATGGTTATTAATCTCTTACCCAGCTAAAACTGCTGAAAGTTTGTGTGGGAATAAAATGGAGTCCTTTCTGTAAAACTTTGAACTCTTCCCTTGTGATCGATTGTGAAGACTGATTTGGCCATGATTTATTGTAGTCTTTTCCTTAGCTCATATCTTGTGGGGGCTCTCTGCTCTAAAAAAGAGGCACATGAGGAGGAGGCAGCAAATGAGGGCTCTGGGTTTGTATTGGTACATAGTATCCTGAATGTACTCCTCAGTGTCCATCTTTGTCCTGACCGATTTCCCGGTCTCTGCCATCCTGATTTACAAGGCCTCTAATTCGAGACCTCCCACGTTTCCCTACCTCAGTAGCTCCCGGTGTCAAATGAATTAATATCTGATGAATATATATGAGTTAATGTTTTGGCTGTAAAGTTTTAGGTCAGATTTTTTTTAAACTTTCCAAAATTCTTAAGGAACTGGATGTGTTTTCTTTCCTTAAGAAATTATTGATCTTTTTTAACAAAGTCTGCAGGATATTTTCACGTCTGTTGACGTTTGGGTTGGTTTTGTATTTAAGGATATTATGAATTTGATTGCTTAAATGTTTTGTGAAACCTATTGGATGATTCAATAGACTTTCAGCCATACTGAGAGTAGCTATAGATTGGTAGTCTGGGGGAGGGTTGTATGTTAATCCTCAAACCGTTGGAACAATTTTGTTTTTAATATAATTGTCTAGACTTTTGATTTCCTATAATGATTTTATATTTTCTTTGTAGGAAATATATAGGTCTTTAAACAGTGTTTTAAGAGAGAGGCGACTAACACCTTGTTGAAAACACTTGGTTAGCGTCCTGCAACCAAACTGTATTAATAGGGCCGAATAAAAAAAAATCTCCCCATACTCAATAGGCAATCTTAAGTTACCATAATTGATATGAGCAAGGCTAGGAAGTATCAAGACACAAGACTCTATAATTTAAGATAATTAAAAGAAAAAAAAAAATTTTTTTTTTTTCCATAATGACTTTTTTTTTTTTTTTTGGCTATATTCCTGAAGAATCCCTTGAAGTGACCAACTAGTCTTCATTATCCCTAAATTGGTGCTTTACACAGTCCCCACTGAAATCAAAGAGCTTTATTTCAAAAGGTATGGACGTGCTGCTTTCCTCAGGGGAAAAGCCATTCTTTCTAGTGACTCTTCCTGGGGGTTGGAGCTTGGTTGTCAATCATTTATACTGTTGCAATGAACCGCTTGAACCAATGAGAAAAAGTTCCACTTGCTTTTAGACAGTCTCAAGCCAAAGAACAGCAAAAGAAAAAAAAAAGCCCAACAGATTAAAGGTTAGATCACTAGAACATTTTCACCATTCTGCAAAGATAAGACCTGTCCAAACCACAGTGAGTAGGACTGCCAAACTATATGGCATGACCACCCTTTCCGCAGCCCAGCTATGTAGGAAATACTCAAGCCACAGCAATAAAAAAAAGAAAGAAAAAAAATATCCACCAGCTGATCGTATCAGAGAAATTGTAGATCAATTTAAAAACATGAAATTATAAGAAAAATGATAAAAACAGGGATATTCCATGACATGGGAGGAGGGGGGCTTACGCTTTTCGAACAGTGACAAGCATTATTTTGAACAGGGTGAGCTGTTCGAAAAACGAAAGCCCCCCTCCGATATCATAGAATATCCCTGTTATAGCATTTTTTCTAATAAATTAATGTTTTTAAATTAATCTATAATTTTTCCAAGTGGAGGAGCTGCTGAATATTTATTTTTTATATGTGGATCTTCACCTTCAGCTGCCATGAGGTTTCCTTCCTTGCATGTTCCTCTTGGACTTCTTTACATAGTTGGATACACAATCCTGGAATGAGCTGAAAAAAAATCTTTTTTGTTCAGGCCACATCAAGTATTTTTCTTTATACTGAGTAGGATGCCAAACAAAACTCTAGATTAAATTTTTAGGCTCCTATACACATTAGGCAGTGTCGTCTGAACCCACCGATATAAGCAGGTTCGACTGACAGATTAACGTAAGTGAGGCCCCCTATAGAGAATTGTCATGGAAGTTAAGGCTCTGGGGTGACTGTTTTCAGGCTGCCATTCCTTTTGTTCGTCCTGAGATAAGCAGGAGTCTGTCAGCAGCTCTCAGAGAGCGTAGGAGCCCTCGGCAGAGTTAGCATTCCAGTATATCAGAGAGAGGGCCGAGTAAGCTCCTGACCAAATGGCCGAACTATCGTTCATCAGAAAACCATGTAAGGTGTATGGCGGCTTTACAGTGCTCACAACACAGATTCAATACTCTACCAGGTCTAATAACCATCTACAGTAAAAGTAGATCTGAATACTTACAGCCTGACTAAAAATGGATGGTTCACTTCCTTCAAGACCGATTTCTCATTGTGTACATGCTGCTCTTGTTTTAGGCGAATGACATCGGGAATGCTCATGACTTTTAGTGCAAAATAGTGCTTTGCAGTTTTCTCTTTTACTAGATGAACCCTTCCAAATGTTCCAGTCCCTGAAATAAAGTAAAACAAAGCAATTAGGGTCACAAACAGTTGAGCACTTACTTATTATAAGAAGAGTTGTTCAGTTTTATCCTTTTCCTGCACAGCCTTAAGCGGGCATTACACGCTGTGACATCGCTAGCCGATGCTAGCGATGGCGAGCGTGATAGCACCCGCCCCTATCGTTATGCCGATATCTGAAGATCGCTGCCGAAGCGAACATTATCGCTACGGCAGCGTCACACGTACTTACAGCTCGGCGACGTTGCTGTGACCGGCGAACCGCCTCCTTTGTAAGCGGCCGCCCAATCAAAGCGGAGGTGTGGAGATGAGCGGGACGAACATCCCGCCCACCTTCTTCCTTCCTCATTGCTGGCGTGTGGCAGTAAGGAGAGGTTCCTCGTTCCTGCGGAGTCACACGTAGCGATGTGTGCTGCCGCAGGGAGGGGGATCAACTTCGCCCAAGCAACAGCAGCGATAATTGGGAGAGGACCCCCATGTCAACGAGGAGCGATTTTGGACGTTTTTGCAATGATTCAAAATCGCTCCTAGGAGTCACACACAACGAGATCGCTACAGCGACCGGATGTGTGTCACAAAATCCGTGACCCCAACGAGATCGCTGTAACGATCTCGTAGCGTGTAAAGCCACCCTTAATTTGGTAGCAACAGATTTTGGGGAGACTGGAGTTTTAGTTCTTAAGTAAGATGCGTAATAACCAATATGGCCTTTACAGAAATACCCACAGGTTTACAAAACCTCTAAAAACTGTGACTTGTCAGGTTATGATCCATAATTTTCTGCAGACATACTGTATTTGTCACTACAAACTCTATGTAGCCCTTGGGACCACACATGTGATTGATGGAAGAGGTTGGTTTCCATTATATCCAACATTCCCTCAGACAAGACTATAGCTGAAGGTCAGTTTATAAAGGTATATCTCTGTCCATAATTAGCGCCGATAGAGGACTTAGTAAAGTTGATCACTGCTAGTTTAAAGGCCCTTCAATACTGCATGATCATTAAAAGGAGTTGCCCACACAGATAACCCTTTCTCAATGTGAGTGCTTGCCGCCGTTAAAATAAGAACACATACTCACGCCCGATACAGGCACCATTACAGCGGTGTTGGCGCTTGCTCTCCTGGGGCTCACGTGACAATGTGAGGACACACGGGCTCTGTAACAAATCAGCGCCAGCTTCATTCTCTCTGCCCTTGGACATAGTATTGGATGAGTATAAGAGTGTTTATTTTAATAGAGGCAAACACATTTAGAAGTTGTCCGAGTAGTTGACCCCCCCCCGCTTAACATGATCTTTCACAGCCACACAGCTTGTGTACTTTTGGCAGCTCATTCACCATTTACAAGACAACTTAAAAAAAACTGTGATCAGCAAAGAAGAAACAAGCTTCTAATTGCTGCCATGTTTACATGGGACAATGAAGAGGAAGGATAGTTCTTGGATTTCACGAAAATTACAGGACATCTGTAGAAAGCGGGCTGTCAATCAAAGTGCCAGGACAGGCTTATAGTCACTAGTGATGAGCGAGTATGCTTGTTACTACTCGGTACTCGCACGAGTATCACTGTACTCGGGCTACTTGGCGGGGACCGAGTAATCTCGCGATACTCGTGCTGTACTCGTGGTCTTCATCCCTGCATGTTGGCGCTCTTTTGAGAGCCAGCCCTCATGCAGGGATTGGCTGGCAGACCACTGCAATGCCACAGCCCTGTTAGTTGTGGAATTGCAGTGATTGGCCGGCCCGCACAGCGTGACCGAGCCTTTATACCGGCGGGCGCGCTGTGCTCTGCACACAGCCATCTCATATTCCCTGCTTTCCCCGCCCACAGGCGCCTATGATTGGTTGCAGTGAGACACGCCCCCACGCTGAGTGACAGGTTTCTCACTGCACCCAATCACAGCAGACGGTGGGCGTGTCTATACAGTGCAGTAAAATAAATAAATAAATTAAAAAAACACGCGTGCGTTCCCCCCAATTTTAATACCAGCCAGATAAAGCCATACAGCTGAAGGCTGGTATTCTCAGGATAGGGAGCCCCACGTTATGGGGAGCCCCCCAGCCTAACAATATCAGTCAGCAGCCGCCCAGAATTGCCGCATACATTAGATGCGACAGTTCTAGGACTCTACCCGGCTCTTCCCGATTTACCCTAGTGCGTTGGCAAATCGGGGTAATAAGGAGTTAATGGCAGCCCATAGCTGCCACTAAATCCTAGATTAATCATGTCAGGCGTCTCCCCGAGATACCTTCCATGATTAATCTGTAAATTACAGTTAAAAAACACACACCCGAAAAATCCTTTATTAGAAATAAAAAACAATAACAAAGTCCCTCATCACCAATTTATTAATCCCGACAAAGCCCTCCATGTCCGGCGTAATCCACGGACCTCCAGCGTCGCGTCCAGCTCTGCTGCATGCAGGTGACAGGAGCTGCAGAATACACCGCAGCTCCGGTCAGCTTCACACAGCAACTGAGGTGAGTAGCGCAATCAGCTGCTGTCAGTCAGGTAACTCACGGCCACCGCTGGATCCAGCGGTGGCCGCGATTAACCTCAGTGACAGCTCAGCTGATCGCGATACTCACCTCAGTTGCTGCGTGGAGCTGACCGGAGCGGCGGCGAGTAGAGCAATCAGCTGAGCTGTCACTGAGGTTACCCGCGGCCACCGCTGCATCCACCGCTGGATCTAGGTAACCTCAGTGACAGCGCGGCTGTCTTCAGTTGCTGTGTGAAGCTGACAGGAGCAGCGGTGTATTCTGCAGCTCCTGTCACCTGCATGCAGCACAGCTGGATGCGACGCTGGAGGACTGTGGAGTACGCCGGACATGGAGGGTTTGTTGGGGTTAATAAATTGGTGATGAGGGACTTTGTTAGTGTTTTTTATTTCTAATAAAGGATTTTTCGGGTGTGTGTGTTTTTTAACTGTAATTTACAGATTAATCATGGAAGGAATCTCGGGGAGACGCCTGACATGATTAATCTAGGATTTAGTGGCAGCTATGGGCTGCCATTAACTCCTTATTATCCTGATTTGCCAACGCACCAGGGCAAATCTG